>NC_092126.1:82517241-82890991 GCF_043159975.1 Macaca nemestrina
AAATACAAGTTTATTTCAATGAGACTGAAATGTCAGGAAACAATTTGAGCATAATGCAAATTTCTTGTTTGCATTATGCACGATTTGTCCACAGGAAACACTAGGTGAACATATAAGACTGTCCCCAGCTGAATTGAGCTACATATAGAAATAAACAGCCTGGGCACGGTGGCTCATGCCTGTAATCCCAGTACTTTGGGAGGTCGAGGCAGGTGGATCACCTGAGGTCAGGAGTTCGAGACCAGCCTGGCTAACATGGTGAAACCCCGTCTCTACCAAAAACACAAAAATTAGCCAGGCGTGGTGGTAGGCGCCTGTAATCCCAGCTACTCGGGAGCCTGAGGCAGGAGAATCTCTTGAATCTGGCAGGTGGAGGTTGCAGTGAGCCAAGATCATGCCACTGCACTCCAGCCTGGGTGACAGAGTGAAACTCTGTGAAAGAAAGAAAGAAAGAAAGAAAGAAAGAAAGAAAGAAAGAAAGAAAGAAAGAAAGAAAGAAAGAAAGAAAGAAAGAAAGAAAGAAAGAAAGAAAGAAAGAAAGAAAGAAAGAAAGAAAGAAAGAAAGAAAGAAAGAAAGAAAGAAAGAAAGAAAGAAAGAAAGAAAGAAAGAGAAAGAAAGAAAGAAAGAAAGAAAGAAAGAAAGAAAGAGAAAGAAAGAAAGAAAGAAAGAAAGAAAGAAAGAAAGAAAGAAAGAAAGAAAGAAAGAAAGAAAGGAAGAAAGAGAGAAAGAGAGAAAATGTAGACATGCACACACCTCATGAAGACAACAACCCTCATCTATCCACACAGCCTCTTTCCACCAACTGAAGTGTGGACAGGCCACTTCCACAGACAAACTTCAGGTCTTTCTCAGGGGAAAGTCTAATATTTGCTCATTTCTTAACTATTTAATATGTAAAACTGTATTGCTATTTTTCATAGCTTCTGTTTTTTAAAATATGCCACTGATGAAGTGTTTGAGTGTGGTGCTTCCAACCATAGGTCCTGTGGTTATTACTGAATAATTCTTGCATAACACATGATTTTTAGGCCCATGTGCCATGTCATAGCAAAACTGACTAGTGTATACACTGAAAACACACATACAACTACTTGGAGTGACTGTTCTGACCCTTCATTTGGAGGCGTGCTCATTGCTTTGGAATTCTGGCAGTTGATGGCTGAATAGTGATTAGAGTGTGAGGACAAGGCTAGATGGGAGACAGAGGGAGTACTCTCTGGTTCATTGTTTTATAATGGGAAAGTGGAAACAGAATGAGTTGTTGTTGTCGTTGTTTTTTGAGAAGGAGTTTCACTCCTGTTGCCCAGACTGGAGTGCAATGATGCAATCTTGGCTCACCGCAACCTCTGCCTCCCAGGTTCAAGCGATTCTCCTGCCTCAGCCTCCCGAGTAGCTGGGATTACAGGCATGCACCACCATGCCCTGCTAATTTTGTATTTTTAGTAGAGATGGGGTTTCTCCATGTTGGTCAGGCTGGTCTTGAACTCCCGACCTCAAGTGATCCGCCAGCCTTGGCCTCCCAAAGTCTTGGGATTACAGGCATGAGCCACCACGCCTGGCCACATAGAATGATTTTAGGGAATATTTGGGTAGCCTCAATCCCACAGTGCAAAAGTTATTCCTTATTCAATTATCTTTCCATCTTTCTAGACTGACGTGGAAAAAGGGTCAGATTGTTACTACAGTATGCCTTTAACCTCTTTCATCTTTTTCTAATAGAGAGGAGTCTCTAATCAAAGCCATCAGCAGTCTAATATCTATGAGAAGTGATACCCGCATTTCAGTTACAGTGATAATCAGCTTCTTGTTTAAATAAAAGCATTTAAATTAAAGAGTCAATTTAAAGTTAAGTATTTTAACTTTAATACTAAGGAAAGGAAGTATTAGTTAAGTTAAAGGAAAAGTTAAGTATTAGTGCTGGAACCATGGGGATGGGTGAGATGTAGATGTCTGAAGTGGGAAAACTCACGGACCAGGGAGGTGTGGAACAGCTGTTTGCCTTTCAGGAACCGCCCCACCTATCTAAATCCATATCCTTTTAGGAAACACCCCCCACTGTCATGTGGTTTTAGAATTGCCTTTGTTCATTTTAATTAGAACTCTCGGGAGATATTAGGGAGAAAGTAATCTGCACAGAGGGCTTCACCCCAAGTCTAGTGCCTCCCCCACCTCCCCACCCGGTGCTTTGCAGGAGCGGCACCCTCTGCTCTGTGTGCCAAGACCGCTTGGGAACAAGTAGATACACACCCAGGAGAACCACATCCTCTGTCACCAGGGAACAGCTGCTCAGCCTCAGCACTCGAAGAGACATGGAAAGCTTTAGTGTTTCCAGAAGTAGCTTCAAGTTGCCACCAACACACTTGTTCCAAGAAAGGTTGAATACTTCCAGAGCAGAGAGGTGAACAGAGGTTTCAGCTAAAAGTGGTAACGATAAGAACAGCAGTAATTTAGGTTTTCTTACAGATCATAAGCTTTGGATTTGAGGAAACTGGTCTAGGACAACACATTAATATAACTGGGGTTGAGAAAGTTGTAGAGGCCATTTTCTTCTGCCTTAAATTTATGGCCTCAATTTATGTTGTCTGTTTTTTTTTGTTGTTGTTGTTGTTGTTTGTTTTGTTTTGAGACTGAGTCTTGCTCTGTCACCAGGCTGGAGTGCAGTGGCACAATCTTGGCTCACTGCAACCTCCACCTCCTGGGTTCAAGTGATTCCCCTGCCTCAGCCTCTCAAGCAGCTGGGACTACATGTGTGCACCACCATACTCAGCTAATTATTTTTGTATTTTAACAGAGACAGGGTTTCGCCATGTTGGCCAGGATGGTCTGGATCTCCTGACTCGGGATCCACTAGCCTTGGACTCCCGAAGTGCTGGGATTACAGGCGTGAGCCACCACACCCAGCCTGTTGTCTGTTTTTATTTGGGGAAATATTGGAAACTTTAGCAAAGCAAAACTTGATAAATTGGAATTCACTGTCCAACTGGGGTTTCTTTCCTTCATTTCACATGTAGGAAGGAGAAAGAGGCAAAGTACTTGGACGGCTAGTCAAGATTTCAGAATGTGTCCTGGTTGGTTGGTACATATTCCACTGCACAGTCACTGCTGAGATTGAGAGAGGGTCAAGTCTCCCTAAGAGTCTGAAATACCAAAACCTATTTGTGTTTACTTCACTGCAATAAATGCAGGCAAGGAAGGCAACTAATGTATTTTGGAAAGAGCTTTCAAGAAAAGTAAAAGATTTTCTGCTTAATTCTCAATTGCCCCCAAAGTTAAAATTAACCAGAATATCTTATTCCCAAGTTAATTGTACTTTAAACTATTCTGCCTTCCTTCTAGAGAATAATGTGTTCAAGGG
This sequence comes from Macaca nemestrina, assembly GCF_043159975.1. Classification (NCBI taxonomy): domain Eukaryota; kingdom Metazoa; phylum Chordata; class Mammalia; order Primates; family Cercopithecidae; genus Macaca; species Macaca nemestrina. The sequence continues at coordinate 82,520,598 of NC_092126.1, forward strand.
GAAAATATACATTCTTTTATAATATCTAGTAAGAAAATCCCTTATTCATGGTACAGAGATCTACATTAAGGAGAAATGGAACTTTTTCTTCTAAAAGTAATGTAGGGAAATATATATTTGCTTCATTTGCTTAATTCAAATTGAATCGTAGATTTATGTCAGATGATATAATTTAGTGTGATACCTAATTGATCATGATTCATTGATTGTGCAGCTAGAATTAGAAACAGCTGTGCCTTCTAATGGCTACAGTTCCTTTAAAAAAACATATTTTTCCAGACTGGGCAACATGGTAAAACTCCATCTCTACCAAAAATACAAAAATTAGCCAGGTGTGGTGTCACGTTCCTGTAGACTCAGCTACTGGGGAGGCTGAGATGGCATGATCGCTTAAGCCCAGGAGATCAAGGCTACAGTGAGCCACGATAGTGCCACTGCACTCCAGCCTGGGCAGCAAAGCAAGACCCTCCCAAAGTACTGGGATTACAGGTGTGAGCCACTGCACCTGGCCCAAGTTCACAGTTCTTTACTGGAGGTCAGTCATCTAGGTACCCTCTACCCAGCATATACCAAAATTCCATGCTCACAAAAGAAAAGCTCATGTTCAGCATAAACCATGTTGTTTGTGCAAACAGGTTAGGCATAGTAAACCACCCTTATCAGTTAGGAAATGGTACGAACACCCCCAGATTCCAAGTTCTGGGATATCAGCTAAGGGTTGGTCTTTCTGGTTGACAGTAGGCCTTTCCAGGGATAGCAGCATCAGGCCTGCTATGTTAACTCTTTTTTGCCCCCATACATGTGGCTGGAGTTGTTGGATTTGTGTGCTTCCTGGATAATGCTAAAAACAGAGTCCTTCTCTCTAACCCTCTCACCAGTGTTTTTTCTTTATCAGTTGGCACTTCCTTAAAAATGAATTGTACTGTCAACCAGACAAGGAGTATTATTAATGAAATAAATGCATTAAATTCATAAAAATGAGTAGCTATTATTATACATTAATAAAAATAAATGCATGTTATTTACCCCCAAATTTGAAGAACACTATATTTAGGGCATTCTTGCCCTCCTTTTCAGCCTGAGTATTTTGTTCAGCCCGAGTATTTTGCTCAGCCCGAGTATTTTGCTCAGCCCGAGTATTTTGCTCAGCCCGAGTATTTTGCTCAGCTCCCATAGACTTGGTCCTCACCATGCCCTCCTCCCAGCGCTCCCTCAGCATCATTCATCTCATCGTCCACATCTCTGGATGGGGAAAAGTCCCAGGATAGGTAGCTTTCAGCCCTGCTGTTCTAGGGCCCATGGACCCATCAGAGAGTCTACAGATATGCTTGAAGGGGTGCCTGTGAGCTTCCTCAAACTGATTACAGTTATTCTGTGGGGAAGAGTATGGTACATTTTCTGTCTCCAAAACATCTGGAATTAGACTGCCTTAAATCAAATCCTGGCTCTGGCTCTTATGACCTAGGGTTACCTCATGTACTTAACATCTCTGTGCCTCCGTTTCCTTGTCTGCAAAATATAAAATGGAACAACGGCACATGCCTTATACAGTTGTAAGAGTTAAATTGGTGAATGCATGTAAAGTTCTTGGAAAGGGGCCTGGCACATAGGATATGCTCTATAAATGTCTGTTGTTAAGTTCTGCCCATTTGGTGACAAGTGCAATGTCAGCAAGTAAGGGGAGGTATTGTGAAACAAAGACACTTGGTAGCACTTCTCCAAATCGATCACCCAGGGAGCCAGTAGTTTGTGCACACAGTGCCGCGGTCCCCAACACCACCTCCCTTTACTTGCTGACACTGCACTTGTCATCAAATGGAAACTTTGTCACCAACTTTCAGATTCAGTAGGCTCCTGATGTAGGCTGGGGCACATCCGTGACCTTAAGGCATACACAGATTCCTAAGGGAGCATATAAATCCTGTGGGGAGTGATTGCTTGGCAGTTAGCTAGGCTCACACTCTAGTAAATGGCTTACTTTCCTATCAGATCCACAGCAATCCCAACTCATACTGACACCTCCGCAAAATTACAAGTTACCATGGATGTGGTGGTCCCAGGTTGGTTGTACACACATTAAATTTTAAATGCTAAATCTGCACATACCATGGCCAGGCACGGTGGCTCACACCTATAACCCCAGCACTTTGGAAGGCCCAGGAGGGTGGATCACTTGAAGTCAGGAGTTTGAGACCAGGCTGGACAACATGGTGAAACCCTGTCTCTACTAAAAATACAAAAATTAGTCGGGTGTGGTGACGTGCACCTGTCTGTGATCCCAGCTACTCGTGAGGCTGAGGCAGGAGAATCGCTTAAACCTGGGAAGCAGAGGCTGCAGTGAGCCAAGATCACGCCACTGCACTCCAGCCTGGGTGACACTCTGTCTCAAAATACAAACAACAACAACAACAAAAAACCCTGCACATACTAGAATCATTTTTTTTGGACTTTCAGAAGGTCACTTTTAAGAAGGCATATGTCCTGAAAAGAAGACAAATTAGTACTTCACAAATTTGGCTGAACCTTGGAATGAAATGCAGAGAAAAAGAGGTCTCCCTCTCACATATTGCATGGCTCCTGCAGGGATCTGGGAAATCTCTTACCGAGAGCTGTAAAAGTCTCACTCTCCAAAGCACAGTTGTTGATAACTAACGACTTCAATGCTGGTAAAAATCGGAGCCTGCTGAGTAAGTTTTCAGAAGAATTGCCCATCTTTTTGTTGGCTGATAAATCCAGTTCTTGAAGATTTGAGAGTAAAGGAATGACCTGGGCTGTTAAAAATATCAGCAGTGACATGTTTTAGGCACCATCTCACAGAGTCTTCCGGGTGTTTGGTTCCCACACTCTGTTTAATCTGTCAGTCAATACAGCTCTCCCCAACCCGACCCTCCCTCCCTTACACACCGCAAACCAGCCATCTTCCCAGCATGCTGCTTGGGCTTTCTTGCTTCCAAGCTCCTTTCCAGGCTAGAAGAGCAAAGGCTGTGGAGACAGAGAACTAGATCTTGGATCTGCTACTAAAGAACTGTGTGATTTTGGACAAGTTAATTAACCTCTCTGAACCTTAGCATTCTCAACTCTAGAGCTCTTAGTCTTCTCTATTTCGGTGGTCATTGGGAAGGTAAAGTGACTTGGTAAAGATAAAGTACTTGGTATAATGCCTGGCACATACTAACTGCTCAATTAATGTTTGAAATTATAATTCTTTTCTCAGAATGTAAGTACCAGTAAGGCAATGAAAACAGCAATCAGAACAGACACTTGTTGGTAACCACACTGGGTCCTGAGGGGCCCGGCTAGGAATTACCCCGGTTCACTATCTTTTGCCTGCTTTTCCGGCCTTTGCCCCAACTCTTACCAAGGCAGAAAATGCAGTATGCTGGATCTCTACAAGGCTGGCTCACCTCCTCGAAGCCTTCCAGGGTCACCCACACCAAAGTAACCCCTTGGTCACTATCACATCACCATATTTTATTTTCACAGCACCCAGCATTATGTGATATTTTCTTGTTAATATATTTGTTTTCTGTCTTCCCTCACTGAAGGCAAGCTCTGTGTTATAGAAACTATCTCACTCCCAGAATGAGGATCAGTACCTGAAACATCAGAGGTATAAATGTTTGTGGGAGGAGGGAGAGAGGTCGGGGAAAGAAAGGGGAAAGGCAGGGAAGGCAGGCAGACACTTGTAAAGTCAACAGGTGTAACTATTTCTCCTTCTTCCAACCCCCTCAGCACTTTATATTTCGCCATGCAGTTTGAATATGTGTTGGTTTACTCCTGCCCCTGCCATACCGAAGTTCCCTGATAGCTGGGATTTTCTGCAGCCCCTGGCACAGTGTCCCACACCATTAGAGGATTCATCAGTAGTTACTGCTTAAAGGATCTATAATTCCAATTCTTTGGAGCGATTTACAATGATCAGATAAAAGAATGTTCAATTATTTAACGGCATAAAGTATAAAGCAGGATGTATTTTCATTTCCATCTTTTCAAAATTAAGCAGAAGGAGAACAATGCAATTCATTACACTTATCAAATTATTATTAGTTTTCCAGGGCCATTCACCCATGTCAGTGGCTGTGAACCTAGGTAAGGAAAGCCTAGTCTTCCATTATACCAGTGGGAACGATTGAGGTCCTCCAGCACTGAGTAACAAAATGAGATGTGGTATTCATGTTATTTAGTTGTACCAAGGGAATCTGGCGGGCTGATAACTCATGAAGGTCTTCCTAGGTATGACGCTCAGGCTATGATAAGTAAAGGGAATGGTAAGAACTCATAATGCTCCATGCAAAGCTCAAAAAGGGATTATTTTGTCATTTTTAAATCTTCATGAACGCCTTGAACTCTTCTCATTTTCCCAAATATTGAGAGAAGAGTCTGAGAGATAATTTAGCGGTTTAAAAAGATAGATGTGTGAGACCTAGAAACCTATCTTACGGTCTTCCTCCCCAAATTGTACTATAAACAACCAAAAACTTACTTGTATTCTCATTGTGCACTCATTCTTCATTCATTCACATATTCAACATGCATTTACTTGGTGCCAATCATGTGCAGGTGCCTGTGCTTGAGCAGTGGGGAGATGCTAAACGAGACACCTCTAGCCTGGACTTGCCCATGACCTGGAAGGAGAGAGCATGGGCAAAGGGCCCAAGGCCAGAGCATGCCTGGCATGTCTGAGAATCAGCAAGGGCCGTGGCACGGGTGGAGTCAGTGAGGAGGAGGGGGAGTGAATGAAGTCAGAGCGATAGAGGACAGGGAGACCATTTGGGCTCTTGCAATAATCTAAGCAAAAGATAATCGTTGCTTGGACCAGGGTAGTGGAGGTCTAGATGGTGAGCCATGGTCAGATTCTGGATGTACACTGAAGGCTTACTGAGGCCACAGACGGGATAAAACCCTTAATCTCAAGGCTATGCTTGCTCTGTTTGTTATGGGAAATTGCATTTATATATTACATGTTGTAATTACAGAACTATGTTTGCAGTAGGAAAATAAGTGTAGTTGCCTAAAGCGGTAACGTATAGCCATCACGCGCCACCCCACTGACTCTTTCTGTAACTTCATTTGTATCTGAGTGGCTTGACTTCACTTGTTATTCAGAAATCCTCAATACCTTTTGTGTTGGCATTTGGTTACAGGTATGTAACCTGTTTGTAATCAGCTTTGTGACACTAAGAGATTTATTTCTAAACAGCAACATAAATTCAAAATTTTCCCTAAGCGCCAAATCTATCATTTACAGGCATGTATAGGTGGAACTGAGATTCACTAACGTTTACTGGGTGTTTAATACATGCCAAGTACTGTGTTGAGACATTCACAGAATTTTTAGGAATTAATCTTTCCAATAACTTCATAAAAAGTAAATTTATAAGTGTACATATTAAAATTTCCAAGTTTCCAAAGATAGGCCAAGATTCCAAAAAGTCTTTCCTTTGCTCTGTAATATGTACTCACTCAGTGACATCACGTCATCTGCTGTTAGTGAACACTGGTGAAGATCTAGGACTTGCAGATGCTTTAGCATGACCAACTGAGCCGACGAGTCTTCAAAACCTCCACCTAGATCCTTATTGCAGGAAAGATCTAATTTCCTCAGCTCAGCCAAATACCTAAAAGCAGCATCTACAAAGAAAGTCAGAATCCCATTCTGATAGCTGGACACAGTGGTGTACCTATAGTCCCAACTGCTTGGGAGACCAAGGTGGGAGGATTGCTTGAACCCCAGAGTTCGAGTCCAGCCTGGGCAGAATAGTGAGATCCATCTCTTAAAAAAAGAAAAACTGGACCAGGCGTGGTGACTCCCATCTGTAATCCCAGGACTTTGGGAGGCCAAATGGGGTGGATCACGGGGTCAGGAGTTCAAGTCCAGCCTGACCACGATGGTGAAACCCCATCTCTACTACCATTCGGACATATTGCAAGGTGGTAAGAAGGTGTGGAACAGGGGTGGGGCCATGGTGCAGTAAGGGAGGCTGAAGGAGCACACTGTGTTCACAAAAGACAAAAAAAGGAATAAGTGTAAACTTCCTACCATCTGGCCCTCTGTGGACCCGACCATGATTTCACACACACGCTCCCTAAGATCTGCATAGATTGCCGAGGGTTTTGACATGAATCCTGCAACTACACTTGAGCATCCTCTCCTATTACACTTGAACATTGGAGTTTACATAGATTTTTAGACTTATTCAAGCTGCCAGTGAATATTACAGGTTCTGTAAGTTCAATGTCATTTCCTATTCTCCGTAAATATGGATACTATGTACAGGGGAATAAGTTTTAACTCCAGACGCCATCGAAGCCATTCTTTTTATCAATACCAATTCCTTCCTACTATGGAGCATAAAATAATGCTGACACTTTCAGAACAGAAAACCTAGTAGTTCTAGCAGCAAAGAAACTTTATTTTTCCCAGTGTTTATCTCAACCTAAAATATACTGGCCTTTCCAGAGTCAGTGATATTAAAGGCTCATTTTTATAATCATGAAAGTGTATGTTCTCCGTCAAATATTTAGAAAATAAATAAAATATTAAAAAGATTTTTTTTGAGATAGAATCTCTTCTGTCATCCCTATCAGCTCACTGCAACCTCGCTTCCTGAGTTAAAGCGATTTCTGCTGCCTCAGTCTCCCAAGTAGCTGGGATTACAGGCACACGTGTCACCACGCCCAACTAATTTTTGTATTTTTAGTAGAGATGGGGTTTCATCATGTTGGCCAGGCTGGTTTCAAACTCCTGATCTCAAGTGATCCGCCTGCTTGGGCCTCCCAAAGTGCTGGGATTACAGGTGTGAGCCACTGCGCCCAGCCTAAAGGAGATTTCAATTACTCATAATCTTATTCCCCAGCGCAACCACTATTTATATTTTGCTATATTTCCTAGTAACTTTTCAATATATATATTTATATGTATATCATATATATTTATACTTGTAATCTTAAATCCAGCCATTGTTAACTCACCCAATATTTTGACACTCTTTTGTGATAATCCACATGAATGTAACTTCAGTACTTTCAGATTTGACGTGCTTTTTAATCCCTGAGCAATACTGTTCAGACTGCCACCAATGTCTCTGTTAATGGAAAGATCAAGTACTTCAAGACTTTGCAGCATAGGTAGCAGTTGACCTAGAAAAGAAATCCAAGTAAGAAGGTATGTCACCTGGGGATATAGTGACGTTAAACTCCACTCCCCTCCTACATACCCCTCTTTAAATTCAGGATAAGACAAAACACAGCAAACGTCGATTCCCAAGCTATCCAATGAGCATCTTTGATTTTTTTTCTCTTCAAATTCCACTTACCCAGAAATGTCCCATCTTCCGACGTGAGGGTGCAATCCACAAGCTTAAGCATTTGTATCTTGCTCCCTTTTTGGAACTTCTGAAGGATCAGAGGCAAATTTCCTCCCACTTTACTGTTCCAAGACAAATTTAGCTCTTCAAGTTCAGGAATCATCTCAAGTGCTTCTCCTGTTAGCAAATGGCCCGAAAATTCTGTTAGTCATTAGTCAGTAAAGCAGGGAATTCATTTCAGAATCAGCACGACTATGATTAATGGAGTGTGGAAACTGGGCCAGGTACTGTCCTGTTTGGCACAGAGGAACAGAGAGAAGGAAAGAACCCAGTTCCTTCATAGCAGGGCACGCTTCTCTAGATTTACACGTACAGTCATTCTAGTCCCTCCAAAATTCTGAAGTCATGCGTATGAGCTAAACAATTGTTGTAGAAAAATCCACCTATTGGTAGGGTGGTTTTAGGAAGCTGCTTTTGTGGTGGTTAATCTGCTTTCCCTTAGCCCCCCTCTCTGGCATCAGCATTTCTGAGAAGTTTGACCAGGGATAGAAGGGAGGCAAAGCAGATAACTGGCCACCACAGAGGTAAAGCTCTCTCCAACGTCAAGAATATCACATGCCTGTATATATAGTAAAGCTCTCTCCAAAGTCAAGAATATCACATGCCTATATATATACACACACATATATACACATACATATACATATATATATACACACACATACATATACATATATATATACACACACACACATATATATATATGAGAGGAATATCACATGCAACCTGAACTGACCACTACAGAGAGAAACTAGTAATAGAGCATCAGGCACTAGCATCTTATAACAGCCATGCTGCCTTAAGGCGTAAAGAAGGGTGTAGTGAAACAGGGATGAAAACTAACATTTCTGAAACCATCACACACAGGAAAGCTCCCAGGGCTGCAGAGTGGAGGCTGGGAGAGAATAAGAGAAGTGACCAGACAGATCAGCCCTTAGGAATGATTTTCACCACCTTGGGGGTAGACACATACATGGAAAATGTACTTTCTCAATGTGCAAATAATTAAGCATTCTGGCAAGTCCCCTGTATCTAGAAGCCTCTTTACTACCCGCCCCTGGGTTTGAACTTCTACCATTGTTTGTTCATTCCATGGATTAAGGTTTTAGAAGTCCAGGAACCCCATGCTAAAATGCATATTCTCCAGCAGTTATAGCATTTTAAGCCAGCAATGAACAGGTATCATTTTGTGTGCACTTGCCAGTCAATTGGGGGTGGCTTTCTATAGTTCTGAGGTGTTCCCCAGGATCAGGGAGAAAGAGCTCATGATTGATTAGTTATGTCTGCAGTGGTCATGGTCCTGGAGTGCCATGCATTTGCCACCTGGTACTAAACTATTATAATGGGTGTAACAATTTTGAAATGCCTTCTGATTTATGTTCTCTTATCAAGAAACCATTTATTTTCCCTATACCCCATCTACATTAAGACTGAGTGAAGAAGACAGAGTATGGATGATAGATAGGTAAGCCCCTCCTGATGGGAGAGGATGCAGAAGTCCTTCCAGAGAAGAAATAACTCTGGGAGAGGGAAAAAGGCACAAACATCAGAACAACAACAGTACAGATTCCCTCCTCAACCAGGTAAGTTTGGAACAGGTCCCAGGCAGAAATTTCATTTTCTTGTTTTCTAAGGATGGAGGATCAGGAAAAAGATCAGGTTAATCATAGAAAATAAGAAAGTTGTCTTTTCACATGTGAGTTAAAGTATGTTAAAATTGTGAGTCTGCTACACAATAACCAGCTGCTTAATGTGGGGCTAAACTGATCATGTAACCCAAAGAAAGGTGGTCTTAGATGACAGAATGGAGAAAGAAGGACTATCAGTTATTGAGCACCTATTATGCACCAGGCATGCAGTAGGTACTTTAAAGAAATTGTTTAATCCTTGCAACAATTTTTTGAGAGGGAAGTTATCCCTATTTCAGATATAAGAAAACTGAGGCTCAGAAAAGTTAAATTATTTGTCCATGTTCACAAAGCTAGTTAAAAGTGGCAGTAGGGGCTGGATGTGGTGGTTCATGCCTGTAATCCTAGCACTTTGGGAGGCCAAGGCGGGCAGATCACTTGAAATCAGGAGTTCAAAACCAGCCTGGCCAGAATGGTGAAACCCTGTCTCTACTAAAAATACAAAAAAATTAGCTGGGCATGGTGGTGCACGCCTGTAATCCCAGCTACTTTGGAGGCTGAGGTAGGAGAATCACTTGAACCGGGGAGGCGGAGGTTTCAGTGAGCCAAGATTGTACCACTGCACTCCAGCCTGGGCGACAAGAATGAAACGCCATCTCAAAAAAAAAAGGGGTGGGCCGGGGGATAGACACTAAGATTTGAAGTAGAATCTACTAAAAATACAAAAAATACAAAATAATTACAAAAATTAGCCAGTCATAGTGGTGCACGCCTAAAATACAAAAAAATACAAAAAATTAGCCGGGCATGGTGGTGCACTCTTGTAATCCCAGCTCTTGGGAGGCTGAGGTAGGAGAATCACTTGAACCAGGGAGGCAGAGGTTTCAGTGAGCCAAGATTGCACCACTACACTCCAGCCTGGGTGACAAGAATGAAAAGCCATCTCAAAACAAAAAGGCCAGGGGGGCGGGGTCAGCACTAGGATTTGAAGTAGGATCTGGCCAACCTGAGATGTGTAATGTTTCTTCTCAGCTACAGGAGGCATGGGCCAGGGGATGTCAGCTGCCCCCATTTCCAGGGAGGGACTGACAAGCGGAGATATTTGGCATAAAATGTGTTGTTTTTACAGAAATCTTTAAATAGATGTAAAGGATTAAAATAAGTCATGAAAACAAGAAACTTTACAACAAAAGAAGATTAAAAAGTATCAAAGACATGTAATAAACCAGCAAGCATTTTGGTACAGCAGTTGGATAAGTAGAATGACATTGTACAGATTTAATTCTATGCTCCGTATATAAACTAACTTAATGGAGGTTCTAGTTCTAGTTAAACTATTAACTTAAAAATCTTGTTTTGTTTAATTTTTCAAAATGTGGGTGGGAAAATAGAAGAGAGAAGTATTCTTTTGGAATTGTAAAAGAACTTAATTCTTGCCTACTCTAACTCCTCTATTTTACACATGAAGTAACGGAGACCCAGTTTGAGCATGTTTTACAGTAACCTCCATTTAAACTACATAAGGCCGGACACGATGGCTCACGCCTATCATCTCAGCACTTCGGGAGGCTGAGGCGGGTGGATTCCCTGAGGTCAGGCGTTCGAGATCAGCCTGGCCTACACGGTGAAACCCCATCTCTACTAAAAATACAAAAATTAACCGGATATGGTGGTGCACACCTGTAATCCCAGCTACTTGGAAGGCTGAGGCAGGAGAACTGCTTGAACCCAGGAGGCAGAGGTTGCAGTGAGCCAAGATTGCACCACTGCACTCAAGCCTGGGCAACAGAGTGAGCCTCCATCTCAAAAAAATAAAAATAAAAATAAATAAATAAATAAACTACATGAAAGCAGGGACCTGGTCAGCCTTGTTCTTTTCTCTATCCACAGAGCTTAGCACAGACCTAGACATGGTTTACATGACTTTTTAGCAGTTATACAAGTTCCCAATATAGCATAGTGCCCTTGACCATGATCCCCAATGGAGCAGGCAACAGAGATAGTTTGCCCTTGAGGATTCAGCTTGCAAAGGTGCATTGAGTGAACCCATCTTCTTCTTCTTCTTTTTTTTTTTTTTTTTTTTTTTGGAGATGGAGTCTTGCTCTGTCATCTAGGCTGGTGTGCAGTGGCATGATCTCGGCTCACTGCAACTTCTGCCTCCCGGGTTCAAGCAATCCTCCCGCCTCAGCTTCCCGAGTAGCTGGGATTACAGGCACCCACCACCACACCTGGCTAATTTTTTGTATTTTAGTAGAGACGGGGTTTCACCATGTTGCCCAGGCTGGTCTCAAACTCCTGAGCTCAGGCAATCCGTCGACCTCAGCCTCCCAAAGTGTTAGGATTACAGGCGTGAGCCATGACGCCCGGCCAAATCAATTTTTTAAGAAATGCATTCATCATACCCAGTGCTTGAACGTCGTCAGTGGTGAGTCTGCAGCTACCCAGCCTCAAGATTTTTAACTTGCTGACCAGATGCATTTGCTGAGTGATAGAATGGAGGGTTCCACCTACAAAATCATTCCAGGAGATATCCAGTTCTTCCAAGTCTGGGAGAAAAGGCAGCAAGGCAACTAGAAGTAAACAGAAGAAAATACAGATATGTGTATGTGCCTTGGGATTTGTAGTAAATAAAATGCAATGCCTACACACACAGGACATAGTTTTACACGGTAAGAGAATAGACAGGGGTGGGCGTGCTGACTTTTGGCAAAGAGCCCTCAGCTCTACAATTGGAGAAATTGTGATGTTTACATTTTCTATTTCTTAGGATGTTTTTTATTTCTGCCAAATAACTGCAGTCTGAAAATGCAGGAGTGTGTCTGTAAGATTTCATACAGCCTCTTTTCCTAAACTCAGCTGAAGTCTTCAAAACCTAAGGAAGGATCAATTAACTTGCTTTGCTTTTTTTGTGTGTGTGTGAGGAGTCTCAATCTGTTGTCAGGCTGGAGTGCAGTGGCGCGATCCTGCCTCACTGCAACCTCTGCCTCCCGGGTTCAAGCAGTTCTCTGCCTCAGCCTCCCGAGTAGCTGGGATTATAGGCATCTGCCACCACGCCTGGCTAATTTTTGTATTTTTAGTAGAGACGGGGTTTCATCATCTTGGCCAGGCTGGTCTTGAACTCCTAACCCTGTGATTCACCCACCTCGGCCTCCCAAAGTGCTGGGATTACAGGAGTGAGCCACCACGCCTGGCCTTTATCTTTAAAAATAAATAAATAAATAAAAATAGCGGTGCTATTTCTGCAATTGTCTGGGACCACTGAGCAGACTTGGGGCTACTAGGTGGGTAGCTGAGTATGTTTTATCTGCTCATCTCAATGGAAAGGCCCTATCTTCCTCTATGCAAAGTCCACTGCATACAGACCCATTTCTTTCATGTCTGCTGTTGTTAATCCACAGTTATTCAAATCTAGACACTTGTTGACAGCCTTTTTGCCCAGCTTCTGCAGGAACTGCTCGTATTTCTCCATACTGGATCTCAATTCCATTTCTGAACTGAGAGGCTTAGCTGTGTGATAAGCATAAAAAAGAATTTGCTGTTAATGATGGATGTATTAAAGATGCATAGTGAGCACAATCAGATAAATGAAAAGACTGCATAACTCTGAATTGCTCTTTTATAAAAACCTCAACTCAGAGGCAGAGCCATTTACTAGGGACAAAGCTCAACTAACCACTGTTCCTGCCGCCAGGCGCTCAGACACTGCTTCAGGAGCTGGAGGAACTCAGTGGCTTTTCTATCATGACCTGACCTGGGCTTCTCAGCATGAAAACAGAGCTGCATTCCTGGGTGAGAAGTAAACCCGTCAGCCCAGCTTTTGAGATGCTTGCTTACTTGAAGGGCACACATATCTTTGGTGAATGCAACTACTAGGGAGGAAGCAGAGATACTTGCCTCCTCAAACCAAGCAGGTGAAGAAGGGAAAGCATTGAAATCACCATCAAGGAGCTTCAAATGGCTACATGGGGTGAGTGGAATTCTTGCCGGTCATTCCTAGACCATTCAATTGGCAAACATATGTCCAGAGAAACTAGGCCTGGGAGAGCTTTTGCTTTTTCTCAACTCCTGCCAGAAAGTGCATTTGGAAAGCCTCATTTGTCCTTCTTGTTACTAGGGACTACTGTGGCACCCTCACCAGCTTCCTCTGTAATAACACTATAATAACATGATAGTGGCTGGGCGCGGTGCCTCATGCCTGTAATCCTAGCACTTTGGGAGGCTGAGGCGGGTGGATCACGAGGTCAGGAGATTGACACCATCCTGGCCAACATGGTGAAACGCTGTCTCTACTAAAATGCAAAAAATTAGCCAGGCGTGGTGGTGCATGCCTGTAGTCCCAGCTACTCAGGAGGCTGAGGCAGGGGAATCTCTTGAACCCAGCAGGCAGAGATTGCAGTAAGCTGAGATTATGCCACTGTACTCCAGCCTGGTGACACAGTGAGACTGTGTCTCAAAAAAAAAAAAAAAAGAAAAAAGAAAAAAGATAGCACTATAATAATAAAAGCTATCATTTTATTGAGCACTTGTTATGTACTCGTTCTTCGCCTACTTGCAGGTGCCAGCTTTTCTTTTTTTTGTGGGGGGGTGGGATGGAGTCTCACTCTGTCGCCCAGGTTAGAGTGCAGTGGCACGGTCTCAGCTCACTGCAACCTCCACCTCCCAGGTTCAAGCAATTCTCCTGCCTCAGCCTCCCGAGTAGCTGACCTACAAGCACCTGCCACCATGCCCGGCTAATTTTTGTATTTTTAGTAGAGACGAGGGTTCGCCATTTTGGCCAGGCTGGTCTTGAACTCCTGACCTCAGGTGATCCACCCACCCAGCCTCCCAAAGTGCTGGGATTACACATGTGAGTCACCATGGCCTGCCAGGTGCCAGCATTCAAGACATACATAAAATACATCATACTTTTGTAAGGAAAAGTGAATAGACGTGTACTGACAGTGATTTTAAAGTGGTTTTATAAGTGAAATATACAATTGTAAACATATAGATTATGTATACTGAAATCCAATGGGAAATAATAAGTTCTGGAATGTGCAGTAATATTAACCCTGACAAAAAGGTGTAAGACCACATAGCTAAGAAGAAATACATTGGTACCAGTGAAAAGTAAAAGATAGTATGATTGCGGTGGTAATAAATTTAGACCAAAGGATTAGCAGGATAATAAAAACTACATCTCTAATCCACAGCAGTCTTGTGGCTTCCTGTTTGGTCTAAGAAAACCACATGCAGGATACACATCCTTGTGGGGATGATTGGTGTTACCACATTTCACCAGTAGGAGGCAGCAGCATCCACCATGTAACCTTTCACTCTCACCTTCCATTTTTATTTTTATGGCACATTGGATACAAGGTATTTAATTTTGGGTAGAGTTGCCAGATTTAGGAAAAACAACAACGGCATGCCCAGTTAAATTTAAATTCCAAATCAACAAGGAATCATTTTATAATATGTCTCAACTATTGCATGTATTTTCTCTGGCAACCCTAATTTTGGGTGGGGCAGAGCAGAGTTGTGGATAGGAGACAGGGAGGGACAGCCTCTTAGGTGCCAGAAAGTACAGTACATTTTGTCTAAAGGAGTCACAATCCATTTCATAGATTTGGAAACTTAGAGAAATGATTAACTAGGAAGAAGCAGAGCCTGAATTTGAACCCGGAGTAGTTTGTTCCAAAGCCTATGGTGTGTGTGTGTGTTTTATTTTTGTATTTAAAAAATTTTTTCTGTGTTGCATCTTATTGCTGTTTCTCTTTTGTTTTTAAGCTTTTTATCTCAACCTACAATCATGCCCAAGTTCCAGCCCCACCAAACCCACTCTTTTCTTTTCTCCTCAAGACACTGCTCTGTCAAGCATTTCCTTTACTGTCAAATGTTTGGAAAGAGTGGTTTGCACTTGCCGGCCCAACTCCTTCCCCACATTTGCAAGCTAACCCTCTACCTTCTGGTTGCTACACTCCTCTATCCAAATCAATTGTTTCTCAAAGGTCACCAGCAATAACCTAGAAACTGACAGATACAGAAATCTCTTCTCAGTCCACATCCCACTGGGTGCTCTGTCATGTTTGATGTGACTGACAAGTAAGCAGTCAGAAGACCTGGTCCAAATCACAGGTCTGTTCGAGGAACAAGTCACTTAATCTTTCTGAGCCTTGGTTTACTCATCTATGAAATGCCTGGTTCCTTTCTCAAGAGCATCGTGATTTAAACTTACTGGAACCTCCCAGGGACATGGTAATCTGCAGGGCCTTTTACCTGAGAGGTACTTGGTAAATATTTGTTGAAAGAGCAAACAATTGAATGAATGAATATTGGTTTTACAGTTGCTCAATTACCAAAATAAATCATCATGATAAATCTTTATCAAAACACTTAAATATAAAAGTGAGTACTAACTTATGAGATCCCTGGACATCTCCTCACAGATCATGATTTCAATTTTTAAAAAATCTGTGAAACCGGCCGGGCACTGTGGCTCATGCCCGTAATCCCAGCACTTTGGAAAGCTGAGACGGGTGGATCACCTGAGGTCAGGAGTTCGAAACCAGCCTGGCCAACATGGCAAAACACCATCTCTATTAAAAGCACAAAAAATTGCCAGGCATACTGGCGTGCACCTGTAATCCCAGCTACTTGGGAGGCTGAGGCAGGAGAATCGCTTGAACCCGGAGGCAGAGGTTGCAGTAAGCCGAGATCATCCCACTGTACTCCAGCCTGGGCAACAGAGCAAGACTCCATCTCAAAAAAAACAAAAAAACCTATGAAACCAAATCAGCCAAGCATAGTGGCAGGAGCCTGGAGTCCCAGCTAGTAGGGAGGCTAAGGCACAAGAATCTCTTGAACCCGGGAGGCGGAGGTTGCAGTGAGCTGAGACTGCGCCACTGTACTCCAGCCTGGGTGACAGAGTAAGGCTGTGTCTCAAAAAAGAAAAAGAAAAAGAAAAAAAGTATGAAACCTTCTCTTCACAGGATACCTTATGTCACAGATCACTGTGTAGAACAGGTGAGTCAGGGCTGCTGCAGCCAGGCTGGAGTGGGGTGGGAGGCACCCATGGGGGGCGCATTAGTAACCACACAGGAGCGGCTCTGTGGAGATTGAGGCCTTTTCCTAGCTGTGTTAGCTCCAGACGAAGCTCTTGGTCCTTAGTGCTCTCACTAAGTTCCTTTCCGACTGAAATCTGTCAAGGTTTGTCAACCAAAACACTCGACATTCATAAGACGTTATTACACATTGCTAACATGGGTGGTACTGTACCAGGAACCAAGATAACAAGTTCCTGTTTTCAAAGAGCTGCCTGTTGCATGAGAGAGACGGCAAGAAAGCCACCGTTACCATATAGATGAGAAGCAGGGGCACGCAGGGGTGTGTGGGTGCACACTTCACTGACACTAAGTACCCCAAGTCTGGGGATTCCGGGTCGAGGAGGTGGGTCTTGGGAAGTTTCCAAGAGAAACTGGTACCTGGATTGCACCTTAAAGGAAGAGTGGGAGTCATCCAGGTGGGTGGACATGAGAGAGGGATATGTCAGGGAGGGGTGCAGGGGAGGATGGTGACGCGAGGGAACATCTTTCTAGCCACAAAGAACCACTTGCTGGGGAGGAGAAGAATGTGGCCAGTCCAGGGAATTAGAAGTAAATCAGAGTGCCACACGCAGAGGATGAGGGCGGCGCTGTGGTGGGAGGTGGGAGAAGGCAAAGGTCATGAAGAGATATCCAATATCCAACTGATCACCAATACCTTGAAGGCCATGCTTGGGAATATAGATGAGAGAAACTCAGTGAAGGAGTTTAAGCAGGCGAGAGACACCACCATATCTGTGGTTTAGAAAGAGCACTGTGGCAGTGTGGAGGACAAATTGGTAAGAGAGCAAGACTAGAAGCAGAAAAACCAGTTAGCAAGCTATTGCTGTGGTCCAGGCAAGAGACAATGAGAGCTAGGCAGCAGCAATGGGCAGGAAGAACCAGGTGGGAGAGCTATTTGGGGACAGAATTAACATGACTCCAGGAGCCATTGAATTTTGGGAGAAATAGAAATGAAGAACCAAGCAGCTTGGGTGGTCAGTGTTGCATAGCAGGGATGACCCCGGCTTGGTTTTGCACTGTTAATTTAATCACGATTACATTTATTCATTAACCTCATTCCTGATGCTCTAAATCACACTCTAGAACAAAAATGAACAATTTTCTGATAGAGATGGTCTTCTTTTAAAGACAGACTTTAATTTCCTATATATAAAAACATACTTAAAATACATTTAATCTACTTGCTGCTTATACTGTATTATTTTTGGCATTTGATGGCAAACAATCTGATGGAAGGGATGGTAGGTATAAATGATACAAAATTGGCTAGGCACAGTGGCTCCTGGCCAGGCTTGTAATCCCAGTACTTTGGGAGGCCGAGGCAGGCAGACCACCTGAGGTCAGGAGTTTGAGATCAGCCTGGCCCACAAGGTGAAATCCCATCTCTACTAAAAATGCAAAAATATTAGCTGGGCATGGTGACGCACGCCTGTAGTTCCAGCTACTTGGGAGGCTGAGGCAGGAGAATCACTTGAACCCGGGAGGCAGAGGTTGCAGTGAGTCGAGATTACACTGCTGCACTCCAGCCTGGGCGATGGTGCGAAACTCTGTTTCAAAAAAGAAAGAAAGAAAGAAAGAAAATCGGCCAAGGGGTTTTGTTTTGTTTTGTTTTGTTTTGTTTTGTTTTTTGAGGGTCTTGCTCTGTCACCCAGCCTGGAGTCCAGTGGTGCAATCATGGCTCACCACAGCTTCAACCTCTAAGATTCAAGCAATCATCCCACCTCGGCCTCCGGAGTAGCTAGGACCACAGGCACACACCACCATGCCCAGCTAATTTTTAACTATTTTCTAGAGACGGAGTGTTTTTTGTTGTTGTTGTTGTTGCTGTTGTTTGAGACGGAGTCTTACTGTGTCACCCAGACTGGAGTGCAGTGGTGCAGTGGCATGATCTCAGCTCACTGCAACCTCCGCCTCCCAGGTTCAAGGGATTCTCTTGCCTCAGCCTCCCAAGTAGCTGTGATTACAGGCACCTACCACCATACCTGGCTACTCTTTTATATTTTTAGTAGAGACTGGGTTTTACCATATTAGCCAGGATGGTCTCAATCTCCTGACCTCATGATCTGCCTGCCTCGGCCTCTCAAAGTGTTGGGATTACAGGTGTGAGCCACCGCACCCGGCTGAGACAGAGTCTTGCTGTATTGCCCAGGCTGGTCTTAAACTACTGGCCTTAAGCAATCCTCCCGCCTCAGCCTGTCAAAGTGTTGGGATTACAGGCATGAGCCCCCATGCCTGATTGGCAATTACTAAAGGTAGGTGACCATAGGGATTCTATATTCTATTTTTGCATATGCTTAAAATGTTTTTAAAATGCTTTTAATCTAATAGATAATATATTGATGACATTGCACATAACACGTAACTTTAGAGAGAGATTTGACAATATTTATTTTCATAACCCTTGAATTTGCAATCCCTGTTCTGGAAATTTATACTTTAAAAATAGCTGAAATATGGTGAAACAGGGAATGGGAAAGAAGGAAAGCCAAAGATACTCATTGAAGGACAAACAAGGAACTCACTGAGTAATTAAGACGTATGAATGTGGCCGGGCGCGGTGGCTCACGCTTGTAATTCTGGCACTTTGGGAGGCCGAGGTGGGCGAATCACGAGGTCAGGAGATCGAGACCATCCTGGCTAACACGGTGAAACCCCATCTCTACTAAAACTACAAAAAAAAATTAGCCGGGCGTGGTGGTGGGCACCTGTAGTCCCAGCTACTCGGGAGGCTGAGGCAGGAGAATGGCGTGAACCCGGGAGGCGGAGCTTGCAGTGAGCCGAGATTGCTCCACAGGACTCCAGCCTGGGCAACAGAGCAAGACTCTGCCTCAAAAAAAAAAAAAAAAAGACATACGAATGTAATGGAATATTATGCAACCATGAAAATTATGCATGTGAGCATCATGTAGCAAAGTGGGAATTGAGCAATATAATAATATATTCCAGAAGTAGGATCACAGCTCCATATAAACTCAGGAGGTATCTGGAAGTTATTACAGCTGTGGAAAAGATGCCAATCTGGCCCCAGCGACTCTCTGACTTGTCTTCCACTACCCCTTCCTCTCCGTGTCTCCCATCCTGCTTCAGCACCCCTGACTTCCTGACTCTCTCTCAAACACTCTAGGCTCACTGCTAGCTGGGGCCTTTGCATGTATAGTCCCTTTGCCTGGAAAGCTATTTCCACAAATACCTAAGTGGCTGGCTTTAGTCATTCATTCAACACAGCTGATTTTATTCAGATTGCTGTTCAAACGCCTCCAAATCGAAGACTTCTTTCCTCCACCCCCATCTAAATAGCACCCCATCCCATCATTCTTTGTCTCTTTAGCCTGCATTATTTTTCTTCATATCATTTATCACCACCTGAAGTTGTATCTGCATTTGGTCCTTTTCATGGCTGTATTTCTAACACTTAGCGCAGGGATTACCTGCTGACTGATAGAACATAAATGCATGCACATGAAAAAAAAGACTGAGAAGAATCTTAAAGAAATGATCGTTTGTGTTATAATGAAAGGAAGTTCTGTATTTTCCCTAAACCTTTCTGTAGTGTTATGTTGCTTTTAACAATTTAAAAGTAAAATTATGAATCATTTAAAGCATTTAAGTAACATAATAAATGATTAGCACAGAGACTCATAGTTTGAGTCTTTAGTCTCAAAAGTCTTAAAGTCTTTAGTTTAACCCATAAGATCACTTTAGAAGAAAACTCTAAAAAATAAAGAAATACAGAGGCTGGGAAGGGTGTGTGTGTTGTTGGTGGGGGAGGTGTGGGTGGTTAATGGGTATAGAAAAAATAGAATATATAAAATCTACTGTTTGATAGCACAACAGGGTGACTATATTTATCCTTTGTGTTACAAGCAACCTGTTATGCTCTTTTAGTTATTTTTAAATGTGCAATTAAATTACTGTACATTTAAAAATAACTAAAAGAGGCCTGGCATGGTGGCTTACACCTGTAATCCCAGCACTTTGGGAGGCCAAGGCAGGAGGGTCACCAGAGGGCAGGAATTTGAGATCAGCCCAGCCAAGGCAGTGAAACCCCATCTCTACTAAAAATACAAAAATTAACTGGGCATGGTGGTGTGCACCTGTAATCCCAGCTACTTGGGAGGCTGAGGCAGGAGAATCGCTTGAACCTGGGAGGCAGAGGTTACTATGAGCTGAGATCATGCCATTGCACTCCAGCCTGGGTCACAAGAGCAAAACTCTGTCTCCAAATAAATATATAAATAAAACTAAAAGTATAATGGGATTGTTTGTAACACAAAGGATAAATGCTTGAGGGGATGGAGCCCCCATTCTCCACAGTGTGATTATTAGGCATTACATGCCTGTATTGAAACATCTCATATACCCCATAAATATATACACCTATGATGTACCCACAAAAATTAAAAATAAAAATGTTTTAAATGTGGAAGTAAAAACAAAACAAATACAACAGCAAAACACCAGCAGCCAGCAGCTTACCAGTCTCTGAGGGGGCCGTCTTCTGTATCCAGTTGCTGGGTTGGGAATCAGTTGTTTTAAGGTCATTGTTCTCTTTTCTGCTTTCAGCTTTGGAGCCCCTGAGAAATTTGTTGACAGATGAAGTCTGGGGCTTAGTTTCTCCTTCTGAGGAAGTTTTCTTCCTTGTTTGACTCATGGTGAAGTTGACTGGGGTATTTCCCAATAAGACATCCTCCTGTTATTTTCTGTTTTCTAGGATTTCTAAGAAGAAAATAAGATTCTTTCAAGCCTGTGTTCAATCAAAATATCCTCCCCTACGTGAGTGCCCCCCACCCCCAGCCCCGCCACCTTCCTTTTTCTGTTTTTTTATTGCTGTTAATGTTTAACATAACAGTAAGAATGATGTAACCCAGGATCCGGGAACCAATACGAACCCAAAGCAATTTGAGTTTTTAACTTTGCCCTATTTCATTGTGTGAGATATAAGTCATCAAGCACGACTTCGGCAAGCACATCTCGTGTGTCAACACATCTTAAATTACAGCTGTCAGTTAGAGTTATCTGAAGACTTAGCATGCCTTTAAAAGGGACTGGCCATTTGCAAAGCTGTCCTCAGAGGAGTTTGCCTTCAGGAACCTCCGCCTTCCGGTGACCCCCACCTCTTTCCTTTGCACGCAGGCTCCTTTTTCTCTTTGCATTTTCATATTTTCTCTACCCCCAACCCTGCACCACCACCCCACTGAAACATGTTGGCAGTAAAGAATTCATTCATTCCATAAATAGTTTTAAAGAATCTACTGTAGGCCAGTTAATGTTCTAAATGCAAAAGGTCCAATGATGAACAAGAGACAGTTCTTGTCTTTGATGGCATCTTAACCTGGTGGGAAGATAGACCTGTATGCCATTGACTGAGTGGGACAAGAGCTAAGAGATGGGAGGTGGTCAGGGAACCCACAGGTAAACTAAGCATGCCTTGGAGAACAGACTTGGAACAGTGAGTGACATTGCCTGGGTTTTGAAGGACTGGGAGTTAGCTTTTTAAGAGAGGGAAGAGCATCCCAGGCAGAAGACAGGGCAAGCTCAAAAGCTCCCAGGCAGGAAGGGCTGGAAGAGCCTAGCATTGGAGGTGGGGATGTGGGTTGGGGGGTGTGG
Source organism: Macaca nemestrina (assembly GCF_043159975.1). Taxonomy (NCBI): domain Eukaryota; kingdom Metazoa; phylum Chordata; class Mammalia; order Primates; family Cercopithecidae; genus Macaca; species Macaca nemestrina. The sequence continues at coordinate 82,542,285 of NC_092126.1, forward strand.
AGGTTAGGGGACTTAAACTAAAGGGATACGCAGAGGTGTTTTGCTTTGTTTTGACATAGAGATGGATTTTCACCACGTTAGCCAGGCTGGTCTTGAATTTCTGGCCTCAGGTGATCCGTCCACCTCAACCTCCCAAAGTGCTGGGCTTAAAGGTATGAACCATCATGCCCCGCAGAGGTATTCTTGAAATTACAGTTTTCATGGTTTCCTCTCTCATAAAATAGCTCTTCCTGCAACATTATGTTCCAGAATGGTCCAAGAAACATTTTACCCAGGGAATCCTAAAAATGGACCTTGCAGAGCCCGCCTCCACTCCTGAGGGATGGAATGTTCCATGCACTTGGAGCACTGCTTTGGAAATCACAACTGGACATTCCATTTTTCTTTTAAAATTTTCCTTTCATATTAGAGCAGGGTCCAGCCCTGGTTTACCCAGCAACAGACAGCAATGGAACTAGACAATTATCCCATGCACAGCAGCACAGCTGACTAGAGTCTCGGGAGGTTAGGTGGAAAAGAAGAAGGAAAGGGGTGCTAACTCGTAAATCTAAACATGACCTGCAGCCCTGGCTGCCCCACCCTGATTCCACCATCACCCCAGGCCTTTCTCAGTTTGCTGCTTTTCTGGCCCCTACCCAAGACTTACCTCCACGGTCATTTTCAGACAATTTCACCATTTAGAGATTTAGACAAGGCTATTCTCTGGGGAGCTAGCTCAGTAATGGTTTCACTTTTTTATCCTCCCCCCAAATGCACTGACTCCAACTCCCCAAGTCCTAAGAAAACAGTGCTGGAGGGCGCGCCAGGATGTGGTAATTTACCCAGGTGAAACTCCACCTAGCTTCTGAGGCCCAGTCAGTTCTCTGTGAAGGTCAGTACACTAAGGAACAGAGGAGCCAGGAAGCCAAGAAACACAGGAACCAAGGAACAGAAGAGGATGCAAAGGAGAGGAGAGGAACAAGAGAGCAGAAAGTAACCAGGAGGCTAACAAGGCAACAAGAAAGGACCATGCCAGAGGAAGGAAGACTTCTGAATGAAAAGGGGAAAGCATTTGCACATTTCTTCATATATAGTAGTTAAGTACTAGGTTACATGCTCATATTTAAAACAATAATAATTTTTTCTTCGAAATATGTCTGGGACATTCCTCTTCATATAAAAACTTAAGTAAGCCCTGAGGCTTCCCATACCAAGTCAATCTTTAAAATCTTAGCTTCAATAAACCTTCCGCTTCCTCCTTGTCCCTGCCCTGGACTTTATAAAGGTAATCCCTGGAAAAGGAATTTGGGAAAATTTGCAGATCACAGCACAACCACCACAATACAGCAGCTAAAAACTGGGGGCTTGTCCCTTCTCCCAGGGTCAAAAGCATTCACTTAAGAATCCTTAGGAAAAAGAAATGACTGAAATTTCAATTCAACTCATCAATATTAATTGAGCATATACTTTCCATATTTACTATATTCTTAATAGTTAAGGTTGTTTGCCATGAAGCCCCAAGAGTAACACATATTGGACACGTCATTTCTCTTGCATGTAAGCTGTTTTTATTTATTACTTTTGACAAAGTAAGGAATACCTTTCCTTTCTTTTCAATCCTTAGGTTTGGGTTTTATATAATTTAAAATGTTTGAGAAATGCTTTTAAAGGTCTTTTTTAATTCTTTTCTTTTCTTTTCTTTTTTTTTTTTTTTTGGACAGAGTCTCGCTATCGCCCAGGCTGAAGTTCAATGCCGCAATCTCGGCTCACTGCAACCTCTGCCTCCTGGGTTCAAATGATTCTCCTGCCTCATCCTCCTAAATAACTGGGATTACAGGCATCCGCCACCACACCCGGCTAATTTTTGCATGTTAGGTAGAGATGGGATTTCACCATGTTGGCCAGGCTGGTCTCAAACTCCTGACCTCAGGTGGTCCGCCCACCTGGGCCTCCCAAAGTGCTGAAATTATAGGTGTGAGCCACCGCACCCAGCCAGTCTTTCATTTTTTGATGTAATGTTTCAGAGTGAATCATATTTTCAATGTTGTTTGTCAAAGGGAGACGCATTTTTCTTTCTCCACAGACTTACTTCATTAAAAAGGAAAGGAAATTCTGTTGCCTGTTATAACATGAATGAACCTTGAGGACATTATGCCAAGTGAAATAAGCCAGTCACAATAAGATAAATACTGTATGATACCTCTTCTATGTGGTATCTAAAGTAGTCAAATTCATGGAAACAGTAACAGTTGTGGTTACCAGGGGCTGGGGGAAGGGGAAGTAGGGAGTCGTCTGATGGGTATAGAGTTCCAGTTTTGCAAGATGAAAAATTTCGTCTTTGTGAATCTGTTGTACAACAAAGTGAATATATTTAACACTACTGAACTGTATACTTAAACATGGTTAAGATGATTAATTTTGTGTTCTGTAGTTTTTACCACAATTAAAACATTTTTAAGTGTATTTTTAAAAAGTGATTCAGGCTGGGCGCGGTGTCTCATGCCTGTAATTCCAGCACTTTGGGAGGCCGAGGCGGGCAGATATCCTGAGCTCAGGAGTTCAAGACCACCCTGGGCAACATGATGAAACCCATCTCTACTAAAACACAAAAAATTAGCCAGGCGTGGCGGTGTGCACCTGTAGTCCCAGCTACTCGTGAGACTGAGGCACGAGAATTGCTTGAGCCCGGGAGGCAGAGGTTGCAGTGAGCCGAAATGGCACCACTGCACTCCAGCTTGGGCTACAGAGTGAGACTCCGTCTCAAAAAAAAAAAAAAAGAAAAGAAAAAAAAGTGATTTAGAGGCCTAGGACTCTAAATGTAAAGTTTTAAGAACACATTAATCAATTTCTACTTTTATTTTCCTTCTTATGTATCCACAAATGTGACATGATTTTAGAAAATCCATGCCTAACTACTAGATAGATTTTTAATAAGCATAAAATAAACATCCTAGGTAATCAGAAAAAAAAAAAAAAAAAGCTTCAGTCACTCAGTTCTAAGGCATTCCGGTGGCATGCAGTATCTTGAGTTCTACGTCTGATGAGCTTAGTTCAGCCTCATTTATAACTCTTGTCTTAAAAAGGCATTATTGTAGATATCTTTGTAGTACTTTAGTTAACTCTGCTATTTTTAGTTAATTTAAGCAGAAAGGGAATTTATTAAAAGAATGATGTGGAAGTTCTACTAAAACAATGGCAGAGGTAAATATGTGTTTACCTCCACTTCTCTTTTTTTTTTTTTTTTTTTTTTTTTTGAGACAGAGTCTCGCTGTGTCGCCCAGGCTGGAGTGCAGTGGCACGATCGCGGCTCACTGCAAGCTCCGCCTCCCGGGTTCACACCATTCTCCCGCCTCAGCCTCCGAGTAGCTGGGACTACAGGCGCCCGCCGCCACGCCCGGCTAGTTTTTTGTATTTTTAGTAGAGACGGGCTTTCACCGTGGTCTCGATCTCCTGACCTCGTGATCCACCCGCCTCGGCTTCCCAAAGTGCTGGGATTACAGGCTTGAGCCACCGTGCCTGGCTACCTCCACTTCTCTTGAAACCCCATTTAATCAACAGGAGATTTTTTTTAAAAAAATCATAAATCTGCAAGGATAAGGAGAACTGGATAGATGTCACACAACTTTGAAAACTAGAGATCAAGAGGATGAATTTAAATGACTTTAAAGGTAAGTGCCTGCATGGATTGGGAGAACAAATTTTTTAAACGTCAGAATCCCAAAAGTCTCAGTAATTGACAGCACAAGGTAACTCTGAAGGAAAGAGAGGGGTGAGTAGGGCTGCACACAGGATGATTCGTGAAACATCTGTAAGAGGTTAAATTGTTAAATGCTATTTTCACTTCGGGCAGCCAGGAGGCTACCCCTTCCCCATCTGGCAAAAGAATGTCTATTTTCACGACACATAGAAACATAGAAGATCTAGACTCAGACACTGGTCATATTTTAGTACCTTATCTGAAAGGAGCTTAAGTAAAGTCTGTAACTGAGCCATGAAACCCTTCTGTATTCCCTCTTCTATTCCTCCAAGAACACCCTGGCAACCAAGTGTAACTACCCACTTCGCCACATAACAGAGGTAGAGTGGATGACAACTATCTGAAGAAACTGGCCAGTCTAAGAGAAAAGACCTAGATAATGAATAAGTCCTTCAGCTAAATGAATCTGTCCCTGCCCAAGCACATTACAAAGAAATCCACTGATTGACAGGCCCTACTTATGTACAGACATTCCAGTATAATGCATAATCTACATATGCATGGAGCACCCAGGATCTCAGGATATTTGAGGAAAAATTCTGACATAAAAACGAGGTGCAGAAACAGTAAGAAGAACAAAACTCAGAAAATAAAGACAATGTGGGGAGAAGAAGGGACGTTTACAAATCACTATTATACTTAGAGTGTTATGAGATGACGTATGGTTCACAAGTCAAGAGAACATTCAGAGAACAGAAGAACTTCTAGATAGCAGTTTCTGGGCAAAATGAAAATGTTGATGGTGAAGTGGGTTTTTGTTGTTGTTGTATTTATTTATTTGTTTGTTTATTTATTGAGATGGAGTCTAGCTCTGTTGCCTAGGCTGGAGTACAGTGGCGCGATCCCGGCTCACTGCAACCTCTGCCTCCTGGGTTCAAGTGATTCTCCTGCCTTAACCTCACAAGTAGCTGGGATTACAGGCATCCGCCACCACACAAGGCTAATTTTTGTGTTTTTAGTAGAGACGGGGTTTCACCATGTTGGCCAGGCTGGTCTTGAACTCCTGACCTCAAGTGATCCACCCACCTTGGCCTCCCAAAGTGCTGGGATTACAGGCATGAGCCACCATGCCCGGTTGTTGGTGCAGTTTGGAATCTACACAATCCTCCAACAATAACCCCTCTGAGGCCCATAAAAGCCCTGGGCTCAGCCAGAGTTGAGTAGATGAGGGAACAACCAGCTGCAGAGAGGAACCACCTTCTCTGCTGAGAACTTCAGAGATCTGCAGAGACCACCAAATGACCTGCCTGCAGAGAGGAACTACTCTCTCCAGAGCCTCCTCTCTTCTGAGTGCTGAACACTGAGGGGATGACCTGCCTGCCTACAGAGGGGAGCTACCCACTGTGGGTCTCCTCTGAGCTGTTCTAACACTAAATAAAGCTCCTCTTTATCTTCTTCACCCTTCATTTGTCTGTGTACCTCATTCTTCCTGAACTCAGGCAAAGGTGCTACCAGCCACAGAACTCAGGCAAAGGTGCTACCAGCCACAGAGTTTCCAGGAAGAAAATAGACAGTCCAAAGATCCAGTAATAATATTATTCAGGCATAAAAAAGTAATGAAGTATTGATACATGACTAAAGATGAATAAACCTTGAAAATATGCTAAGCGAAAGAAGCCAGACACGAAAGGCCACATATGTTATTCCATTTATATTAAATAGCCAGAATGAAACAAAGTAGATTAATAGTTGTACATTGGGGTGAGGAGATAGTGATACAATAACTAAAGGATATGGGGTTTCATTTCCACATTTCTACAGAAATGCAGAATTGTCCTAAAATTGATTGCGGTGATGGCTGCACAACTCTGAATATATTTAAAGTCATTGAATTGTACACATTGAATGAGTGAACTTACACATTTTTGGTATATTTTGTGGTTAAGCTGTGAACAACTTTTACATAGCCATAATAATATAAGCACTGTATGTTAAAACTCAGGAATAACCACACTGGAATGCTGAGGGAGGGGGAAATTTGCAAACATGTAGCAGAAATAAATCCTCATTTGCCCTACAAAGAAGACAACAGGTAATACCTAAACCTGAAATAACAGGATAAGCATGTTATTTGGAAATGCAGACGAAAGGTAAAAGAGATGCGTTTCCTGAACAAAACTCTTACTTACTATGTTTACAGTTTTCTGAATCTGACAGAAACAATTTAAATTAATTTTTTTTCTTATTAAGTCTTTTGGGAAAGGGAGATGAGAAATCACAATGTCAACTCAAAGAACTAAAAGCTGTTCTCGCTTTTTACAACCTTCTGGAGAAAAATGAAAACATGGAAAATATATACTAGCTATGTCATTTACAACTTAAGTAAAGGATAACAGGCATTTTGTGAATTAATAATTTCCTAAAAAAAAAAAAATCCTAAATTCAAGCAAATTATTTCAAGTCTAGAAATTACAAATTACATTGAAGGTGCTTAAATACATTAAAAGCATTTAGGGAAGCTGAAAGTTTTCTCCTAATATGAACTAGAATAAGAAAACAGTTACCTAGCACTCCCAGAAACTTGCTTCAACTCAAGCCTTTCATAGCACATCATCTTTATGGATGTTTTGTCTTAGTTATTTCTTTTTAATCAAAGCTGGGCAAAAGGAGACACAAATAATTCTAATCTCTATTTTCTCCTTGTTACCACTGAGTGCAGACACCACATTCTGCACCATTAACCCCACTGATGCAGCAGGCTGGGCTCTCTGCTAGAACCTTGGCCCCTGCTGCCTTCGAAGCCTAATATAATTGCCACAGCCAAGGCCATGTCTTCAGAATGGATTCTGCATGATTCTTGCTTCCTGGTGCCATAGCTGCAGCTTCTAAGCCTCCTCAGAGATTCTTTGAAATACCTGTGGAATTAAAAACAAAATACAGGCTGGATGCGGTGGTTCACACCTGTAATCCCAGCACTTTGGGAGGCTGAGGCGGGTGGATCCCTTGAGGTCAGGAGTTTGAGACCAGCCTGGCCAACATGGCAAAACCTTGTCTCTACTAAAAATACAAAAATTAGCTGGGCATAGTGGTACCCACCTGTAATTCCAGCTACTCAGGAGGCTGAGGCAGGAGAATTGCTTAAACTGGGGAGGCTTGAACCCGGGAGGTGGAGGTTACAGTGAGCCAAGATTGCACCACTGCACTCCACTCTGGCAACAGAGCAAGACTTCGTCTCAAAAAAAAAAAAAAAAAAAGTTTTAAAATGCATTTTGATTTTAAGCTGCCTGGTTACATCATGAGCTGGGGAAAGCCTGAGGTCAGAACTGAGATAACCTGACAAAGACAAAGGGAAGGCCACTGTTGGGTGAAGTTCTCTGCTCTCAGCATTTCTACCCTGCTGCTCTATGGCATCCTCCACCCAGCTGCTGATGGTAGGGGCTCTCGCTCCACTGTCTGTGTTGTGCTCTTGTTCCTCCCTGATCTTCTCCCAGGCTCTCCCGGAAGAAGCCCAGGCTCAGGAGGGCTCCAGCCTCCAAAACCTGAGTCCTACCACCCCCAAGCCAGCTCACCTCCCACATTCCCATAGACTTTGACTATGTAACTGGCTGTGTGGAACTTTCTCACCTCTGAAATTCTTGTATTGCCTGACCTGTATTTAAACATACATAGCCATGAATTTAAGTAATATTTAAGGTATTAACATCTTGTTTCCTCAACTGGGCAGTTAGTTCCTTAAGGACAATAGCCATGAGTTGTATTTCTTTGCACCTATTAATACCCGGTACTGTCATTATAGGTCACAGATGTTCATAAATGTGTGACTGATGCTGAGGCAGGCCCATTCTGCAAAGCTCCAAGAGCAACTGTATTTCCAGGCAAATGAGGGAGAGCAACAGCAAAACATCCATGGTTCACATGTAACAAAGGGACTAAATCTGCTTGTCCTGTGAAGGAAATGAATACTCGAAGAGCCTGCCCAGGTAAGCAGATTCTGTTATTGACCTAAAGTTCATTGTCACAGGGGCATTTCTGGTAAAGCCCTCAGCTTAGGACTGCCAAAATAAGAATGTGCATTCGGCCAGGTGCTGTGGCTCACGCCTGTAATCCCAGCACTTTGGGAGGCCCAGGTGGGCAGGATTTTGAAATCAGCCTGACCAATATGGTGAAACCCCATCTCTACTAAAAATACAAAATTAGCTGGCCATGGTGGCACACGTCGGTAATCCCAGCTACTCGGGAGGCTGAGGCAGGAGAATTGCTTGAACCCAGGAGGTGAAGGTTGCAGTGAGCCGAGATCGCACCATCACACTCCAGCCTGGTAACAAGAGCACAACTCTGTCTCAAAAAAAAAAAAAAAGAAAAAGAAAAAGAAGAATGCACATTAGCCAGTAAAGAACATGATAATATGACAGTGAGAGTGAAATGGAAAAAATATTCCTTAGAGCAAAGAATGCAATGCACTTATTTTAGGAGGTAAAACTCAAGTCACCAGTTATAGAACAATCAACCCTTCGTCCTATCCCAACCTTAATGTTTAGGTCAGTTTCTTGGGTAGGAGGCTGCGATAGACATTACTGTTACACACCAGTACCTGCCATTCTCCTCCTCTCCCTGGATTATCTTTTTGAATTTAGGTGGCCTTGTGACTTGCTTTGGCCATCAAAATGTTTGGCCATCAAAATGTGGAATTGAGGTGTGACACTCCTAGGCAGAAGCATTTAAGAGCCAGTGCCCAGTTTTTGCAGCTGTCTTCCCTTGCTGCAGCAATCATGGGAGCAGATGTTCAGTTAGAGATGCCGCAACGTTGGAGCAGGGAGACGGAGTGCATTCACTCAAAGTATACTTACTGAGCACCAACCATGTGCGAAGCATTGTTAGACAGTGGGGATATACTAGTGCGCAAGGCAAGGTCTCTGACCTCATGGACGTTCCTGTCTGGCAGGGCAGACATCTATTTTCAACTTAAATATAAGTTATTATTTAATTCTGGCTGTGATTCATGTTATGAAGACAGTAGAACTTGTCCAGAGAGCACATAATACAGACATCCCGAGGCCTGAGGTTCAATGGGAAGGTTGATTTAAGAACAAATAGGAGAGGCCAGTTAAAGACTATTCCAGGCTGAGGTTCTGCGTCAGGGAGGGGTACAGCGAATCTGAAAAAGAAAAGGCCAGTGTGGCTGGACGAGAGAAAGTGGGGAAACAGTTCATGAGACTTGTGAAACATGTAGAAGCCAGATTGTGTGGGGCCTGTGGGCTCTGTTAAAGAGTTCAATCTTTTATTCCAAAACTGACTTGGGTATCCTTGAAACAATGAATGGTCACTTACCAACCTCCTGTTATATTTTCCTTTATCCCAGCAGCCCTTGTGGAGTGGCAAAGAGCTCTTCCCAGTTGGGAAAGAGTTAAGCAAGTTGAGAGGTTGAGCATATACCCTTGCGATGAGGTCAGCAAGGGGCCTATCCCATTCCTCCCGTAGCAACCACGACCTTCTACCATCCCAGTGATGCTGGCTACAGCAGGGAAGCATGGCTGGGACTGCACACTCCATGGAGCTGGTGGGAGCCCTGCCCTCCTGAGTGGGGCTGCAGCCACCCAAACTGCAGTTGTGTATCTGAGCCTCCCTGTGCTCTTGGAGGGGGCTAGGAGTAGGCAGGATCTGCCTGCCCGGGTGCAGCAGCAACTGCCCGACCTGCGGCTACAGAGCTGGGCCTCCTGCTCCACAGAGCAGGCAGGAGCCAGGGACAAGCAGGAACCCTACCCCTTCCAAGTTCGCAGGAGCAGCCACCCTCCCAGGTGCAGGACCTGGGCATCTTTGCAGCCTGCAGGCACCAGGCTCCCACTGCCTGGTGCCTCTGTGGTCCCAGCACCTACTGTGATCTCAGAGTGGGGTTGGGGCCATGAATGGCAGTGGGAGGCAGATTGATTCCTGGGCAGAAGGGGGCAGGTCCCCGGTAAGGCCCCATGTTCAGGCCAGGGAGGGCCTGAAGGCTGGGGGCTTGGGCTGCCAGTCCTATGGACTAGAGTGGAGACTTGGAGTGCCTTTTCCGGACCCACCCATGGCTGCCCCTGGACCAATCAGCATGCACTTCCTCCCCTCCGAGGTCTGTAAAAGCCCTAGGCTCAGCCAGAGCAGGGCAGAGGAAGGCCAGAAGGTGAAGAGGGCAGAGAGACAGACACATCAACCAGCTGCAGAAAGGAGTTACCCTCTCTGCGGAGAGCTGCAGAGATGACCGGCCTGCCAAGAGGAGCCACCTTCTCCAGTGCCTCCTCTCTGCTGAGAGCCGAACATTCAACAGGATGACCTGCCTACAGAGAGGAGCTACCCACTGTGGGTCTCCAACACTAAATAAAACTCCTCTTCATCTTCTTCACCCTTCATTTGTCTGCATACCTCATTCTTCCTGGAGGCAGGACAAGAGCTCAGGTCAAGGTGCCACCAGCCACAGAGGTTTCTGGCCAGAAAATCAGTACCCCAAATATCCCATAACACCACGGTATTGGCAGCAATCTTTGGCAGAGACCAGGAATCACTGGCTAGCTTAGTAAAAGAGAATTGCCACATGTATTAAATAGCTGTGGAATCATGGAGAAATGGATTCTAAGTTGTCTTTCCAGGAAGAACTCCCAAAGCCACCCCACATAACTGTGCTACCCAGAAAGCTGTGGCCCTGTCATAGTGAGGACACTGCCTGTTGAAACTAGAAGTAGTGTCACAGCTGCTGGCTCAAAATCACAGACATCAGGAAATTGGATGTCATGTGACCTGCTTGTCACCCTATGTACCTCAGTTGCAAATTCAAGGCTTGCATAAATGTGAAGGATCAGGAGAATCTAAATCACTTCCTGAACCTAGCTTCAAGTGAGGCTGGGAAAAGTCATTTTAACTTTGTAGTCTCTGCAGTAGGGAAAACCTACTAGAAGGGGATTGAAATTCAGTGTATAATTTATTGTGTTCATCACACCACATATCAGAGGAACCAAGGTTGACAAGTGGGATCCCCACTTTGGAAGGTCTTCTTTCACTTTAGCTCTTCAAAATCCTATGCTAACCTAGTGACACTCTCCTTATCTTCCTATCGTATTTTTCCCTATCAAAAATAAAACCACTGTGAAACATGTATTTCTCCACCTCTTTAGCATTTGATTAAAGCATATGCCTGTTTTTCTACGCCTTGCTTTGGGAACATTAGAAACTCTTAAAAGGGTGACTTCTTCATCACAGATGAGCTCTGTTGGAACCCAGCACTGTGTAATATTCATATACATTCTTATACATATATTACTCGTCTCACTGAGCTCCTGTATAATGCAGTTGTTCTAGACTGTTGTGAGAAGGTTTAAAAGGCAGCTAGGTAATGCAATAGGAATAAGCTATGTTGAATCTTGCTTAAAGGCCAGAGGAGGGTAGATATGAGAAGTGACAACGTGCTAGCAGCCCTCGCTCGCTCTCGGCGCCTCCTCGGCCTCAGTGTCCGCTCTGGCCGCGCTCGAGGAGCGCTTCATCTCACCGCTGCGCTATGGGGACTGCTCTCTGGGGCTGGCCGAGGGTGGATCCCACTCCCTCTGCCCGCAGGGAGGCGTGGAGGGAGAGGCGCAGGCGGGAACCGGGGATGTGCGCGGGGCAGCGGGGGTTCCCGGTGGGCACGGACTCGGAGGGCCCCACGTTCGGGGAAGCCGGCGCCTCGATCAGGGCTGGATCCCGTGTGTGGACTGCCGTTCCCTCTTGGCCGGGTTGTTCGCCACGATGGCGGTTCTCCCTCTCTTTCTCGCTTTCCCTCTTTTCCTCTTGGTCTGGGACGAGCTCCTTCAGGCTAGATGCCGCAAAATCCCCCAGGGAGTGCCAGGGAGAGGTAAAGCTGGTCTGGGACTGGTGGGGACTTGGAGAACTTTTGTGTCTAGCTAAAGGATTGTAAACACACCAATCAGCACTCTGTATCTAGCCAAAGGTTTGTAAACACACCAATCAGCTCCCTATCAAAACGGATCAATCAGCTCTCTGTAAAATGGACCAATCAGCAGGATGTGGGTGTGGTCAGATAAGGGAATAAAAGCAGGCTGCCAACTCCCCCAGCGGCAACGGAGTTGCGTGATTTTCCTGCCGGTTGGAGCTTCGTTCTTTCAGTCTTCACAATAAATCTTGCTGCTGCTCACTTTTTGGGTCCACATCGCCCCGCGAAGGTCTGTAGCTTCACTCTTAAAGCCAGTGAGACCACGAACCCACAGGGAGGGACGAACAACTCCGGACGTGCCACCTTTATGAACTGTAACTCTCACTGCCAAGGTCTGTAGCTTCACTCCTGAAGTCAGCGAGACCACGAACCCACCAGGAGAAGGAAACTCCAGACACATCATCTTTAAGAACTGTAACACTCACTGCGAGGATCCGTGGCTTCATTCTTGAAGTCAGCGAGACCAAGAACTCACCAATTCCGGACACAGACTTCATAGTTCTCTGGGTTCGTATCTTTTTCTGTGATTACAGTTAAAAGGTACAGTACCCTTAAAACTCTGATTTCCTCTGCCGTTACTCTACCTTGGGCAGCATTTGTGATAAGGATGTATTTAGCTAGGCCTTTGATTTTCAGGATTTTGTGAGTCCTGATGTTTTGGCATAGGGCATATGGGAGGTTATGTCCAGGTGAGGAAAATGTGACCATCTAAACCCCTATCAAGGCTTTTTCTTTTCTTTTCTTTTTTCTTTTTTTTTCTTTTTTCTTTTTTTAAAGACGATCTTCCTCTATTGCCAGGCTGGAGTGCAATGGCGTGATCTTGGCTGACTGCAGCTTCTCAACTCCCTGATTCAAACTATTGTCTGGCCTCAGCCTCCTGAGTAGCTGGGATTACACCAGCTGCGCCACCACGCCCAGCTAATTTGTGTAGTTTTAGTAGAGACAGGGTTTTACCATGTTGGCCAGGATGGTCTCCTGACCTCATGATCCACTTGCCTCGGCCTGTCAAAGTGGTGAGGTTGCAGGCGTGAGCCACCGCACCCGGACGTATATGGAGGTTTTTTAAACTCGAATGTGCTCACTTTGTTACAATCTGCCGATAAGGAGACAAGTTCAATAGAAGAGGCAACTGAGGATGAACATCTCCGAAATGGGAGTTGCATACCACACAGGCAGGCTGCTTATTCTATCTTCTGTAATAACTCACTGTGTAAAAAAGAATGCACGGCTGCATGAGGACTAGAGAGGACTAACTGTTAAGGGTGGTGGACACGGCCAGGAAGGACTGAAGCTATGGCATTGGCTGCACTTAAGATTCTGCACCGAAGACTGGTCTTTGCCCTGTATTACCTTGGGACCTCAGAGAGGACTTGAAGTACAAAAGGGAGAGGGCCCCATAGCAAAGAGAAACCATTATTCCTGCCCGGCTGGCACTTATTTCTAGAACTTCTCATGGGCATTCAAATAGCCCTGGTGGAGTGTGGTGGCTCACACCTGTAATCCCAGCACTTTGAGAGGGCAAGGCAGGCAGATCACTTGAGGTCAGGAGTTTGAGACCAGCCTGGCCAACATGGGCAGACCCCCATCTCAACTAAAAATACAAAAAAAAAATTAGCTGAGTGTGGTGGCAGGCACCTGTAATCTCAGCTACTTGGAAGGCTGAAGCAGGAGAATTGCTTGAACCCAGGGGGCAGAGGTTGCAGTGAGCCGAGATGGTGCCACTGCATTCCAGCCTGGGTGACAGAGCAAGATTCGATCTCCAAAATAAATAAATAAATAAATAACCCTAATAATTGGGAATATTAGAGCAAATGCCAGCTACCTAATAGTTGTTATGGTGGTGATGATGAATATGATGATGATATAAAAATCCAACATTTGTATATACCAGACATTATAATGAGCAGCTGACATACACCATCTCATTTAATCATCGCATTATATTATTCCATGTTATATAAGAAGATATTGAGGCATACAGCCCATAGATATTGAGGATCCCACAAATAGCAACTTGTTGCTTGAGGAAATCCGTGCTCAAATTCGCCCCATAACACTTGCTACTTAACTATTTTTCCTCTCGTGGAAAACGTGAGATTTGAAAATTATAACTCTTGTCTATGAAAATTACACAAGTTCACCAATATCTATCCCAGAAAGATAATATATTACAACAAATTAAACTATTGTGAAACTCCTGTGAGATATATTCCACTTAGTCTTCTCCTTAACAGTAAAGACTTGAGAAGGAGCTACCAGGTCATTGAATTGGTCCCAGGGTAGGTTATGGAGTCAAGAAAGGGTAATCATTTCTGCCAATTGTTTCTGCCTCAGGGAGATTAATTTTAAAAGGCAGAATCATGCCTTGAAGCGGCACCTGGATATGAACAAAACCTTTGTTCAGGTCTCCCTAAAGTGGAGGATTTGGAATTCCTTGGCCACCTGTAGAAGAGGAGATGTCTTTCTGACAGGGGAATAGAATCAATGTGGATAAGGCCTGAGCGTTTTTCAGAACTCATTTAGGTAGTATGTTAGCTGGCTCAGGCTGCTGTAACAAAATATTGCTGACTGGGTGGCTTAAACAACAAATGTATTCATCACAATTGTGAAAAACGTAAGATCTTGGACTCACATTCTCCACAATTGTGGAGTTAATTGCTAGTTAAATGGTAAGTATTATAAGGGCAAATTTGAGCATGGATTTTCTCAAGCAACGACTTGCTATTTGTGTGATCAGGACTCATAAAATACTGAAAATCGAAGGCCTGTTGACCAAGGTGGGGTTTGTTTCAGGTAAGGCTTCTCTCCTCAGCTTGCAGCGACTGCCTTCTCACTGTGTCTTCACATGGCCTTTCCTCTGTGTGCACACAATGCCCAGCTACTTTTTGCATTTTTAGTAGAGACGGGGTCTCACCATGTTGGCCAGGGTGGTCTCCATTTCTTGACCTCGTGATCTGCCTGCCTCGGCCTCCCAAAGTGCTGGGATTACAGGCGTGAGCCACCAGGAGTGGCTTTTGAGAGCTTTTTACATATTTCCTCATGGGGCCCCCAGAGAAAGTGAACCACCACTGCCCATTAGGAGTAACCACCTCTCTGACACATATCCGGGACTGGCTTTTCCTCTTTCTGTTTCATTCTTCCCTGTCCCCAAATCAACTGCAAGTCTTCAAGCCCAAATTAAGACATATCTCCCCAAAGAAAACTGTTTAAACTTTTTTTTTTCTTTTACTTTCTTCATTAAAGCACTTACCCCTTTGTTTCAGGGTTAATTATTGATGGAAAAAAGGTTAATTCTAGTTCTATACCTATTAGTCATGTAACTTCTGCACTAAACTAATGGGATGAAATTAACCGTGATTGAGTGGAAACAGAAGGAATTCAAAATAACTCCTGGAGTGTGGGCAAGGAGAGATTTTACTCTGGCTTTCAATATATTTTATTTTATTTTTTCTCACTAGGAAAACATACAGTTAATCTCAAGAGCCAATGCACAATCAAAGACTGCTGACTTTTGGAGGCCAAGGCGGGTGGATCATGAGGTCAGGAGATCAAGACCATCCTGGGTAATGCGATGAAACCCCATCTCTACTAAAAATACAAAAAATTAGCCAGGTGTGGTGGCGGGCATCTGTAGTCCCAGCTACTAGGGAGGCTGAGGCAGGAGAGTGGTGTGAACCCGGGTGACAGAGCTTGCGATGAGCCGAGATTATGCCACTGCACTCCAACCTGGGTGACAGAGCAAGAGTCTGTCTCAAAAAAGCAAACGAACAAAAAAAACCTACTGACTTTTTTGTTTCTTAACTAGGCTTTATATAGTTTGTACATTAAATGAAGCTAGAACTTTTCTAGCAATGCAGTCACTCCCAAATTCTGGCTAGCAGCAATATCATTTATGCACAAGAGTGAGGTTTCTGCTACTTAATTCGATTAAATTAATCCAGTAGCTTTGGGCATGAGGGAAAACCATGTTCTGCCCTGAAAGAGCTCTTAATGACTGTTTTCATCCAGGAAAACAGTGGAAACTGTGTTGCCATTCAAGAAATGTGTCGACAGGGGACTGTTTCATTTATTGCTAAGGCAATTCTAAGTGTCATTTAGTAGGTTGATTTTCAGAGCAGTCTGTGTCGTAATAAAGATTTTTAACATCTAGTATTCATACATTCTTTAAGGCTTGGGGACAAATATCAATTAAATATACAAATGATCCTTATCATCTTTGGCACATATCCATTTTATTTTATTGTATTTTATTTTATTTTTATTTATTTATTTGTTTATTTTTGAGGTGGAGTCTCACTCTATCGCCAGGCTGGAGTGCAGTGGCACAGTCTCGGCTCACTGCAACCTCTGCCTCCCAGGTTCAAGTGATTCTGCTTTAGCCTCCAGAGTAGCTGGGACTACAGGCATGCGCCACCATACCCAGCTAATTTTTGTGTTTTTAGTAGAGACAGGGTTTCACTATGTTGGCCAGGATGGTCTTGATCTCTGACCTCGTGATCCACCCGCCTCAGCCTCCCAAAGTGCTGGGATTACAGGTGTGAGCCATGCGCCTGGCCCTCTCACTAATTTTTTAAATAGTTATTTTTTATTAAAACAAAATGCTACTTATGGCTGGGCGCAGTGGCTCACACCTGTAATCCCAGCACTTTGGGAGGCTGAGGCGGGCTGATCACGAGATCAGGAGATAGAGACCATCCTGGCTAACATGGTGAAACCCAGTCTCTACTAAAAATACAAAAAAATTAGCCGAGTGTGGTGGTGGGTAGAAGGATGGCATGAACCCGGGAAGCAGAGCTTGCAGTGAGCTGAGATCATGCCACTGCACTCCATCCTGGGCAACAGAGTGAGACTCTGTCTCAAAAAAAAAAAAAAGAAATTACTTATGTCAACATGTAATGGATTTATTATGAGTTGATATTTTAAAAATTTGTTTTAATTTCTAATGTAGTAGATATTGATAGACATACCTTTTTTTTTTTTTTTGAGACAGGGTCCCACTCTGTCACCCAGGCTACAGTGCAGTGGCATGATCATTGCAGCCTCTACCTCTTGGGCTCAAGCTATCCTCCCACGTCAGCCTTCCCATGTAGCTGAGACTACAGGCGCACACCACCATACCCAGCTAATGTTTTTAATTTTTTTAGAGATGGGTCTCACTATGTTGCCCAGGCTGGTCTTGAACCCCTGAGCTCAAGTGACCCACTTGCCTTGGCCTCTCTAAATGCTGGGACTACAGGTATGAGCCACTGCACCTGGCCAACATACCTATTTAAACAAAGGGTTTCGTTTGTTTGTTTGTTTCTTGGCACTCAGTATATTTTAAGAGTAAAAATGGATCCTGAGATCAAAAAGTTTTAAGAGTCATTGGTATAAGGAAAATAGCAGTGACTTTGAATTGAGACAGTCCCGCCACTTAACTAGCCATTTCTCCACATACCCCATCCCAATATGCACACACTGTAAACATACACATACACGCACCAATCAAGCTCTTTGTCATCCCCTACTTAAGCAAAACATAAACAATTTAGTTTAACAAATGAATATTGACTCAACAAAGCGATTAAAAGAAAAAATTCCCCAACTGAGTAATTACAATGGACTGAATGTTTATATCCCCCCAATGTTCATATGTAGAAATCCTAACTCCTAAGGCAATGGTATTTGAAAATAGGGTCGTTGTCTTCGTTAATAGGAAGACATTATAAAATAAGTCTCGGAGAGGTCGCTAATTTCTTTCCTATGTTTAAAGACACAGAATAACTACCATTTGTAACTCTAAAGGGGTAGGTTATATGTATTCACATTTATTTATATATGCATAAAATATCTCTAAAAATATACAAGAAAGCAGTAACACTGATTGCCTTTGAGGACAGAAGTTGGAGTTGAAGGACAGAAATGAAGGAAGATCTTGGAATTTTGAACCATATGAATATATTATATACTCAAAACATAAAGTACAAATTTTAAAAAGCCAGCACAAATCCGTCTTCTTTCCAAAGTATCCCCAGACACTCATCCAGATCCACATGGTCCAACTGACGTTTGATTGTTGTGTCCTTTTTCGTGGAACTCATCTTTCTCTACCACATCAGAAGTTCTTTGAATGAAATGACCACCTGCATACTTGTAAGTCTTAGAGTTCCCTGTTTTACTTAACACAGTACTGGGCATAAAGCAAATGCTCAATAAAATGTATTTATTAACTGGTAAGAGCTTGCTCCCAAGGGACTGAAATCCTAGTACTGTGCCAACTTTCCATAGCAAGTTGCTTTTTGTGATGAAAATACATGGGACTGGGTCAGCCAAGGGGAAAACCCGGCACATTCTGATGAGCAGAGGAGAAGTACACGCACAAAAACCTCTTTTTAAAATGTTTGATACTTTATGTTCGAAAAAAAAATCACAGAAGCAGTCATCACAGGAAAGGTAAATTCTTGCTGGACTCCCTACAAGTATTTTATAGTTTAGAACCATTTTTACTTGTTTACATAATAGAGGAAGCATGGTGATCTTTCCAACACGGGAGCGTCTAAGAACCCCATCCAGCTGGAAATCAAATGAATTGGGGGATTTTCCGTAATAAAGTAATTCCTATGTCTCTTTTCTTG
The DNA here is from genome assembly GCF_043159975.1 of Macaca nemestrina. Lineage (NCBI taxonomy): Eukaryota > Metazoa > Chordata > Mammalia > Primates > Cercopithecidae > Macaca > Macaca nemestrina. The sequence continues at coordinate 82,560,526 of NC_092126.1, forward strand.
GGTACATTGGTGATGCTGAGTGTTTGCAGAACAATCATTTAGAATTCCAAGGTGTTGTATACCTGAAACAGTAGCAGTAATGGATCAGCGTCACATGATTGAAGATCTGTTCGGCCTTCCTTTCAGGTGACGATGACTGTGATAACATAAAGGGGCTTTCGGTTTCAGCTTGGGCCTTTTGTTTCCAATTTTGAGAGCTAAACTTTTGGAATAGATCCCTAATATAGATCCTAAAATGTGTCCATTTTTATTTATTTATTATTATTTTTTTAGAGACAGGCAGAGTCTTGGTGTGTTGCCTAGGCTGGGCTTGAACTCCCGGGCTCAAGGGATCCTCCAACCTCAGCCTCCTGAGTAGCTGTGACTATTGGCACATGCCACAGCCCCTGGCTCAAATTTTGTACTTAGTAAAAGGTACTTGGCATCACAAAAACAGGGCTTAAATGCTAGCATAGCAAGAAAATCGATAGTTGAGATGATTTCCCATCAGTTGAAGAGGCTGTCATCCAAAAGTTGCAAAGTATGGCTGCCTGTGTCCTTCCGGTCAAGGGGAAGACACTGCTGATTCACACAAAATGTCGTCAACAAGATGTTCTGCTTCCCAGGCCTATTTGCATTCTTACAGGGTCAACAATGCTTGATTCAAATAAAAGACTACCTGAGGGTAGAATTTCAGATGATGAACCATTTAGGCTTTTCTGTTTTCTCTTAAAGATTATCCACCCTCTAAGTTTCCTCCAGCTCTTAACTCTCTTTAATACAATTGCAAATTCAAATGATGAAAGTTTGCATGTTTAAACTTAGAAATTGCCAGAAGAGAAATTTTTGTTTTATTCAAATTTGCTTTTTAAACATTTAGAAAAGAGAAGCAGGGAATTGTGATCACCAGTTGCAAAACCAAATGCTGTTCTTTTGTTTTCAAGAACAAAAGACTTTTTTGTTGGAAACATCAGAGTTGATTTTTATGTTTGCGTACGTTAGAGAGATAATGACAGGTTTCTTGCATAAATCACCATTACATCTCACACCAGCCTTTCTGATGTTTCATAATTTTCGAAACATATTTCAGAGTTATTGGCAAGAACAAAACTTTGCAATTTAAATGGATTATCACAACAATTTGACAATTTTCCTCATGTTTTAAACTGAAAGTCACAGAAACACAACAGAGGATATCTGCCACTTGTGATGGAGCAAAATCTTTACTTGAGTCTTTGAGAGTTTGTCTCAACCAGATCACTCAGGTCCTTTAGTCCTTAAGTCATAAACATGTTTATCCTTTAGCTTAGTTTATTAACACATGAAAAAGCACTTTCAGAAATTTGCCTTATTATTCTAAATTAAAGCTGACTTCCTTCGTTAAAAAGCTGCACTTTTGTAACTTCAGGTGTTTCCTTCTCAGAGAGAAGTAGTATATGATTCTGTTTCCCCGGGACCTATGAGGTCAGCCTGTGTGCCTCCTCTCCTGAACGATCATTACCCGACTTGGGCCTGCTCACCAGATTGTTGGATGTTGAAAGGACCTGGTCTGGGGCCAGGACACTTTAGGAATCTCTGCTGTGCTCATGCCAAACTTGGCAGGAAACCAGGCTGAGTGCACCAGGCCCCAGTGCTAGAGGCCAAAAGACCGGATCCTTCTGTGATGCCTGGCTCCTCACCAGGCAAAGTTGCGGGGGCAGGCAAGGGGGTGCTCTCTTCCACTGCTGAGTTTCTGTCGCCGCTCTCTTGTGTTGGTTGAGAGAGCTGTATCCAGTGATCTCGTACATGGCTACCATTTCTAAAACATTGTTTATTTCATCATTTAAAATTTCTATTTGGGAGTGTTTTATCACATACATAGCATATTTAATCACCGTTCATGTGCATAAATACATAAAGTTTATAAATATGTAAAGGAATTCATGTATAAAAATATTTTCTGAAGAGAGTTCCCAATCAAAAAAGTATGGATACCATTGTTCTATGAGCAAAAGTTCTAGAAAAGGGTTCTATGCCCTTTTCCCAGAAGCAATTAAAAAGCTTATTTCTGAGACACAAGAACCAGCTTGAAACAGCTCCAGGTAGCCAAAGATAGGATAATTTGAACACTAATACAGTGGATTGAAACATATTAAATAAATTTAAAATTGATACATTCATAGTATTTTAAAAATAAACACCTTGGTCATCTTTAAAGGATGTTAATAAACCAATTAATTATTCTGAAAAGAAGCATTGAACCTGACTTTCTAGTGTGAGCTGTACCCTAGGTTACCAAATATTTAATGAGGGAAATTTCATTCCCTCTCCCTCACTCCCTCTCCACACACAAACATACACAAAGAATAGTAGAATATCATCATTTGGCAAATCTCAAATAAGATACAGATATGACTTTCAGTAGCCACTAACATCACAGGAAGAGAACCGAAGATGACGTGCATCCTGATGGAAGATCCAACACCACCTGTGAGACTATTCTGCCAAAAACTCAAACCCGAATCAGATCAAGCATCTAAATCTAATAAGCAAGTTTTAGGAAATACAGAGGCCTGTGGAACACCATGGAGTAGGATAAGCCAAACCAGACTGTGGCAGACTCAACTGGAAAGATAACCTGTTTTTTAAGCAAATACACTACAAGACAAAAGCAGCGGGAAGAAAACCTGTATCTTAAAAGAAACTCAAGACACATAAGCCAAATGCAACTTGTGGACCTTTTTTGGATTCTCATTCAAACCAAATTTTTAAAAAATTATAAGGCAATCGGGGAAGTTTGAACACTGGATAACAGGTAATTATTATTTTTTGACACCGAGTCTCTGTCCCCCAGGCTGAAGTGAAGTGGCGCAGTCTCGGCTCACTGCAACCTCTGCCTCCTGGGTTCAAGCAATTCTCATGCCTCAGCCTCCTGAGTGGCTGGGATTACAGGCGTGTGCCACCACACCCAGCTGATTTTTGTATTTTTAGTAGAGATGGAGTTTTACCACGTAGGCCAGGCTGGGTCTTGAACTCCTGATCTCAGGTGATCCACCTGCCTCGCCTCCCAAAGTACTGGGATTACAGATAACAGGTAATATTAAACGTTGTTAAAAGTTTTAGGTTATAATTTTATGGTAATTTTTTTATGTCTTTCTCTTTTAGAAACACTAAAGTATTTGTGGATGAAATAATTACCATAGCTGGCACTGGCTTCTGTATACTCCGGTGTGGGGAAGGTGAAAGGTATGCCTTCTGTAGTCTTAGAAGGTATGGGTGAAACAAGAGTGGGCACAATTTTCTGATGGTTGTAGCTACATAATTTGTATATTCAGGGTTATTGTTCCATTCTGTCTCCCTTCATATACGTCTGGAATTTTTCAAGGTTTTTCTAAAGGCTTATGTCCAACAGCCATCCTCCTTTGCATTTCTAAAGCACACACTAGAGAAAATGCTTCTCAGAATCAAGAATTCCAAATGCTGTAGTGGAATCCAGTAACAAAACTAGTTTGAAGGGACCCATGAATCACTGCTGCAGTCTCGCCTCTGAGGAAAAGTCAAGAAAAAGGGAAAGGCAGCCTTAATGACCTTCATGATTGTCTTATGCAGGATTTCCAGTGTTGAAAGGGAAATTCTATAGCATTTAGTGCTCTCAATTAAATATTTCATGCAGGAGCCATAAGGTGTTGTTGAAAGAAATGAAACCTTGTGTGCCCAGTTTCCTGACATCTGCTAAGGCACATCCTCCTCTGGACCCCACCTTACATCTGGAGGATGGGCCAGGGCAGCAATACCGGAGATCAGGTTCAATGAATCTTTTCGTTGAAATATATATACAAAAGGAGGTGACTGAGTTTTTGTTGTTTTTAAGTTTTTTTGTTTGTTTTTTGAGATGGAGTCTCACTGTGTCACCCAGGCTGGAGTGCAGTGGCGTGACCTCGGCTCACTGCAACCTCTGCCTCCCGGGTTCAAGCGATTCTCCTTCCTCAGCCTCCTGAGTAGCTGGGATTACAGGCATGTGCCACCACGCCCAGCTAATTTTTATTTTTAGTAGAGATGGGGTTTCACCATGTTGGCCTGGCTGGTCTCAAACTCCTGACCTCACGTGATCCACCCATCTCGGCCTCCCAAAATGCTGGGATTACAGGCGTGAGCCACTGTGCCCAGCCGTGACTGAATTTTTAGAGAAAATTTTATCTTTTTTTTTTTTCTAATTATTTGTTTTTTGAGACAGTTTCACTCTTGTTGCCCAGGCTGGAGTGCAATGGCGCAATCTTGGCCCACTGCAGCCTCCGCCTCCCAGGTTTAAGTGATTCTTCCGTCTCAGCCTCCCGAGTAGATGGGATTACAGGTGCCTGCCGCCACGCCCAGCTAAATTTTTTTTGTATTTTTAGTAGAGACAGGGTTTCACGACGTTGGCCAGGCTGGTCTTGAACTCCTGACCTCAGACAATCCACCTGCCTTGGCCTCCCAAAGTGCTGGGATTACGGGCGTGAGCCACCGCGCCTGGCCCTTGTCCTGTTTTTTTAAATCTTAAAAGTTGCTGGGCACGTAGTAGATGTCTTTAAGTGTCCACTGAATGAATACTTGTGCATATAGTATTTCATAGGGTTCAGTGGGGAGGCCATCCGAGCTGTTCATCAGAACACAGCCTGGGGAGTGAACACAATTTTTTATTTATTTTTATTTATTTATTTTTGAGACAGAGTCTTGCTCTGTTGCCAGGCTGGAGTCCAGTGGCCCGATCTCAGCTCACTGCAACCTCCGCCTCCCTGGTTCAAGCGATTCTCCTGCCTCAGCCTCCTGAGTAGCTGGGATTACAGGGATACACCACCACACCCAGCTAATTTTTTGTATTTTTAGTAGAGACGGGGTTTTACCATGTTGGCCAAGATGGTCTTAATCTCCTGACCTCATGACCTGCCTGCCTCGTCCTCCCAAAGTGCTGGGATTACAGGAGTGAGCTACTGCACCTGGCTCACAATTTAAAGGGCATAATCTCATTGGGATCATGACGGCCACCATCGCTTTGGTCCCCTGACATTGCAACTAAAACATTCTAATACCTCGAGCTCTGAGGGCTTTTCCAGGTGTATTCATTTTCTGGGGCTGCCATAACCATAAAGTAGAATGGCTTAAACAACAGAAGTCTGTTATCTCACATTCTGGGGCTAGAAGTGTGAGATCAAGGTTGTGTTGGGGTTGGTTCCTTCTGATGGCTGTGGTAGAAATGTTGTCATGGTTGCTGGCCATCTTTCATGTTCCACATGTAGGTGCATCACCCTGATCTTTCTGTCTTCATCTTCACAAGTGCTCTCCCTGTGTGTACATCTGCCTCCAACTGTCTCCTTTTTATAAGGACATCAGTCATATTAGTGCTCACTCTAATAAACTCGTCTTAACTCAGTTACTTCTATGAACACTCCATCTCCAAATAAGGCCACATTCTGAGGTGTTGGGTCTTAGGACTTCCCCATGTGAATGGGGAAAGGAGGTACAATTCAACCCCTAACACTGGGTGGCCCTTCCTTCCCAAGACCTCCCTATCCTTGGGGACAATTGCATTTGTTTGAACCGCGTGTCTTCCCAGGAAGGCACTGGGTTACAAGGCCCCAAGTTCGCTTTCTTTGCCTGTTGGCACCAAGATCACCCTCCCACTCTTGCTCCTGAAGCTTTCTCAACACTGCTGTGGTTAATGTTGCCTTTTTGGCTCTTGGTGGCCTGGTTTGTGGCTGTTACTTTCCTGTCGTTATAGTAGTGTTCTTAGCTCTCTTCTTTTCACTGCATAGTCCTTAAACCCAAAGAAGAGGTTTTCCCTTGCCAGCAAACATCAGTGGCCCAACCTTACACTGGCTATTATATTCCTTGGGCCCCTTTCAAAAGATAGCTTGCTCTTTTGAGGAAGTTGGGATATGGGATCTTGAAAAATATGGTCAGGGAATAGAATATTTCTTCCTTCTTGTCCTGGAGCTCTTCTCCCAGGACGAGACTAATTTTTCTTTTATTTTTCAAGACATGTTATGTCTCTGCTTCAAGGTACCCCAGTCTCCCTAAATTGGGGGTAGCCTTCATCACATTTTTGTCTGAAATTCTTTTTTTTTTTTTTTTTTTTTTTTTGCAACTATGTCTTGCTCTTGTCGCCCAGCCTGGCGCGATCTCAGTTCACTGCAACCTCTGCCTCCTGGGTATACGTGACTCCTACCTCAGCCTCCCAAATAGTTGAGATTACAGGCGTGTGCCACCACGCCTGGCTAATTTTTGTATTTTTAGTAGAGACTGGGTTTCACCATTTTGGCCAGGCTGGTCTCAAATTCCTGACCGCAGGTGATCCACCCACCTCAGCCTCCCAAAGTGCTGGGATTACAGGTGTGAGTCACCTCGCCCAGCCAAAATTCTTCATCTTGACGCTCCAAGAGTTTGTAATTTCCCAAAATTTACTACCCCATTTTTCCAAGAATTTGAGGGGGTCACTTATGTGCCAACCAGGTGTCCACAAGCCCCGACTGTGAAAAACAACTTCACATAACCATCATCCCTGCTGTTTGGAGTCTGGCCCAGAGCAAGCATACAAAGAAGAAGCCTTACCCTTTCAAATATGTAAAGTTGACTTCCAGCCACAACGGCTGCATCCTTAATCACAGTGCTTCCAGTATTAGAGCTAGAATGATGACAGTGATGGAATGACAATTCCTTAGCTAAAGAGTGTCGAGCATTCCAGCCTGGCCAACATGGTGAATCCCCGTCTCAACTGAAAATACAAAAATTAGCCAGGTGTGATGGCATCCCTCTGTAATCCCAGCTACTTGGCAGGCTGAGACAGGAGAATTGCTTGAACCCGGGAGGCAGAGGTTGCAGTGAGCTGAGATCATGCCACTGCATTCCAGCCTCGGTGACAGAGTGAGACTCCATCTAAAAAAAAATAGTGTCAGCCAGGCGCGGTGGCTCACGCCTGTAATCCCAGCACTGTGGGAGGCTGAGGCGGGCAGATCACGAGGTCAGGAGATCGACCATCCTGGCTAACACGGTGAAACCCCGTCTCTACTAAAAATGCAAAAAATTAGCCGGGCGTGGTGGCGAAAGCCTGTAGTCCCAGCTACTTGGGAGGCTGAGGCAGGAGAATGGTGTGAATCCGGAAGGTGGAGCTTGCAGTGAGCCGAGATCATCCTGCTGCACTCCAACCTGGGCGACAGTGCAAGACTCCATCTCAAAAAAAAAAAAAAAAAGAAAAGAAAAAGAATATTGTAAGGAAGAGAAAATACATTTACTATTCATTACAGGAAAATGGATCTTCATGAAGGTTTTCATCCTCTTCATCTTCACATTGAGAATAAGCTAAGGAGCATAAAGAAAGGATGAGTTCATGTCCTTTCTAGGGACATGGATGAAGCTGGAAACCATCATTCTGAGCAAGCTATCGCAAGAACAGAAAACCAAACACCGCATGTTCTCACTCGTAGGTGGGAATTGAACAATGAGAACACTTGGACCCAGGGCAGGGAACATCACACACTGGGGCCTGTTGTGGGTGAGGGGAATGGGGGAGGGATAGCATTAGGAGAAATACCTAATGTAAATGACGAGTTATTGGGTGCAGCACACCAGCATGGCACATGTATGCATATGTAACAAACCTGCACGTTGTGCACAGTTACCCTAGAAGTTAAAGTATAATTTAAAAAAACAAAAGAATAGGCTAAGGAGGAAGGATTAGTCTTGCTGTCTCAAGGGTGGTGTATAAGTGTACCCACACAGTTCAAACTCGTGTTGTTCTAATGGTCACTATATCACATTTCATAATCACCCTCTGTCCACATCCAATATAATATGGTTAGCTTGTCAGTTTCACAAAAATAAAACATCCACAAAATGAGAATGTTGTCTCAGGAGGTGTGGTGAGAAGGATTCGAATCAGAGGAGTTTCTCTGTTTGAGGGCCTTCATATGGGCAGCCTTTTCCTCAGGGTCTAGAAAGGGTGAAACTCCAGCTGCAGCTTCCTGGTAGAAAGACTGTTGCCATGGTTTCTGAGGCAGGCATAGAGTCAGAAATACCATTTTTTTGCGTTTATATACGGAAAAGATAAGACCTCACTTTTGTTTTTCTTAGCACATCTTTAGAAAGGCAACAGCAGGAGAATAGAAAGTAGGAAAAACTAGTGATAAGAGTTACTGAATTGGCCAGGTGCGTTGGCTCCTACCTGTAATCTCAGCACTTTGGGAGGCCAGGATGGGCGGATTGCCTGAGGTTAGGAGTTTCAGACCAGCCTGGCCAACATAGTGAAACCCCATCTCTACTAAAAAGAAAATACAAAATTTAGTCGACTGTAGTGGCGGGCGCTTGTAATCCTAGCTACTCAGGTAGGAGGTAGGAGAATGGCTTGAACCGGGAGGTGGAAGTTGCAGTGAGCCGAGACTGCACCACTGCACTCCAGCCTGGGTTACAGAGTAAGACTCTGTCTTAAAATAAATAAATAAATAAATAAATAAATAAAATTAATCCTAGGATTAGAAAAGTTAAACTTCTTTTTCTGTTATACCTATAAGAATTCATAATTCACCCCCAAAATCAATTGACATTGTATTTTTTATTGACTTATCTTCTTTTTCTTTTTCTTTTTCTTTTTTTTTTTTTTTTTTGAGACGGAGTCTTACTCTGTCACCCAGACTAGAGTGCAGTGGTGCGATCTTGGCTCACTGCAACCTCTGCCTCCCGGGTTCAAGTGATTCTTCTGCTTCAGCCTCCCGAGTAGCTGGTACTACAGGCACGTGCCGCCACGCCTGGCTAATTTTTGTATTTTTAGTAGAGACAGGTTTCATCATGTTGTACAGGCCGGTCTGGAACTCCCGACCTCAGGTGATCTGCCTGCTTTGGCCTCCCAAAGTGCTGGGATTACAGACATGAGCCACCATGCCCAGTCTGACTTACCTTCTTCACAGACTGGTTTTGGCTCATTGGCTGGAGCCTGGTTGCTTGTCTCCCCAGGGCTCTCCCTACGTGGGTGAACTGAAGGAAATCACGCTTCTTATTTTTTTCTCTCAAGCATGTTGGACCAGCTGGAACTTGTCTTTCTCTTTGAAGCATGTTTCTTTCTCCAGTCAAGACAGCCTGAGTTTCTAGCCATAGTGTGTAGCATGAAGCATATAACTTTGATCAGGGTTTGTTTCTGTTACATAAAGGGAGATTTTGTTCTGCTAAAAGTTGATGACATGTTGTTATTACTTTTGTGAATCTCTGCTGCGTTTTTGATCAGAGACCTAAGGAGGGGATACTACAAAGAAATGAAAACACAGTTTTTGTGCAAAATGGTGACTCCTGTGTGTGTCTGTGTGTGCTGGGGTGGGGATGGGACTGGTGGTGTGCTTGCTGAATGTTAAGTGCCGGGCTGTGTTTCCCTCAACACTTCCCAGATACATTTTCAAGCATTTCGTCTCTCATTGTGTCTAAACCTTGACCGAAACCCACAAAGTATTAGAATCTCCCTTCAGGAGATGAGTTTTAAAACCTCCTTTCTGAATATAATTCTGACATGCATGAAAAGGACAGGAAGCATGAAAGTTTAGCCTGAACTCTACTTCCTAGGACTGAACCCACCCCAAAGGCATTATTTCTTTTGTCATTATTATCCTTTCCAGATAACATCCTTATGAGTATCTTTAAAATTACATTGTAAGCTGCAGGTAAGGCAAGCTCTCTCTTTCTCTGCCCAATATTTTTATTGCACTTTGTAGTCACCATTTCAGCATGCATCTCATCACTCATGGTGCCATTTCACTTCAGCTCGCCTGGTACTGCAGGTGGCACTTGGAGATTCAAGAGATCACAGACTCTGCGCAGGGGCACGAACACTCTCAAGGAGGGCAGCAAGGTAAGAAAAAAAAAAAAACAAAACTGCAGTGAAACAAGGGTTGTAGCAGAGGTAAGCATACACTGATGACTTCAGGTCAGGCTTGATCCTCCTGCAGTGGTTCTTACCGAAGTGGGACCCAGTGCCCTATTCTAATAACAAACGTTCGGCAGCATCTCCTTAACATCCCGAAGAACAATTCATAGAAAATATAACTTGCCTGCACACCTCCAAAAAATCAGAGTACATTTAGGGCAGCAAAAATGCCCTGTATGATACTATAATGATGGATGCATGTCATTATACATTTGTCTAAATCCACAGAATGTACACCTAATGCAAACTATAGACTTTGGGTGATTACAATGTGACAATTTAGGTTCATCAGTTGTGACAAACATACTACTCGTGTGTGTGGTGAGGGGGCGGTGTTGATAATGAGAGAGGCTATGTATGTAGGGGACCTGGGGGCATATGGGAAGGAAATCTCTGTACCCTTCTTTCAATGTTGCTTTGGATCTAAAACTACTTTTTAAAAAAGTCTTTAAAAGATCAATATAGGCCGGGTGCGGTGGCTCAAGCCTGTAATTCCAGCACGTTGGGAGGGTGAGGCGGGCGGATCACTGGAGGTCAGGAATTCGAGACCAGCCTGGACAACCTGGTGAAAACCCATCTCTACTAAAAATACAAAAATTAGCTGGGCGTGATGGCACATGCTGGTAATCCCAGGTACTTAGGAGGCTGAGGCAGGAGAACCGCTTGAACCCAGGAGGGAGAGGTTGCAGTGAGCCAAGATCATGCCACTGCACTCCAGCCTGGGCGACAGAGTGGAAAAAAAAAATCAATATAATGCCTTAACTGTAATATGAAGGAGAAAACCAATGAAAGTAATCTTTAAAAAGTCATGCATTTTAATATGCAAATATTCCAGCACAACTACACAGAAAGACATAGAAAAGCCAGCCACTTGTGCCTGCTTATATTTATAATGTTTGATTTAATTTATGTATATTACTTTACTATTTTATTACATTTCAATATATCTAAATTATATTTAATGTAACAATATATTTTAATTTATATTCAATGGAACATATATACATGTGTGTGTTTTATTTTTCTTCAATTTTTTTGAGACAGTCCTGCTCTGTCACCCAGGCTAGAATGCAGTGGCATACACATGGCTCACTGCAGCCTCCACCTGCTGGGCTCAGGTGATTGCCCTGCCTCAGCCTCCTGAGTAGCTGGGACTAAGGTGTGCACCACTACACCTGGCTAATTTTCAAATTTTTTGTTGAGACTGGGATCTCATCATGTTGCCCAGGCTTGTGTCTAATTTCTGGGCTCAAGGACTCCTTCAGCTTCAGCCTCCCGAACTGCTGAGATAAGAGGCATGAGCCACAATGCCCGGCCAAATGAATATTTTTGACTTTTAAAATATTTAACATTTTGAAATCAGAATTAAGTTATTATATTGTTCACAGTAGTATACTGTGAGGTTTTAGATAGAGAGAGAGCCAGTCATAGAATGTCTAGGAACATAGAATGATGTGGTGTGTTTATGTGGTGACTCAAATAGCATAAATGGCATTGCTCTTCCTGATGTGATGTTTTTGCAACAAGTAACTGTTAATAAAGTTTGGAACAGAAAAAAACAATTTCCCCTGAACTTATATCAGAATTGAATAACTGGAAAATTCAATGTATATAAAATCACACAAGAGAAAGCTCTGTGTTTCATGTGAAGTGGAGTTCCGTTCTAAGCTCTGCTAATTCTAATCTATCTCCATGAATTCCCAGAAAATCATCTTAAAATTTTGTGTGAGGCAATACAGTTCTTCGTTGAGCAGGGCAGTCCACACACTACAAGGCATACTTTATCCCAGGACCACCCATCAAACATCAAATCCCATAACATTCCCCAAACAGCCCACCAACCAGAAACCCTCCGTAAGTCTCTCTCTCTCTCTCTCTCTCTCTCTCTCTCTTTTGTTTTTTGAGACAGAGTTTCACTCTGTCGCCCAGACTGGAGTGCAGTGGCGCGATCTTGGCTCACTGAAAGCTCCGCCTCCCGGGTTCAAGCCATTCTCGTGCCTCAGCCTCCTGAGTAGCTGGGACTACAGGCGCCCACCACCACGCCCAACTAATTGTTTGTGTTTTTAGTAGGGACGGGGTTTCACCATGTCAGCCAGGATGGTTTCCATCTCCCGACCGGTGATCCCGGGTGATCCACCTGCCTCTGTCTCCCAACCCTCCCTAGGTTTCTAAAATACCCGAGGAGGCACCTCATCCCTAGTGAAAATCCCTGGTCTGAGATCTCTTCTAGTTCTGAAATTCTGTGGTTCTTTTTATATACTATATCCCCAAACTTAATCTGATTAATTATTTGTAATACCTATTATGTGCCTTATCATTGAAGGAAGCAAAAATAACCTTGTGTCTTCTTCCTTTGCAAAGACTTTTACAGGCTTATCCCTAATGCCCAGCACAGACCAACACCAATAAGTACTTTTGGATGTATGCATTTTTATGGGGAGGATATTCCAGCGGTATAAGACACGAACCTTTTCCTTACATTCTATGTTGCCACATTTCCAATACATTCTAATTGGGAAATTAAGAATAACATGTGACAACAATAAAAGATCAGTACAAAATAATATTTCATTAAGGGGTGCATCTTGTAGATTGAAGCTGTAAGTATAATAAAGTGATAAGAGGAATTACTGAGATACTCAGAGAAGCTTTCCTAGTGAGTAGAATTGGAGCTAAGGCATGAAGGAAGGGTGGAACTTGGGTGAGAAAGAGGGAAAGCTTTCCAGAGAAACTGAGAGGAAGCAGGGCCCAGAGTCAAGAATGTGCAAGGTCTGTGTGCAGAATAGGGCAACAGAGTTCACAGTAACGAGGAGTGGAAACGTTGGGATGAGGTATTCGGACCAGATTTAGAAGAGACTGGAATACCAATTAGTTGAAACTTATTATTTGAAAAGTTTTAATAAAGGCCAAGCTATGCACTGTCTTAGAAACCCAAGCAAACTGCTTACCTTGTGGGGTAAAATGAGTGTGGTTGACTGAGGACCCTACCATTGGAAGTGGTAGAATAGAATAGTGGTTACACACCTAAATTTCAAGACAAATAGGCCTGGGTTCAAGTTCTGGCTGTGCCTCTACTGGGATCTTGACCTCTTGAGCTTCAGTTTCCATTTCTAGAATGAAGCAAATGATAGTGGCTACCTCAGAGGATTATTATAAAGATAATATAAGATGGTGCATGTGAAATGTTTGGTGTGTCGTAACAATTTGATTACTGATTAAGTGTTGGTGACAAGGAATGTCAACTGTATATATATCTCCAGACTTACTGGGAGGCTGCTGAGGGCTGTGGGGAAGGGTGGGGAGAGGATTCTAGAAGTAATGCTGTCTATCCTTCCTTTTATTATTTGGGATTCATAGAACAGCTGTTTTCAGGGGGTGATGATTAAGGAAAGTTCTTTGTGAACACATGATTTTCTATCTTACCTATTGAACTTAGTGTTTGTTGATAATTTGTTACTTATTTTGTTGCTTTCAAAGAGAGGAAAGTATTTGCAACAGTGATTTCCTGTATGTCTCAAAGGCTGTGGCACAACTACTGCATACGGTGAAAACTCGGATGATTTTTCTTTTCTTGCGGTGCAGGTGAGAAAAGACTTCTACAGAGAGGGAGAGCTCCTTAATTTGTTTGATTCAATCTTTAGCAATATTATTTGGGTCAGCATTTCTAAAGTTGCATGAATATAAGAATTAGCTAGAATACTTGTTAAAAATACAGATCCCAGACCCCTTCTCTGGAGAGTCTAGTTCAGTTAATCTGGGCTTCCTGCTAAGGCAGTTGTAAACTGCAGTGATAATAGCTGATGATTATTGAGTGTCTACCATGCATCAGTCACAATTCAAAGTTCTTTATAGGTATAAACTGAGATCCTTGCCATAATTTTAAGAGGCAGGTACTAATACCATCTTCATATTAGAGATGAGTACCTAAGCAGAAAGAGGCTAAGATTGCAGAGCTAGTAAGTAAAAGAACCAGGATGTGAGCCATCTAGCCTGGCTCCAGAGCCCATGCTTTTAAGCATTACCCTTCCCACCTCCACCTTATATACAGACGCCTATGCTGTAGTTTGAATGCTTTCTTCATATCACCAGAGCAAGTAAGGGTGATGTTCTGTTTTGCACATTTGGTACCACATTTAAGATAGAAATGCTTTTTTAAGGAAAGTATGTAAAAATATATATGAGAGAAAAAAGTTGTTTTTGGTTTTGTTTTGTTTTTTTTCCCAAGACAGAATTTCACTCTTGTTGCCCAAGCTGGAGTGTGGTGGCGCGATCTTGGCTCACTGCAACCTCTGCCTCCTGGGTTCAAGCGATTCTCCTGCCTCAGCCTCCGGAGTAGCTGGGATTACAGGCATGCGCCACCACACTCAGCTAATTTTGTATTTTTAGTGGAGACGGAGTTTCTTCTCCATTTTGGTCAGGCTAGTCTCGAACTCCCAACCTCAGGTGATCCGCCCCCCTCAGCCTCCCAGAGTGCTGGGATTATAGGCATGAGTCACTGTGTCCAGCCAAAAGTTTTTTTAAAAAGAAGACGACATTAGCTAGCTGTGAGATAACTTCAACTGAGCTAAATATGTGTAATTGAAGTCCCTAAAGGAAAAAGGAGGAATAAAAATTACTTCATAGAGGAATGGCTAAATTTTTTTTTTTAAATCGAGGAGAACCATAAACCCACAGAACCAAGAAGTTCAGTGAGCCCCAGACACAAGAAGCACACACAAAAAAACTAAACAGTGCATATTATAATCAAATTGCCTAACGCCAGTGATAAATTTTTAAAATCTTAAAAGCAGCTAGAGGAATAAAAAGACACATTATATACAGTGAGCCAAAGATAAGAATGATAGCAGACATCTTACTAGAAACAATGAAGCAAGAAACAGTGGAATTATACGTTTATTTTGTTTTTTATTTTTTAATTTTTGAGACACGGTCTCACTCCATTGCCCAGGCTGGAGTGCAATGATGCAATCATGGTTCACTGAAGCCTCGACATTTTGGACTCAAGTGATCCTCCCAGCTCAGCCTCCCAAGTAGCTAAGACAACAGGCACACACCACCACGTTCAGCTAATTTTAAATTTTATTTTTATTTTTTTAAGATACAGGGTTTTGCTATGTTGCCTAGGCTGGTCTTGAACTCTTGAAATCAAAGTGATCCTCCTGCCTCAGCCTTCCAAAATGCTAGCATAACAGGTGTAAGCCCAGCCAAACAATACCTTTAAAGTACTGGGGAAAAATCCTGTCAATTTAGACTTCTACACCAAGTGAAAATATAAAGGAAAAAAAATTTTTTTTTTTTCAGACAGATAAAAACTGAAAGAATTCCCCACAAACAGACATGTGTTACATAAAATATTCAAGAAATTCCTACAACCAAAAGAAAATGATACCGCATAGAAATCTGGATCTACTCAAAGGAATGAAGGGCACTGGAAATGTTTTCATGGTTAAAGATGACAACACATATCTCCTTGATCTTAAAGGAGCTCCTCAGGCATTGAACCATTTTATACATGGACGGAGCAATAAATTTAGCACTGATGACTGATGCAGGATATTTTGCAGCTAACTCAAATTCTATTTTGCCAACTTTAGTACTGTTGATCCTAAGTCATCCCTCAAAGGTATAAGCAACCAGCTTAGAAAAAGGCTCAATGATTGATGCTTTCAAGTAGCTTTCAGTTTCTTGAAGATAAACTTGTACTCTTTCTGGTCTTGGGGAAGACCAAACTTTTTTTTTTTTTTTTTTTTTTTGGTGAGACAGGGTCTTGTTCTGTTGCCCAGGATGGAATGCAGTGGTGCCATCATGACTCACTGCAGCCTTGACCTCCCAGGCCTAGGCAGTCTTCCACCTCAGCCTCCTGAGTAGCTGAGACCACAGGCATGTGCCACCATGTCCAGTTATTTTTTTTTTTTATATCCAAGGTCTCATTCTCTCACCCTGGCTTCAATCCTGCCTATAGAATGAGAAAAAATATTTGCAAATCATTTATCTGATAAATGGTTAGTATCCAGAATATACAAAGAACTTCTGCAATTCAACAACAACAAAAAGGCAAGCGACTTGATTTTATTTTTTATTTTTGACCTCTGAACTTTTTATTGGCCTCCAGCTCCCAAAAGGTACCTTGCTTCTGCTGGCTTAACGTCTCAGAACTTTCATGTCATTGATCTCAGACACCACTTTGCTGTCCACTATCTTGCAGGTGGTGATCTTTTGGATGGTTTGCATGAAGTTGCTGTTGTCCAGGGCATCACCAAGATTGAAGTCCTCCCCGTCATCCAACAGGCCATGGTAGGTGGCGATCTCATACTCCTGGGCCTGATACTGCCCCTCTGCCTGGGATGCAGCAGGACTACTTCCAGGTGTAGCAGGACCCTGTCGAGCTGCATAGTGTAGCGGGCCTCCACCTCCCTCAGGCTGTTCTTCAAGCTGACCTTCAGATTTCTCATCGAGTCCAGGTCGATCTCCAAGGACTGGACTGTACCTCTCAGCCCTGTGAACGTCATCTCAGCAGCTCTGATCTTGGAGGACTGTGCAGTGACCACTGTGGTGCTCTTCTCAATCTGCTGGGACCAGTACTTGTCTAGTTCCTCTCGGTTCTTTTGAGACAGCTCATCGTATTGGGCCTGGTTGTCTGCCATGATCTTGCTGAGGTCCTGAGATTTGGGGGCATCTACCTCCACAGTCAACCCAGAGCTGGCAATCTGGGCTTGTAGGCTTTTTACTTTCTCTTCATGTTCTTCATGAAGAGCAACTCCTCCTTGAAAGCCTCAATCTCTGTCTCCAGCTGCAGCCAAGTGACATTGGTGTCATCTATGACCTTGCAGAGCCCATGGATGTTGCTTTCCACAGACTGGCACATGGCCAGCTCTGTCTAATACCTGACTCTAAGGTCATCAGCAGGAAGATGAGCATTGTCAATCTGCAGAACGATACGAGAATTGTCCACAGTATTTGCAAAGATCTGAGCCCTCAGGTCCACATGGTCTTGAAGTAATGTCCCCAGCCTCTGACCTGGGGTCCGTTATTCTCCAGGTACTCCCAGATTTTGTTCTGCAGCCTCCAATTCTTAGTCTCCACGCTCCTCACCCTGTCCACGAGGAAGGCCAGGCAGTAGTTCAGGCTTTGCATGGTCTTCTTCTCATTCTGGATGCCCCCCCATTCCTGCCAGACCCCCACCCATCCCTGTGGCCAGGCCACCAGACCCCAAGCCGTCCCAGCAGCTGGTGGAGCAGGACACGGAGATCCGGGAACCAGAGCCCTCTGTGCCTGCATAGACACTGGCAGCTGTTCTGATCGGTTGGGCGCCGTAGCTGAGTGGCTGGGCAGAGCCCAGGGACCCATATTTGGTGGAGAAGGTGGAACGAGTGGTGAAGCTCATGCTGTCCGAGAGGAGAGCAAGAGGACAGGACTCAGGTTTTGCCAACAATGCAACCTGATCTTAAAATGGGTAAAGGACTTGAAAGCTGTTTCTCCAAAGAAGAGATACAAATGGCTAATGAGCAGGTGAAAAGATGCCCCACATCACTAATCATTAGGGAAGTGTAAATCAAAACCACAACAAGATACCCCCTTATACGCAACGCAATAGCTATCATTAAAAACAACAACAACAGAAAATAACAAGTGTTGGTGAGGATGTGGAGAAATTGGAACACTTGTGCATTGCTGGCGGGAATATAAAATGAGGCCACTCCTCAAGTATACCTATGTAACAAACCTGCACGTTGTGCACATGTACCCTAGAACTTAAAGTATAAAAACAAAACAAAACAAAAAAAACTGGAAAATTGACAAGGGACTAACAGGAGGGCTTTTGGGGTATTTCCCCCAATCCTGGTTCAACAGACATTTACTTATTACTTACTATGTGTAATTGCTACCTTTTATGTATCTATAAAATATATGTGACAGAAACATATACAAAAAAAAAAGATAATCCAGAGAAATAAATGTTAGCAACATCCCTGCAAAAAAATAAAAATAAAAGTAAAAAATAAAATGATGCCACTCCTGTGGAAAACAGTATGGCAGTTCCTCAAAAATGAAAAAATTGAATTTTAAAAAATTAAAACTTTAAAAAATGATCCAGAAATTCTGCTCCTGAGTATATACCCTAAAGAATTAAAAGCAGGATCTCAAAGAGATACCTACGCACTCATGTCTCACGTTCATAGCAGCATTATTCACAGTAGTCAAGACGTAGAAGCAACACAAATGTCCACCCATGGATTAATGAATGGATAAAATGTGGTATATACACACAATAGAATTTTATTTGGCCTTAAAAAGGAAAGGAATTCTGACACATGGTACTGCATGAATGAACCCTGATGACATTATGCTAACTGAAACAAGCCAGGCACAAAAGGACAGATATTGTATGATTCACTTATATGGGGGTACCTACGGTGGTCAAATTTGTAGAGCTTATAGAAAGTAAAATGGCAGTTGCCAGGGCCTGGTGAGGAGAGGGAAAAGGGAGTTGTTCAATGAGCATAGAGTTTCAGTTTTGCAAGATAAAAAGAGTTCTGGATATCTTTGCAAGATAAAAAGAGTTTCAGTTTTGCAAGATAAAAAGAGTTCTGAATGTGTTTACTACTGAACTACACACTTAAAAATGATTAAGATGGTAAATTTTATGTTACATATACTTATCACAACTTTAAAAAAGGATGGCTAGGCACGGTGGTTCACACTTGTAATCCCCAGCAGTTTGGGAGGCCAAGATATGCAGATCACCTGAGGTCAGGAGTTGGAGACCAGCCTGGCCAACACGGAGAAACCCTGCCTCCACTAAAAATACAAAAATTAGCTGGGTGTGGTGGCGCATGCCTGTAATCCCAGCTACTTGGGAGGCTGAAGCAGGAGAATCGCTTGAATCTGGAAGGTGGAGGTTGTAGTGAGCTGAGATCACACAGCTGCACTCCAGCCTGGGAGACAGAGCGAGACACCGTCTCAAAAAAAAAGAAAAAGAAAAAAAAAAAAGGAAAAGATATTTCATGCCATGTGACACTCATAAAAGTGATTCATTATTTAGTTATAAAACAATGACATCTGAGATTGCTTTGAAAAAGAGAACTGCTCACATCAAGAGTCAGAGAGATCCCAGGGTTCACTTCTGATTTTGTCAGTGATCCAGAGTGTATGAAATGCAATTATTGTATCTTTTCAGGATTTGTTCAAGTGCTATTACTGTTTTGTAAAATATCTGGGTATTTGGGGTGTGAATAGGATAATATTATAAAACTAGAGTCTCTTTACCAAAAAAAAAATAGTTTAAACAGAGAAAAAAATGTTATCAGTAGTGTTATTACGCTACTTCTGTAAACATTCTCGTATTATTAAAAGGAAATCTGTCTATATAACTAGTCTGGGCTAGATATCTAAGCATGATAGGCCCATTGTTACAGCAAGTAATATTTAGTTTCCAGAAACTGGTGTTCGAAAGCCTGCTTTGTACAACTGTCGAGGTCTGTTATTACAAGGATTTATTTTTGGCACTGGATCCTGGAGCTTTGGTTAATAGCAGTCAATGGGGTAATTCTAGCCTAATTCTGCAAGTGTTCTTATGACGGTGAAAGTACGTTACCCATGAATCATAATGACGCTTAGCAAAAGAGTTCAATATTTTATTGAGCCACAAGAGCATGGTAATTGCAGTTCCCATTTTCCATAATCATGCTTTGTGGGGAATGTTTTTATTTGGAGAAATGCAAATCATTTTTGGAAACAAATTCCATGACAATTAATATCCACATAATAAAAATGCATTCAATTCCGGAAGTTTAATTCCAGAAGCCTAGATTCAGATTCCCCAGAGAAGTTTTTATCTTGCATTCTTGATGCTAAAAGAAATAATCCCAACAACAGCCAGTTTACAAGTGGAATTGTTTAGATGATCCTTCTAAATTAAAATTTGCCCATTTGAGAATGAAATGTCATTTCTTCCTGTTTCCCAGCCAACTTCCTTTTTCCATACCTTATCAGTTATTTTGCATGCTTAGTTTTTGTGCTATCTCAGTAGTGAAGAAGGAAGAACAAGGGAGTCACATAGCAGAAACAAGGGTCCTTTGACAAAAAAAAAAAGAAGGCATAGATTATAAACTAGAAGCAAGAACTATGTCTTCAGCATACAGAGCTCATGGTGCTCAGCACTTTATGGTCATTAGAAAGCATTATTTAAAATTAAATGATTTTAAAACCACTTTACCATGCAGAAAATTTAACTATTATTTTTGTTACTCAGGGCCTGTGGCTTTTTAAATTTTAGCAATTTTTTTTAAAAGGGAATATTAATGAAAGTAAGACCATTTTAAATTAAGGCAATTAAGGAAAATGATAATGAAAACCTTTCAGTTGACTGTCTTTCTTACCTTACCATTTCTTAATTGTTGTTCATTTGTATAATCTATGTGAGATAGAGCTGATTCAATAGAATTGCCTTTATAACAACAGTATACTTCATTGAGATGATTATATGCAATTGATTATAAACTGTTTGTTATTTCTATGTCAATTATTTCCTTAAGCAGACTTTCATTCACATAAGACATATCAAATACAACCTTCTGTTAATTGTTAGAAGCATTACAAAACACATACAACAATATCAGAATAATTTATTTAATGCTACTATATTTTCAAAAAGTGAACCACAATCTCATTGAGATAGAGATTTCAATTTTTCACAGTTTCCTTAGATTGTGAAATAAGCACATCTGGGCAAAGAAAGAGAAGTACAGATGAAGAGGAAATGTTTCCTGTTCTTTCTTTGGAAGTCCTTTGTTTACATGAAAAAAGTTACTTTGCAATGAATCCGATTACGTTCCATTTGTATATTTACATGTTTATATTTACATGTTTATCTCCTAGAAAACGAGCACTCCACAGTGTAGGAGAAAATCATTTCAAGAACATTGTGGGTCAGAAGTGCGCCCATATCAAAACAAATGATCATATAAAATAGTTCTAAATCAATCTTTATTTGTCAATATATCCTTACTCTATTTACAGAAGTTACTGATGGAATTCATAATAAAATTTGCAAGCTAACTTTACATTTTTCCAAAAGATGAGATAATTTAAGGATGTGAAGATACGAAGGCATCTGCTGCTTCAGATGACTCAGAGATGGAACCATGAGGTCATTCCCCAGGGAGGGAGAAGGTGAGAATTCCTGTCATCAAAGAGACTGAGGTGGCCTGGCTTTGAGTCTCACATTGCTTTTTTTCACCTACTTAGTTGAGACATTTGTCTTCAAAACTAAACCTTGTGGAGAGAGGGTAACAATTTCAGATCATCTCCACTGGTTAACATACCGAGAGCCGGGACTAGAAACAGGACCACAGCTGTATATAAAGTAGTCTCAGCAAGTCAGGAGAAAGGTGGGCTATTCTTTGAATCCAGGAACATTCAAGGGTACTCTGGAGTCCAGAAGAGGGGAGCTGTGTTACATGAGTGGAGGGAAAAGCTAAGTGCAGAAGGGCTCTCGCCCCCACGTTTTGTGTGGTTTCCTGGAAGAAAACCTCCAGCAATGTGCCCTGGCACAACCTAGGGTTGCCAAGGCCGGGCAGAGACAGGCTGAGTTACCTTCCCTGGGTGACTCTGTGTGGTGTGGAAGGGACGTAGAAGTGCCTGCATGCCCTTGGGGATCATTTGTTAGTTATTCTGGAGAAGCTGTTTCTGGGAAGCTTGCTAGGGTGGGTCACCAAGGCCAGGGCAAAAATAACCTGTCCCCAAGGCTACAGCAAGGACCATGCAAGTCAGGGGATGAACAGGCATCAGGACCAGACCCCAGAGCTCTACTGTGTCCCTGTCACAGCAGGGGACAACATGATGCTTAGTCAGCCAGGAGGACCTCCTGGCAAGCAGACCATGATGATGTCTGAAGCCAGAGCCCCCAGCCTGAGGCAGCATCAGGAGACTCAAAGGGCAGTACGTGGGCCCTCAACACTCTCCAATACCCCATCCTCCACTTTCCCATTACCAGGACATGTGTCAGCTCATGTGTCATCTTGGGGAAGAAAGGGAGATAAATAAAAAATCCAAAAGAGACAGTTCCATCGTGGAAGAGACTACGTTACCTGCGAAACATTGTCTCTTTATATTGTTGGATAAGTTTGAATTTACCAGATTTGACTAAATGTAGTCTTCACCCCTTACCCAGAGAGTAGGATTTTGGAGGGATACTAGATCAATTGCAGGAAAGTAAAAAGGCTTTTCTTTGTACTGAGTGTAGGGCGCAAATTCCAACACTCCAGAATGACTAACAAATAATCCCCAAGGCCATTGCTGGTGGCTTATCGTCACCTGTTCCTCTCTTCCGGTGGAGCTTCTTCCAACTATTTCCAAAATAGCCAGAGACCCGTGGGCCTCCCACTCCTCTGCACTGTGATCTCTCTCATTCAGCGGGCAGTCACCTCCAGAACTGACCAGTTTAACTGGAGGCTGGCTGAGATGCCCAAGCCGGAGGTGCCTGCGCCCACTGCGTTAGGAACTACCCCTTTAGATGTTGCACTGAGGGGAGAGAGTGTCCAGTAGCAACAGGGGTGGGTGAGCAGTTAGGGGCTCAGGGCAGTGGCTATTTTCCTACCAGAGTGGGAAAATGTCAGTATTTTAACAATCGGCATAGCCAGACTGGTATGCACTAACTGAATCCAAGGAAGTTCCTGCCTTTCATCTCCCACTTCCAGTCAGAGCCTCAGACTCTGGAAGCCTCTTACTCCCCTCATTCCACCTGCCAGAGTTCCTTCCTTAACACAGTCTCAGCCCCACCCACATAGCAGGAGCTGGTGGGGGGAGTAAGAGGAGTAACAACCGCAGGTGAAGGTCTTGGGAACTTGTCCAGGGCTGAGTTAGGAGAAAATGTAATTAATGAACCCCACTGATACCCTGATCACATTTTCCAGAGAAACAGAATATAAATGGTGGCTCTATATTGGAATGAGTACTGCTGTTACACTGTTAGATTGATGTTTATGGGCTGGTACGAACCTAATTACTCTTTATGATGTTGCTTGTATGAAAACAATACATTTATAAGTTTCTGTCGAACAATGTATAAGCAAGTCTTTCAGATACAAGCTCTTCTAATTTGAGACTACCAGAGTGATTTTTTAAAAACTATATGCATTAGGGCCAGGCGCGGTGGCTCACGCCTGTAATCCGAGCACTTTGGGAGGCTGAGGTGGGCGGATCACGAGGTCAGGAAATCGAGACCATCCTGGCTAACATGGTGAAACCCCATCTCTACTAAAAATACCAAAAAAAAAAAAAAAAAAAAAAAAAAATTAGCCGGGCGTGGTGGCATGCTCCTGTAGTCCCAGCCACTTGAGAGGCTGAGGCAGGAGAATGGCATGAACCCGGGAGGTGGAGCTTGCAGTGAGCTGAGATCACGCCACTGCACTCCAGCCTGGGCGACAGAGCAAGACTCTGTCTCAGAAAACAAATAAACAAGCAAACAAAAACTATATGCATTAATATTATAAATGCTAAGAAATTTATGAGAGACTTCAAAATGCTTATACAACACAAGAAAAATAGTTTAGCAAAAATTAGGGGAAAGGGAAAATAATGTTAAGAAAAATAAGATGGGCCGGGCGCGGTGGCTCAAGCCTGTAATCCCAGCACTTTGGGAGGCCGAGACGGGCGGATCACGAGGCCAGGAGATCGAGAGACGATCCCGGCTAACACGGTGAAACCCCGTCTCTACTAAAAAATACAAAAAAACTAGCCGGGCGAGGTGGCGGGCGCCTGTAGTCCCAGCTACTCGGGAGGCTGAGGCAGGAGAAAGGCGTAAACCCGGGAGGCGGAGCTTGCAGTGAGCTGAGATCCGGCCACTGCACTCCAGCCTGGGTGACAGAGCAAGACTCCGTCTCAAAAAAAAAAAAAAAAAAAAATAAGATGAAGCCATAGATAATTTATGGTTTTAAAATGCATGTCTAGGCTGGGCATGGTGGCTTATGCCTATAATCCCAGCACGTTGGGAGGCTAAGGTGGGTGGATTGCTAGAGTCCGGGAGTTTAAGACCAGTCTAGGCAACATGGCAAAAGCCTGTCTCTACAAAAAAATACAGAAAAAAAATTAGCCAGGCGTGCAGTTGTGCACCAGTGGTCCCAGCTACTTGGAGGCTGAGGTGGGAGGATTGCTTGAGTCTGGGGTAGTAGAGGCTACAGTGGGCCATGATTGTGCCACTGCACTCTAGCCTGGGTGACAGAGCAAAAACTTGTCTCAAAAATAAATAAATAAATAAAAATACAATAAAATGCATGCCTAAAGGCAGGTCCTGAGCTTCCTACTAACCAACACAAAGAATGCAACACACTAGTTACAAGATTCCTGAGGTTTTATTTTGGCCTTATTTTTCAGAAAAACAACGACGACGACGACAAAACAATTGTCCCTAGTACTACCGGCTGAGAAAAATTTCTCCCATGGATCCTCAACAGAGGACTCCGTGCAATACAGTTACCTAACATAGTGGCTGAGGTTTAGTGAGAACTATTCAAACATTTTGTCTACCTTGTTGCCTTCCCTTTCCCAAGAAGGGCTCCTCTGAGATGAGGAAAGTAAGGCTCAGAGAAGTTCAGTAACTTGGCCAGGCCATACAGCTAATGAGTGGTGGTGCTGAGGCTTATTGAGTCTGTTGGTCATCTAAGTCCCTGCTGTTGACCACTGCTTTATGAACAATAACACTGGAATACATACAGTCAGTTCCATGTGCTATTAATGAGTTCAACAGCCAATGATAAAAATGTGTGTCAACAAAGGAGCAGGTTACTTTCAAACTGGAAGCCAAAAGCATTACTTGTAACACAACTTAAATTTCTTATATTCAATTCTTATTTTGTACTTCCCACTAGTAAATTACTAGGAATCAAAAAATATGGATGTTCTTTTTCAAGCCATAAATATTTCTCTAGCAAATATAACAGGTCACATTTTCAAAATTCTGTGTTTTCCCTCTCATATAGATCATAGCTCTCACACGGACAATGAAGGGTTTTCTCACTGCCTGTGAGAATTAAAGTACAGTTTTCCATTATAGAAGCTTCTTTTTAAAATAGACTGCCATCTTTCGTCAAATATTTCAGCTCTGTGGAAAATAACTTAGGTTTTTTCCTACTTGCAAAAGAAATGTTTCCACTCGAAACCTGTTGGAAATATGGAATAGGCTATATTGTTCCATCAAAGAAAAGCTTATTACTTCTTTGCATAGTATTTTTCTTTTGTGTCAAGTTGAACGGTGGTATTAAGTGAATGCCCACAAAGCATCTTAAAGGCTAAGGAAGGATTACACTAAAGGCTAAGCCCTGAGACAGGTTTATGTACCTTGCAGGGCACTTTCCTTAGGCTTAACATCTTTTAGCCTATCTGTAGAGGATATCAGAGGGCAAAGTTTCTGTCATGAAATAGGACTAATCAACTTAGTTGAATTTGTATTTAAAGCAAGGTTAAACTGCATTAAGACCGTTTTTGAAAGAGTTGTCAGATGTATTTTTCAACCTGCAGCCAGAGAAGCTTCTGAAGTTGGAGGCCAGAAGGTCTTTGTATGGTTCTTCCATCTGTAATATCAAAGACAAGAAGTCTTCGTAGAGGATGTAAGTATATAACTCCACGCATTGATTAGTCCAATTGAGGCTAGTTACTCT
Organism: Macaca nemestrina; assembly: GCF_043159975.1. NCBI lineage: Eukaryota > Metazoa > Chordata > Mammalia > Primates > Cercopithecidae > Macaca > Macaca nemestrina. The sequence goes on from NC_092126.1 coordinate 82,586,077, forward strand.
GAGTAAAATGTACACATATAAAATAAAAGGTCATCTTTATCTTAAAGGAAATGCTTAGGTTTATGTGTACACTTTATTAGCTCTATTACTAACAATATGTGAGCTAATAAATTCCTACTTAACTGAAGTTCCTAACGAGTACAGATGATATACCACTCCTGCCAAATAAACACTGCCTGGTCTTAGTTTTTGGAGTTTTTTAAGTGAAAGTAAAATGAAGTGTATTTAAGATAAAGTCAGTTCAAAGCTGTATGTAAATTTACTGTTGTTTTATTATCTTCAAATAGATTAAGTACCTACCTCTATGTGTTACTGCTGTATATTTACTATACATTATTATTTCAATGGCCCCCTATTGCTGCAGATATCTATATTCCAAAAATTGTCATGATGTATGAACCATGAAATGTCAGAGTAGAAAATTTCAGAAAAACATTGAGGAACAATCAATGATAATCATGAAATAAAATCTATATTGATATTCCTTAATTCGTTCTTTAAGACTACCTAAAATACCTACTATTCAGTTCTGTTATATGAGTACGGCTAGAATTTCACTTTAGTCTCTACAGATTTTTATATAATGGACTTTGCTTCACAATCTTTTGAAGAAAGCGAACATAATTTATACAAACTGTAGTTGCACATAAATTATGTTGAGTCCAGTAGAAATTACATAATTTCAACTTATTTAATGATGACAAAGGTTTACCTTTTTCGTTACAATATTTGTAATTGTGCCTAGAAGCTGACATTTCAAGAAGGCGTGGATGGATCTAATGAAAATGAGCTTCCAGAGTAAAAAGAAATAAGAAGTGAGAGCAGCCAGCACATAACCCACTGTCTTCAGTGCTTTCCAGGGTATGTGCTGTGGTGAAATGCAATTAGAAAAGTACTAAAGCTTATGCCTTTAGGAAAAGTGAAATACATTTTAGTGGCACTGCCAAATGCTTCAGTATGAACTGTCTTTCTAAAGTTCTCTTCTGTCCTTGGCAGAGATGGGTAGGGGAGCAAGATATGGAGAGATCCAGGAGAAGGCCTGTTTAGGTTGTGCTCAGAGCAGAGTTGGAGGAGATGGGCTACAAAGACCTCTGCAAAACATAAGTAGGAGGAATTACTTTGGAGTTGTTGAGGTACTGCCTAAGAGAAGGCCAAGAAAACTCAGAGGCAGCCAGGCCTGAATTGTAAAAATTGCTCTCATTTTAATTTGAGAATTTACATGTGTTTGTCTTACATTTATTTATCCCAGAACTGTGGAAACATTTAATTCTACTGATCTATATTTCACACACAAAAACTTACCAGATATAGCAGTTACTGAAAAGTTATTTCATTTTAGTGTATGTAATCAGAAAGCATGCATCATATATACCATAAATATTCTACATACAATTGCTCAAATCCAGGATTTTCTAAACTCAAATTGCACTGATTTTAATGAGTGATCACAGTATAGCCAATAACAGACAAATATAATAAAATTGGCACCTGGCTCCTGGGCATGGGAAATCATTCTGTGAATATCTGCTGATTTGGCAAGGGCTTTAGTTCATGAAGTTCATGTCTTACTACTACTGCCCTAATCAGTTGAGACAGAATTAGCACTAGGTAAATCGTCTATGTGCTGCCTGGAGGGGTTTGTTGAGGGTAAGAGTCTGAAGACAGAGATTAAGGAGTCCTCATCCTCCTAATGTGCTGGGCATCCAGGATTAGAGCTCTGGGTCAGAGAAATCCAGCCTGAATGCAGACCTAAGCACCACTGCACTCCCTCACTTTGGGATTACCAGACACGCTCTGCACTGAAAATTTGTATTCCAGTCTGCACTTTTACTGGAGCATTTCATCTGCTACTGCAAAGTGACCTTAGTTTACAATTTTTCCACGTGTGTTTAAAATAGAAAGGGGTGCCCTGAAAATATGAAAGTTCACATTTAAAGACTCATGTTTGATCATATGACTCAGTACCTTCAAAACAATGGTTTTAAGGCAACACAAATTTGGAGTTTCAAGTATCTACCTGACTGATGAAGTGAAAGATCAGATCAACCTTAGAACGTTGCCTTAAAAGTATTCTGATTTTATTTGCTACAAAATTATATTTTGGGCAGTGTAACTATTCTGTATGATACTATAATGGTGGATAAATGCCATTCTACATTTGTCAGAACCATAGAATGTCCAACACCAAGAGTGAATCCACACGTAAACTATGAATTTTGGGTGGCAATGATGCGTCAGTGTAGCTTAACTGATTGTAACAAATGTACACTCTGATGCAGGATGTTGATAGTGGGGAAGCTGTGCATGTGTATGTTGGAGGAGGATATGAAAATTCTCTGTACTGTCCACTCTATTTTGCTGTGAACCTAAAACTTCTCTGAAAAATGAAAGTTAAAACTATGTAATTTGAGGTACGTGCATGATAACAGACACAAAAGAAACTAGGCCATCTTTTTCTTTAAGGAAAATTCGGGCATCAATCTATATGATAGTGATAAGTAAATAAGTACTAGTTTGTAAGTACAAGGATTAAAAGAAACTAGGGAAGCCAAGTGGAGGCCAAAACTGTAACACACAGGAGCTGCTGATGCCAATGACTCATCGTCCTGCCCAGGGACTTCCATGACATGTGGACATTTCTGCAGGCACTCGGAATAGCTTGTGTTTTAGATTAAAATTTGGTGGATTGATTAAAAAACAATGAACCACCCCCATGGCATTGTAAAAAGAAAGCAAGCCAGACCCAAGAACCATAGAATCAAGAACAGATGTGGTACCAAGGATCGCTTTGATGGTACATTAGATAACACTTGTCCTTTCCCATTGGCCAAATAACACTGAGTTCTCCCACTTATTTCACATAATTTGTGACTAATGGTTAAAAAAAAAAAATCCTGCTGTTTTGTTGCAGACAATGGACCCTACAGAGCCTCATATAGATATGTCTAAGCCTGGCAAACCTGGTATTTCAGAAGAAAGGCATTTGTGCCAATTAACTAGTGGAATGACATTAGAAGGCTGCCACGTTGCCTCAATAGCACTAGTCATTGTTGCTGCCCTACCTTACATCTTCTTGGCCTTCTTCTGAGTTCACCTGCAACCATGGAAGTCATTTCCCATCTGAAGCACCTGCATCTCCCTGTTTCTCAGTCTGAAGGTTTTGTCCTGCACCACAGGAGCTTGTTGTGTCTAGCTCAAGCATAACCCATATGCAAAGGAGAACTGTGCCCTCAACCAGTGGCCAACAGAAGTTGATGGGCCAACTCTTTGTCCTTCATGGGGACAATTCTGAGATGTGTACCATAGGTTTCTCAGAGGGCTCCCAGCAGGGTTGAGCACCAGTTGCCCACAGTGAAAACCCACACATTAATTCACTCACCCTTTATTGACTTTTCCCTTCCTGGTCTTGCTTTTCTACTCCCTCACACGGGTTTCCTGGGATTACCTCCCAAATGAGCTACTGTACTTAAGTTATTGTCTTAGGGCCTCCTTTGGGGATTCCAAAGTAAGACAATCTCATCTCCTTTTGGTGATTCATCTCCACGGCTTTTCCCGAAGGTAACATGTATGAGGAAGAGAGGTGGTGAACCTCTAAGCAATTCTTGCTCCTCTCTTTCTTCCTTTTTCCTTCTCCTTCTTCCTGACTTGTCTCAGACGTCACGTAGGATACGAGCTGAGCCATATATATATGTAATTTTTTTTTTTTTTGAGACAGTCTCCCTCTGTCGCCTAGGCTGGGGTGCAGTGATGCGATCTTGGCTCACCGCAACCTCTGTCTCCTGAGTTCAAGTAATTCCCCTGCCTCAGCCTCCCGGGTAGCTAGGACTGCAGGCGCCACCCCTGGCTAATTTTTGTATTTTTAATAGAGACGGGGTTTTACCATGTTGGCCAGGCTGGTCTCGAACTCCTGATCTCAGATGATCCACCCACCTCGGCCTCCCAAAGTGCTAGCATTAAAGGCATGAGCCGCTGTGCCCAGCCTGAGCCCTATATTTTTTTAAATAGCCTTATTGAGGAAAATTTGATATAAAAGAACTACACATATTTAATGTGTACAATTTGATGAGTTTTGTCATATGCATAATCCATGAAGCCATCACTTAATCAAGGTAACAGACATAGCCAACACTTCCTAAAGTTTTCTTGTGTCCCTTTGTTTTTGTTTGTTTGATTTTGTGGTAAGAACACTCAACATGAAATTTACCCTCTTCACAAATTTTGACATGCACAATGGATGAACCTGAAGGACATTATGCTAAGTGAAAAAGCCAGTCACAGCAGGACAATACTGCATGATTCTTCTTCTCTGAGGTGTCTAAAATAGTACAACTCATAGAAGCAGAAAATATTATAGTGGTTGCCAGAGGCTAGAGGGTGATGGAAATGAAGAATTGTTGTCCAATGGGTAAAGTCTCTTTTATGCTAGACAAGTAAGTTCTAGATAACTGCTGTACAAAATAGAGCCTATAGGCCAGGCGTGGTGGCTCACACGTCTAATCCCTGCGCTATGGGAGGCTGAAGTGGGTGGATCACTTGAGGTCAGGAGTTTGAGACCAGCCTGGCCAACATGGTGAAACCCCGTTTCTACTAAAAATACAAAAATTTAGCCGAGTGTGGTGGTACGCGCCTGTAATCTCAGCTACTGGGGAGGCTAAGGCAGGAGAATTGCTTGAACCTGGGAGGCAGAGGTTGCAGTGAGACAGGATCATGCGATTGCACTCCAGCCTGGGTGAAAGAGCGAGACTTTGTCTCAAAAAAACAAAACAAAACACAAAATACAGCCTGTAACATCAAAAATTCTATCTCACTCAAACTTCTGCTAGTTTGAGTGAGATGACACAAATCAAAGTTCAATAATTTTTCAAAATGCAACACCAAGAGAAGTCCCCCGCTGTTCTGTTGTAAATGGTCTAGAGGGAAGAAGGTGGCTGTGCACCGAATCCCATGGGTGCAACTTGAAACTGAGATTTCAAGTTGCGGGCCAGGGTCCTCGCCAGAGTTGTGAGCCCGGCCCACCTCTGACCCAGCCTGTGTTCTCTGCTGGCATCCTCCATGGCTTACAGGCACCTAGCAGAGATTTTTATTCTAATCCTGATTGTGCCATGGTAACTAAACTCTCTGAGACCACTATCAGAGAGGAAAGTATACTGACCTCATAGAAATACAGTTAAAATAAATGGAGATAAAGAACTTTACTATGTATGTATGAATGGCAAAAGCCGATATTAGGTGGTCCCTGGACTTGGATTTCCAATTTGATCAGTGGGGTTAGGTCTGAATAAGAAGCTAATAAAGTGATTGTATATTTAAATACCATTATATTTTTAGTATTTGAACCATGTGAATGAATTAACCTCTATTTTAAAAATTAAATCAAACACACAGTTAGATCAAATACACACAAGGAAAGAAAGGTCACTACTTTGAGAAGCAGAACATTTTCTTCCTAATATCTTTTTCTTCAAATATAGTTGCAGGTATCTCAGATTTTAAGAAAACAATAAGAAAACCCAATTATTGGCCAGGCGCGGTGGCTCACTCCTGTAATCCCAGCACTTTGGGAGGCCGAGGCAGACAGATCACGAGGTCAGGAGATGGACCATCCTGGCTAACACGGTGAAACCCCATCTCTACTAAAAATACAAAAAAATGAGCCGGGCATGGTGGTGGGCACCTGTAGTCCCAGCTACTCAGGAGACTGAGGCAGGAGAATGGCCTGAACCTGGGAGATGGAGCTTGCAGTGAGCGGAGATCTCGCCATTGCACTCCAGCCTGGGCGACAGAGCGAGACTCCGTCTCAAAAAACAACAACAACAACAACAAACATTTATTTATTTTTCATTTTTCATTTTCATAGGTACATAGGTGTATATATTTATGGGGACACATGAGATATTTTAATATGGGAATACAGTACATAATAACCACGTCAAGGTAAATGGTGTATCCATCACCTCAAGTATTTATCATTTCTTTGTGTTACAAACAATCCAATTATACTTAGTTATTTTTATTTTTTCTTTATTTATTTTTGAGATGGAGTCTTTGTCACTTAGGCTGGAGTGCAGTGGTGTGATCTCAGCTCACTGCAACCTCCATTTCCCAGATTCAAGCAATTCTCCTGCCTCCGCCTCCCAAGTAGCTGGGATTACAGGTGCCTGCCACCATGCCCGGCTAATTTTTGTATTTTTAGTAGAGACAGGGTCTCACCATGTTGGTCAGGCTGGTCTTGAACTCCTGACCTCAAATGATCCACCCACCTCAGCCTCCCAAAATGCCGGGATTACAGGCATGAGCCACTGCGCCCGGCCCTATAATATTTTTGAATGTACAATACATTATTGTTTACTGTAATCATCCTGTTGTGCTATCAAATACTAGATCTTATTCATTCTATCTAACTATATTTTTGTACCCGTTAACCATCCTCCCTTCCTCCTCCCACCCCACTACCTTTCCCAGGTAATCATTGTTCTACTGTCTGTCTCAGAGCTCTCAGATTTTTTAAAAAGTGGGAGTTGAGAATGAAGGAGAAGCTTAAATGACCTGTTTAACTAGTACTTGTTTTTATATTTAAAATCATTCAAAGATATTAAAGAACAAGAAATGTCAGGAAAAATGTTATCCTTTTAAAAGTAGTCCTTTTTTCTGATCACTAGTTTCTGAAGGTAAAGCATATGAATATTTGCATTTATGTAGATTTGGCTATAATTTGGTCACTCGTTCTAATTAAATACAGTCCCATGCACTCTGTATCCACTCTAATTAGATATATTTTTAGACATTAAAAATATTCTCCTCCCTCCTTTTCTAGTGTTAAATCTTATCAACTAAATAGGAATATTTTTCCAAAGATTGAACATTGGGAGAATTTATGCATTTGTACCTCTGGAAATGTAAGAATCAAAGTAAGTTTGTATCTCTGGAAAAGTAAGAATCAAAGTAAGAAAGGAAGTTGGGGCCAGTCACGGTGGCTCACACCTGTAATCCCAGCACTTTGGGAGGCTGAGGCAGGTGGATCACCTGCAGTCAGGAGTTCAAGACCAGCCTGGCCAACATAGTGAAACCCCATCTCTACTAAAAATACAAAATTAGCTGGACATGGTGGCACACGCCTGTAATCCCAGCTACTCCAGAGGCTGAGGAAGGAGAATCGCTTGAACCCCAGAGGCGGAGGTTGCAGTGAGACAAGATTGCACCATTGCACTCCAGCCTGGGCAAAAATTGAAACTCCATCTCAAAAAAAAAAAAAGAAAGGACATTGATATTTCTGGAATCTTGCAAGGCTGGTTTAATTTTATTATTGCTTGCAGTTTGGTATGGTATTACCTGTGAACCCTGCAACAAATTCCAAGGGCATACTGATAAAACACTGAGTTTTACAAGTATATGTGGGGTTTTTGTGTAACTAAAAGCTTGGTGTAGCTAGTCTTCCCAAGTGTTGTGAAAATACAAAAGGCTTTTGTTGTGTTCAAGAAGAATTCAAACAGTTCACAAAAGGTAGAGTTATTTGTTGAAGTGTCTATCCGGTTCTTTTTAGAACTCCACCAGTGGCGAGACATATTGATGACAAACTCGGTGATGGCTGTGAACCCTTTATTGACACCAACAGGGCAGCAGACGATCCCACTGATTCCCTCACCATTTGGGCCTCCAACTGTGGACAGGTATTTCTCTTCAATGTCATAGTTTGATCAAAGAACAACCTGGACAATCATTAAGTTTTGGAACGATGTTAAGTCCAGTGTTGTTTTATTGCCTGATGTTATTTGAGTGAACTGTGGTGCAGTAATTCAAGTCAAGACACCCTGCTGGCCTCACCTTCAGGACATCTGCTGTCATTTCTCCTCTGAGGCCCGCTTGACCTACTCACTCAGCAAATAACTAATGAGCACTCACTATGTGACAGGCATTGTGCAAACACTGGAGTATTAGTCTTCTAGGGCTGCCATAATAAAATACTGCAGACGGCTGGGCACAGTGGCTCACGCCTGTAATCACAGCACTCTGGGAGGTCGAGGTGGGCAGATTAGATATCAGGAGTTCGAGACCAGCCTGACCAACATGGAGAAACCCCATCTCTACAAAAATACAAAAAATTAGCCGGACATGGTGACGCAGGCCTGTAATTCCAGCTACTCGGGAGGCTGAGGCAGGAGAATCGCTTGAACCCAAGAGGTGGAGGTTGTGGTGAGCTGATATCATGCCATTGCACTCCAGCCTGGGCAACAAAAGCAAAACTCCGTCTCAAAATAAATAAAATAAATACATACATAAATAAAAATAATAAAATACTACAGACTGGATGGTCTAAACAACCGAACTTTATTTCTTGGTTCTGGAACTGGGAGTCCAAGATCAAGGTGCTGCAGGGTTGGTGTCTGGTGAGGTCTCTCTTTCTGGCTTACAGGCAGACACCTGCTCACTGTATCCTCACATAGCCCTTCCTAGTGTGCATTTGCAGAAAGGGATCCCTGGTATCTCTTGTTCTTAAAAGGACACTAGTACTGTTGGATTAGGGTCCCACCTTTATAGTATCCTTTAATCAAAATTACCTCCTTGAAGGCCCTATTCCAAGTACAGTCACATTAGTGGTTAAGGCTTCAACATGCTAATTTTTTGGAGGGGAGGGGAAACAAGTCCATAACAACTGGGTACCCTGGATTTCCTGTGAAGAAACAATTCTTTCTTTTCAATAAAAAGTAAATTATAAGTATTTGGGTTGTACATTCTGGAAATAACCTAACTTCCCCCCCCACCCCCGCTTTTTTTAAGAATATTTTGACATTCAGTAGAGAAAGCAGAACTCATTATTTATTCTTGTTTATGGAGTGTGAACAATAAAGTGGAACTTCTAGAGACCACTGAAGTTTAGAAAAATAAATTGTCCACCCAGGTACTCAAACATTGATCCCAGATGGTAAACCCAACCAAAAGTATGTCCATTAAATGAGAAAAGAATTTGGGGTCAGAGTAGATCGTTGGTCATGAAAAATCAGAGAGCAGTGTTGACTTACTTAAATCTTTTTTTCCAGACATCCCTAAAACTTTCCTTTCCTGCTTTCTCGTTTTGTTGTCAGCTGGGTCAATCCTGCATTAGTAGAGTGCTTCCCGATCTTTCCACCATATTTCTCCATAAACTCATAAAGACTCCAGGACTTTTGTGTTTCATTTTGGGATGAGATGATAGAATCCCATACGGCAATAGCAAAATCTCATTGTCTCAGCCATGGAAATTGTGTACTCCGACCTCATTTTACCTATTTTATTTTATATCTTTTTGTTCTCAGAGATGTACTGCCTTCCACTGTAGCTCCAACTGACCCAAGACAGTTTTGCGTTCCTTCCCAATTTGGATCCTCTGTTCTACCAAACACAAATATGCCAAATGTGTTGTCCAGTCGGATATACCCAGGTATGAGCAATAGAAGTTTGGCTGTCATCTGTGGAGTCATTTTGAACTGGATGGATGCATTAAGTTTGCCATCGTTTTACTGCTAAATTTTGGAGGCAGGACTGTGTGGTGGTTGTGTCTGTAGTGTCTGTAGTCACCACCTAGGTTCAGATCATGGTATTACCACTGTGTGACCAAGTGTAAGCTGCTTAACTCCTCTAAGTGTCAATTTATTCATGAATAACATGAAGAACTGCAGTATTACTATTTGTCTTATCTTACACTTGAGGAACTGATAAAGTTATGAGGAGATTAGATCTGAGAATTAATGGGGCTTAAGGCAGTTTACATGGGCCTGACTGTCATAGTGAGAATTTGGCTTTTATTCTGAGTGAAAACGGAAGCCGTCAAGGGGTTTGAGCAAAAGAGCAACACGGTCTGACTGAAATGTTACCAGAATAATTCTGGCTTCTGAGATGGGGACAAACCTGATGGGATCAGAGTTCTGGGAATAAACTGATGGGAATTAGCAGGCTATTGGAATAGCTAAAAGATTATGACGGCTTGGTCATGGATGGTGGCAGTAGGAATAATAAGAAGTGGTTAAATTCTGTAATTATTTTGATTGTAGAAACAACAGGATTTTCTCACAGTGTATGTGGAAGGTGGAAGAAAGAGATACTAAGAATGACATCAAAAATTTTGGTGTGAGTAGTTGGAAAGATGGAGTTGCTACTCATTGAGTTGAGGAAGATTGTGGAAAGAACAGAGTTGTTGGGGGGAGAGAGAGATCAGAGGCTCAGCCTGCTCATATTACATCTGAGATGCCTAATAGACACTCAAGCGGAGAGGTCAGGAAGGCAGCTGAAGTGCAGGGAGAACTTCTGAGGACAACTTGGGGATATAATTTTGGAAGTAATCAGCATATATGAGGCTAGATAAGATCACCTACGGAGAGAGTGTAGATAGAAGAGTCAAAAGGAGCATCTCTGGACCCACTAACAGAGTCCAGAGATGAGGAAGAGCAAGCATGGGAGAAGTAAAACAAGCGAGGGGAACCAGTGAGATAGCAAGAAACCCAGGAGAGCATGGTGGCCTGGAGGCCACGGGAAGGAAGTGTGGAATGATTACATCAAGCTAATTACTATATGCCTTATCTCATATATTTATCACCTTTTTTGTTGTTATTGTTTGTTTGAGATGAAGTTTTGCTCTTGTTGCTCAGGCTGGAGTGCAATGGCACAATCTTGGCTCACTGCAACCTCCACCTCCCCGGTTCAAGCGATTCTCCTGCCTCAGCTTCCCAAGTAGCTGGGATTACAGGCGTGTGCCACCACGCCCAGCTAATTTTTGTATTATTAGTAGAGACAGGGTTTCACCCTGTTGGCCATGCTGGTCTGGAACTCCTGACCTCAAGTGAGCCACCTGCCTTGACTTCCCAAAGCGCTGGGGTTACAGGTGTGAGCCACGAAGCCCAGCCATATTTAACACTTTTTGTGGTCAGAAGATTTACAGTCATTTTACACTGGACTATTTTAAGGAGAGAGTGAGCAACTGTGTCAAGTGTGCCATTTGCAGAGCAAGTAAGATGAAAACAGAATATATCATTAGATTTAGTGCTATGTGGAGGTCATCAGAGATTTTGATATGAGCAATTTCAGTAGAGTCGTGTTGGTGAAAACATGACTTGTGACGGCTCAGGAGAGACTAGGAGGTGAGAATTTCCTCACAATGTTGAAGCTCAAACTGGTGTATCTTCTCTCCCTGCAAAACTATATTCATAAGCTTATGCTTATCCCTGCTCCACAATTCCAACACCTCTTAATAGATGGGAGCAATGCGAAGGGAAAGCCTGACACAAAAAGAAATAGGATTCATGCATGCCTGGGTCAGTGAAGAGACTGGCCTGCCTGGATTTGAGCTTGTTTCTACCACAGGTCACAAATCCATTTGACTGCAACGAGAGCAAGCATCCAAGCAAGGGCCAGATCTGGAACTGGGCCCACCCAGTGAATTGGTTCAAGGACCAAAGGAGACAGTCCAACAGCAGATCCTGGATGGAAGCCACCTGGCAGCAATCACCCAGTAATCTGTGGCCCATGATTACAGACAGCAGGCCAATAGGCTAGTAAAACAGCTGCACTGCAGGCCCGGTATAGTAGCTCATGCCTATAATCCTAGCACTTTGGGAGGCCAAGGCGGGCAGATCACGAGGTCAGAAGTTTGAGACCAGCCTGGTCAACATGGTGAAACCCCGTCTGCACTAAAAATACGAAAATGAGCCGGGTGAGGTGTCACATGCCTGTAATCCCAGCTACTTGGGAGACTGAGGCAGGAGAATCACTTGAACCCGCGAGGAGGAGGTTGCAGTGAGCCAAGGCCATGCCATTGCACTCTAGCCTAGACTTAGGTCAGGTCTCCCACCTCAAGGCTGAAGTGTAAGAGAGAGCAAGGGCAAGATAAGGCCTCAGTCCTACAAAAACTGAGCTACTAAGTAAGTTAGCAAAATAGAAACTAAGACAGGGATCTGTTTACAAAACAGGGATGTTAGGTAGCAGTAATTATGCAACTGAACTAACATTAAGTTTGATGTTGCCTATTTGGGAAAGAGAAAGTATAGGAGGAGGTTTCTTGAGACCAGATCTCAGAGGGTTCTAAAATCCAGGCAGTTAGTATTGTGCTGTCTAGACTGGACTTCTTGCACATACTTTCTCTGTGTCCATGGGCAGTATGCCACGAATTGGTAGCTTCATGCCAGCTGTCTAAAAGAGAGTATCTCGAAGTCATTGAACTACAAAAAAACTAGAGCTTTATGGTTCGAAGGATTCCTGGTGATCACTTCATCTAACTCCTAGATTTTACAGATAACAAAGAACCTCATTTTTAAAAAAGATCTAGTATGATTTCTTTCAAGATAGATTATTAGTAGAAATTTAATGAGCTCTACTGGCTTGGTGGAAAGTGAGTATAAAAACTTGTTTCTGGCTGGGTGCGGTGGCTCACACCTGTAATCCCAGCACTTTGGGAGGCCAAGGTGGGCGGATCATGAGGTCAGGAGATCAAGACCAGCCTGGCCAACATGGTGAAACTCCGTTTCTACTAAAAATACAAAAATTAGCTGGGTGTGGTGGCATATGCCTGTAATCCCAGCTACTCGGGAGGCTGAGGCAGGAGAATCACTTGAACCTAGGAGGTGGAGGTTTTAGTGAGCTGAGATTGCACTACTGCACTTCAGCCTGGATAACAGAGCAAGACTCTGTCTCAAAAAAAAAAAAAAGAAAAAAAAAGATTGTAAATCTTCTGACCATAAAAGGTGATAAATATTTGAGGTGAGGCATATGGTAATTAGCTTTATTTAACCATTCCACAATGTATACATACATCAAAACATCACGTTGTACCCAAAATATACATATACTTTTAAAAGACCAAAAGAGGCACAGATCATGAGATTCACAAATCACTTCATCTTTTTCCTATTAAAGTATGGCAGGAAAATACCACCAGTCATGAGACCAACAATTAAAGAACAAAAAATTATCTGGTATTTATCGTGCTATCACCAACGTGACACTAAGATACCGAACAGCAATGATCTGATACCATTTCCAAAACTCTGTGCAATTGCGGATTTGTTTGTTTTTTTCAGATACTGTTTTAAATTGTTATATTTTATTTTATTATTTTCAAATGAATGTTTTTAATTTATTTGTGGGGTGGGATGGTGGTTTTCTTTTTTAAGGTTGGGGCATTTTACCACCTGAATCCATAAAGGCAGTGGCCAGAAGGAATGAAATGATTCAGAGGCATCATACTGCCAGGTAATTTGGCAATGTTGTTTAATTTATTCTCTATTCATTCATTGGTTCATTTATTCACTTGTTATAGTCATATAACAAATGAATAGATGAATATATATAACAAATAAATACACATACACAAATTACTTACATAAAGTATTTCAGGCAGATTACAAAAAGAAACATAGTCTGCTCTGCCTAAGGAGTAGCCATTATCTATTCCTTTACCTTCTTAATAAACTTGCTTTCACTTAAAAAAAAAAAAAAAAAAAAGAGAAAGAAACGAATACAAACATGCATGCAGGTTGGTTAAGGATAAAAGCAAGATTAGAAATCACGGCCGGGCACAGTAACTCAGGTCTGTAATCCCAGAACTTTGGGAGGCCAAGGTGGGTGGATCATGAGGTCAGGAGTTCAAGACCAGCCTGGCCAAGATGGTGAAACACCATCTCTACTAAAAATACAAAAAAATTAGCCAGGCGTGGTAGCAGGTGCCTGTAATCCCAGCTACTCAGGAGGCTGAGGCAGAGAATTGCTTGAACCTGGGAGGCGGAGGTAGCAGTAGGCCGAAATTGCGCCACTGCGCTCCAGCCTGGGCAATAGAGCAAGACTCCGTCTCAAAAAAAAAAAAAAAAGAAGTCGCATAGTGAAGCTAACAGTAGTATTACTACACAGATTGCAATAGACTCTCAGTATCCCATAATTAAAATGCCTACAACTCCTCTGAAATTCATATTGGCATTACTGTCTTAAATGACTTCAATCTTGCACAAAGATAGGAGCCAAGTTTGCCAACCTGACTTCAGATTATGCCATCAGAGCTCAGACAACCCCAAGTCAGTCCAACAGTGGCCTTCAGCTGTAGTGCCCAGGAGAAAGAAAAGTATAACAATGAATAGGGTATGGCCCCAGGGTAAGAGAAAGCAGAAAGTCAACTTTCTCATCGCTGAACCCAAAGGGGTCCAGTTGAGGACCAAAAAGCAAAGTGAAGTAAGCAAAACCACCGAGCCTTTCCCTCCCCTCTTCCCCAGCCACTTGCATTTATTTATTAATATTGAGACTTGCATTGTCTAATTGTCTTTCTTGAGTCTCACTAAGATTATTTTGCAGGGGTTGAAAACCTCTTCCCGGTACATTAGGTTTTTTGAGGATTAATCTCTGCCAAGGAACTAGCTGTGCTGCGTAAGCTCCATCCCTGCTAAATTTGCCTTATCTGATTAGAGGTAACACTCTAAAGACTGGCCTTTGGACTTCCATTGTGAGACTCAGACAAAGCTTCCGATCTTACCCAAAACTCTCCTTCCCAGTGGCCTTGTGGGGGATTCATATTTCCACCAAACAAACTTCAGATGAACAGTGTGAGGACTGTTTTAGGGAAGGCAAGGGGTCATTAAAATTACATTTATAATGGTGTTCTTGGGCTGTATAAATATATTGTTTTGTTTTTAGGACAGAAATGGAAATGTATGCTATTTACCAGCAAAGGAGAATGGAAAAAATTAATCCCAAGGGACTGGCAGGCCTAGGGATACCCTTCCTCTATGGCTCCGGTGTCCCAGCTGCCCCAACTCCCTACCATGGCAGGAGCATGCTCCCTGCCGGTGACCTGCATTTTCACAGAAGCACCCTCAGGAACCTTCAGGGAAACCCCATGCTAGTGGCAACCGCACCACACTTTGAGGAGAGCTGGGGGCAGAGATGTCGTCGACTCAGGAAAAGTACAGGGAATCAAAAAGCTCCAGACAGTGATGCTGAGAGTTCCAAAAGTCAAGCAGAGGAAAAAATCCTAGGTCAGACTCATGCAGTTCCCTATGAAGAGGATCGTTATCCAAAAGACCCAGAAATCGAGGCATCCAGCAACCAGAAGTCAAGTGAAGCGAATGAAACACCAACGACAGCTCTTGACAACGCCTGTGGAGAGCCCGAGCCCACCCATAGGAAACCCTGGGGGTCTCACACCATTACCCTGAAAGCAAAGACCTGGGACGATGGGAAAGAGGAGGCTTCAGAGCAGATTTTTGCAACCTGTGATGAAAAGAATGGGGTTTGCCCTCCAGTTCCTCGACCGTCTCTGCCAGGTGGGTGTCCAGGGGCCAATGGCAGATCCTCATTAACTACAGGTTGCCAAGTCCGTAGGTTACTACATAATAAACTGTAACCATCCTGCCTCTTTTTATCTTTCTTTTTCTTAATCCTGCTTGGAATTACCTTTTCTTAGCATCATTTTATTCCATCAGTGCTAATAAGCCATATCAATGAAACTAGCCTCTGTTTATATTTCGCTATATAGAGAATTTTCAACAAAGGCTGGGAAGGTAAATATCTTGGGAAACATAATAGAATTTTAATTTAAGATTTCAATGTAATTTAGTGTTCATTTCTTCAACACAAAGCAGAGAGGCTTCTTGCTTCAAAGTGTGAATTCTACCTCCCCGGTATTTAAGTATAGGAAAAAAAACAGGCAATTAAGCAGAAATATTACCTTTCAGTGTCCAATACTGCTGATACTTTCAAATTTAAAAATACTATTGCACTTCATGCCAGAAACACACACTGAATAGTTTTCTAGAACTCTTTTAGATAAAAAATATTTGAAGACACAGGGATTGTGAAGGGTATGTAATACAGCCGCCATACCAACTGCTTCCCTACAAAGTGTTAATTTTCCATTTTGATGAAAATGTAGCTAAATTCTCGTCTCATCTTGAGACCATGATAATCACCTATCACAAAAACATAGTAACATTAATCTGGAGAATAGAATCCATGGGGCATTTCTGTTGGAATCTGAGAGAAGCTGGTGCAAACCCGGAACTATTTGAAGTATTACTTACAACAAATGCTGTCAGTAAAAATCTTTTCAGAGAAAGAAAAGAAAGGAGGCAGCTGAAACTTTTAGAAAACATCTCCTAGTAACTCTTAATATCTTGTAAGGAGTTTGCAAATTGAGACCACTCTGGGGTGATAGAATACAAGGAAATTAATGTAACTATACATAAACCTGTATGTATTTTATGCCACAATTTCTTTCCATTTTAAAGGAACACATGCACTGGTTACAATTGGGGGGAATCTTTCTTTGGATGAAGATATTCAGAAGTGGACCGTGGATGATGTGCACAGCTTCATTAGCAGCCTTCCAGGTTGTTCAGACTACGCTCAGGTGACTTAATGCTTAAGTATTTCCATACAAGCAGAACAGTTTGAAAATATCTTTCCTGCATAATGAATTAGGTCAAACTTGCACTGTGCCTCCAGAAAGGATTCCTGCTAATCTCTCTTTTGTGTGCCAGTGTCTACCCTGGGACGGGTCTCAGATTGGTGGAACTTGGGTCATACACCCACACCCCAGCATCAGGGGAGGCTGAGAAAGCCATCGTCTGTCTTTAGCTTCTTTCCTATCAAGGCTCCTAAGAAGTAGGAATTCTCCCAAAATTAGAAGAAGGTTCAGAAGCTGAACATCCAAAAAGAAGGGGAAATAACGACTGCATTTCCCACTTACCCATACAGCAAACATTTTTTGAGCACAGACTTTTGGGTGAGAAGTTTAGGTTACTCACTGTAAGTAACAGGAATATGTACTTCATTCTAAAAAGAACAAGAAGGTAATATCTGAGAAGTAGAAAATTCATTATTTTAAATTCTGTATTTATTCTGGGACAATATGTAAAAATGTATACAACATATTCAATCTGGTGTGAAATACCATTTTAAAAAACTATAACGAAGTATCAGGGCAGTTAGAAACAAAAAAGTAGACTCACTAGTATTGAAAAATTTATGACAAAAGTCATAGGTTGATAAAATTTTGACGTTTATGTCAATGCTACATTTTCATGCATATAGTTTACTTCTTTGAGTTATTTAATAATACAATTTGAAGCAATAAAATGCCTACTAAATCTAGTATCATTATCTTTGGTTTGCATGTTAAAGGAAAAGCAAGCAAGAAAAGGACATTAAGGTTTAACTACATCATAATTAACTCGTGCTAGAGCTGATTGTTTTCCAGGTCTGTTTTGTGAAATGTTTGTCTACAGTGAGATGCTGTTAACTCTTTTTCTTATTATTATTATTTTTTAAATTCCGTTATGGGACTTATGGAAAAGCTATATAAAGTAGTTACTAAGAGTATAGCTTCTGAAGCCAGAAAGTACAAATTCAAATCCTGGCTTTTCTGTTTTCTGGCTGTGTGGCCTAGGACAAGTTGCCTCTCTTCTCTGTGCCTCAGTTGTTTTATCTGTAAAATGAAGATAATCATAATAATACATTTTCAGAGGATTTTTGCGAGCATCAGAGTGCATGGCACCTTGTAAGTATTCAATAAACATTAATTTCTTCATTACACCCAAGAGAGGGCCAAACTTCAAGTTACTTCTGAGGCAAGTTGTCTTCTTCAAGTCACCCATTTTTGTCTTTTGTGTAACCTGATAAAAAGTTTTTGGCCTACTCTCCCCTGTTCAGTGGTTATAACCTTATTTTTTAAAATTAGTCATTAGTCATGGGTAAGCCACTTTTAAAATTTATCTATACCACTTCAAGTGCCGTGTCAACCACAGGTTCACTTAAGTTGTTAAATTCTGATAACAACCAGAAGAGCAACCCCTTATTTAATAAGCATGTAATTGCTGAGATCTGGCACATTGAATTTGAACCCTGATTATTCTTAGTGATCCATAGTGAGAAAAGTGCAATTTATAATAATAGCTCTTGCAATAAATAATATTACATGCTTTTCATAGTTTAAAATCCCAAATGTCCCCTGTGGGTACACAGAAGTCACATAAACATGAGTACTCCAAACTCGCTCTGCTGACTCATTATCTCTCACTGACAGGATGTCAGCACCCTCTTCCCCACCCCAAGAAGTGGTACCAATTATCCCTAGATATGTCTCAAATTTGTTTAGGATCAAGTTCTGCTTTAGTTTCACCATTAAAGTATACTCCCTCCAAGTGACAGCAGGTGGCATCAACTGAAAGACGTTACTGCTCTGCTGTGCCTGCCCCCCCCCCCCACCGGCTATGCTCTGTGACGTTATTTTATACAGAAATGGGGGGATGCCCTCTGGATGCAACAGCCCTGAAGCAGCACTGCTTGTACCCCACTCTCACAAAGACCCTTGCCTAAAATGTCCCATCAGGTGTTACTCATGCCCCCCGCCCCCTTTTTTTTTTTTTTTTTTTGAGACGGAGTCTTGCTGTCGCCCAGACTGGAGTGCAATGGTGTGATCTCCACTCACCGCAACCTCCGCCTCCTGGGTTCAAGCGATTCTCCCGCCTCAGCCTCCCGAGTAGCTGGGACTACAGACACACACCACCACCACGCCCGGCTGATTTTTTGTATTTTTAGTAGAGACAGGGTTTCATCATGTTGGCCAGGCTGGTCTCAAACTCCTGACCTCATGATCCACCCACCTCGGCCTCACAAAGTGCTGGGATTACAGGCATGAACCACCACGCCCAGTCCCATAGCCCCTTTCTTTAAATGAGTTGGACCAAGGTGCTGGGATTAGCTGGCATTAAACCCACTGTCCCCCAGCTATCCTCTTACTCCCCACCTCTGCCTTAGATGCCTACTCAGCAAGCTCTCACCACTCACCTCCTGTAAGTAGAAAAAGAAATTCAGCAGAAAAAAAAATAACAACTAAAACCCAAAGCCCTGAGTGCAAATGAACTATTTTAAATAGGTGTAGAGACAGAATTGGTGGCTCAGCTGTTAAGGAACATTTAGGAGACCCTGCAACATATTTCGTTCCAAGTAAATGTCTAGTTCAGAGGACTCAGCAGATAAAATATCCTCTCTCTAAAAAGAACTGAAGTTACTGAAAATATATGCACATTTATATCATACACATGGCCCAAACTGCTCTGGTGAGAAAGAAAGGGGTACATCTGAGTGACAGGGACATGTCTGTGTCCTCGCCCCAGGCCCTGAGTACATCCACCATGGCTGAGGGTTAGGTCCTCACATATTTCAGTCCCTGGCTGCCAACCTACCTCTGCTTGAAAATTTACCCATGTGGTTCCTCCTTTGGATGCTCACAAATTGTCAGGTGCATGCCACCACACCCAGCTAATGTTTTTTTTAAAGAGATGGGGGTCTACTATGTTGCCCAGGCTTGTCTCAAACTCCTGAGCTCAAGTGATCCTCCAGCCTTAGCCTCCCAAGTAACTGAGATTACAGGTGTGAGCCACTGCACTTGGCTCTTTAATTTACATTAGCCATTTTCTATAATTTGCTTAATTAAAATAGGAAAAGAAATAATTACTTAATGCAGTTTGTGGGAGATGGCTGGTTCAGTGCTGAGAGAGGGGGCCAGGGAATGGTGGGGCCTGCAGAGGTGGCAGCAGTGGCTGGGGTGATCAGCGCAGCCTGGGGCTGCCCCTCCTTGGGGGCCATGCTGCTTTGCACTGCATGGGCAGCCACGAGCGAGCCTAGGGCCCAACAGGAACTGTGGAAGGTGCATCCACAAATGGACCAATGTGTATAATGATGGAATCTCCTTACTAACCATTACCACCGGCTCTCCTTGACAAGTGAGTCAGAGAGTGGGTCGGGGAGAATAAAAGAGGTCAACATGAAGCTAAAGCAGCGAATCACGCTGTTAGCAATTCTCCTTGTCATCTTTATCTTCACCAAAGTTTTCCTGATTGACAACTTAGATACATCAGCTGCCAAGGGGCGTTTCACCACTTGATCACCTGAGGACTTTTCACCGAATGAGGGCTGGCTTGCAGATGGAGCTGTCACCCAAGTTGGACCACACCTTGCAGTCTTCCTGGGAGATTGCAGCCCAGTGGGTGGATCCCCAGGAAGTGTACTGTGAAGACACACCAGAGCTGGGGGCAATCATGCATGCCATGGCCACCAAGCAAATTATTAAAGCTGATGTGGGTATAAAGGGACACAGTTGAAAGGCTTACTGATCCTTGAAAGGGAACAGAAAGTTGTTTTCAAACCTAAGTAGTATAGCCAAGCCTATGTAGTGGAAGGGAACTATATGCCGGTTATGATAGACACAGTGCGAAGGCAGCGGCCTTTCACTTGGACAGGATTGTGGTTGTCCCAGAGCCCTGTTGATGGTGGGCAGATTTGTTCATCTTCAGACAGAGATGAAGCCTGTTCCTATGGAGCAGCCGTTGAGCCCCTTCCGAACTGTAGGAAACAATACTTGTTTTTATGGGAAGTGTTATTACTGCTGAGAAACAGAACCAGCTTGTGCTGATGGAGGCACAATGGAAAAATCTGTCACACTTTGGCTTCCAGATGTGTGCCCTCTCTAGAAACACCAACATCCGTGGGCCAGGACTTACCAAAAAGGCAAGCCAGATGGGAGTATGATGAGAGCTACTGTGAGGCTGTGAAGAAAACGTCCCTTTAGACTCTGGCCTGTGCCTCTTGGGCACCATTAACACAGCTGTCTTTGATTACCTGATTGACAATGCTGACTGCCATTACTATAAGAACTTTCAAGATAATGAGGGTGCTAGTATGCTCATCCTTCTTGATAACAACAAAAGCTTTGGGAACCCCTTGCTGGATGAAAGAAGCATTCTTGCCTCTCTCTCTCTCAGTGTGGCATCACTCAGGTTTCTACCTGGAACAGAAGGAACTACCTAAAGAATGGTGTGCTGAAGTCTGCTTTAAACTCTGCCATGGCCCATGACCCCCTCTCCCCAGTGCTCTCTGATCCTCTTCTGGACGCCATGGACCAGTGGCTCCTGAGTGTCCTGGCCACTGTGGAGCAGTGCACTGACCTGTTTGGGATGGACGCTGTGCGGTGGAAGACACAATGCCTTTCTCCCACTTGTAATTCTCAACACAAAATAAGTGAAACTTCTTTTTACAAAGATAGAGAAGCAGCACAATCAATTCCAAATGGTGTGAGATGGATTGGAAATGGCCAGCAGTAAGTTCTGGTGACAGGGGACAGGGTGGCCTTAGATGTCTTTGGTGTTTTCTGTAGTAGAAACTAAAGCAAAGACCACAAGTTTCAGAGCATGGAGATGTTCCTGCTGAATCACCTTCTGAATTCCTCAGCAGTTGCCCATTCTAGCAATAGGCATCATAGTTGGTCAGTCTTAATTCCCAGGCCAAAGGACAATCAGAGGTGTGACATTTGCATAGATGAATACTGGGATTGGCTCTGGAGAGTATGTTTTGAGTTGGACGTTTCAGTCCTTTCTCCACACTGGTGCATTTTGTGGAAAAATATTATATACATACATATAGTTTGTAAATGACTAAAATCTATTAGAACACAAGGTTCCCAGTACAGGAGCTTTCCAAGAAGATTCTACTTTTCAGGTGGTCCTGAGTCATGCCCTCTGAGGCTTGGAGCACAGTGGAAACAAGGCCTATGGGGTTCCTCTTCTTGTGGCACTCATAGCCCAGAAGAGGGCACCAGTGAGTGATCTCACATCCATACGAGTGCGTTGTCAAAAGCGGGTACAGAGCATGGGGGGATCACATACGAGGGACTCATGGCCTCCTAAAGGAAGAGGCTCTAAAGTGAGACCTGAAAGTCAAGAGGAGAGGTGAGGCGGGAGGGAGGTAAAGGAGGAATTTCCAGGTGAGGGCCAGAAGCCAGAGAAAACTTTAATATGGTTGGGACTCTGAGAGTAGTTCTCAGTGCTACAGAGGGCCAGGGCCAAGGTGGGAGAGGTGAGGACAGCAAGACAAGACTGGAGAGGTAGACAGGGCCAGGTCACAGAGCCCTGAAGACCCAGTGAAGGATTGTGACTTTATCCCGGAGGTAGTCAGGTTTTAAGTAGGTAGCAGCATGATTAGCTTTATATTGCAGAAAGGTCATTCAGGTTGCTTTTATGAAAACAAGTTGAAGAGGACAAGACAGAGGGGCAGCCTCTTCCGGTGAGCAATAATGGAGCTGTATCCAGGGTGGGAGCAGTGGGGGCAGGCAGATAAGAACACAACCTGAGGAGGCAGGGCAAGATGGCCAAATCCACACACACAAAACACCTTCATAAGAATGAAAAATCAGGTGCGCGATCACAGTACCTGGTGGTTGTTGTTGTTTTGAGACGGAGTCTCGCTCTGTCGCCCAGGCTGGAGTGCAGTGGTGCCATCTTGGCTCACTGCAAGCTCCGCCTCTTGGGTTCACACCATTCTCCTGCCTCAGCCTCCCAAGTAGCTGGGACTACAAATGCCCGCCACCACACCCAGCTAATTTTTGTACATTTAGTAGAGACTGGGTTTCACCATGTTGGCCAGGCTGGTCTCGAACTCCTGACTTCAAGTCATCCACCAACCTCGGACTCCCAAAGTGCTGGGATCACAGGCATGAGCCACTGCACCCAGCCCACAGTACCTGGTTTTAACTTCATGTCACTGAAAGAGGCACTGAAGGGGGTAAGAAAGATAGTCTTGAATTGCCCACACCACCCCTCTGCCATCCCCCAGAAGTGGCCACGTGGTATGGAGAGAGAATATGTGCTTTTGTGGGTGGGGGAACGGAGTAATTGTGGGACTCTGCATTGGAACTCAGTGCTGCCCTGTCACAGCACAACGAAAACTATATAAGAGGCCAAATTGGCGCGACTTAGCTTCTGAATTAAAGATACAAGTTAGGGAGCCTTCAGCATATACAGCCTGTTACTGAAGCCAAGTGAAGCTGAAATGAATCAGGAAGACCAAAGGGGACCTGAGTCAGAAGGCTAAGAAACCCTAACCTATGAAAATGGACAAAGAAAAAGGAGCTGGCAAAGGTGACCTTGAAGGAGAGAACAGGGGTACCCAGGAGGGAGCAGCCTAATGACAGAGAGGAAGAGCACTGTTCATGAAGGCACAGTCAACAATGTCAGATGCAGCCAGGAACTTCAGAAATAGAACAACTGCAAAATGACTGCATGTTTGGTACAACAGAGGCACCAGGAAGCCTGAGGAAAGCAGGCTTAATGGAATGGCTGGGGCAGAGCTCAGATTCCCTGAGACTGCAGAATGACTGGAAAATGAGAAGGTGAAAGCAGGGAGCATCGAAACCCTTTGGAGAAATCTGGCTGTGAAGGGAGTCAGAAACATGAGACAGTATTTGGAAATGGAGTTTGAGTATTTTCATTATTTTTGTTTGTTTAATGATGGTGGAGACTTATTTAAATGCCAGTGAGAAAAAGCCAGCAGAGGAGGAGAGACTGAAGAGAAAAGGGGATTATCTATCCCCTCTGGAAGTGGGAGGGGTGAGGACCCACAGTATATGTGGAGAGATCTCCTTTAAATGGTGGAGAGACCTCTCTTCCATTGTATCATGACAGTGGGAGAAAATAAAGGTTTTTGGTTCATTGGTCAGAATTAGAGGGAGTTCTTATCTACTGTTTTTTGTTTTGTTTTGTTTTTGTTTTTGTTTTGTTTTGTTTTTAGTTAGGAAGCGCTATGATCTAGTGAAAATGAGGGAGGGCTCTGCCTACAAAGTCTAAAGTTTGAGGAGGGTGGAGCTAGCTTGAAGTAGAAGGGAGAGAAAGCTCAATGGTGAATATAGAAGGATTTCCAGGCAAGTTGAAGTTGAAGATCATGAAATTACGGTCCTATCAATCTGCCTAGATTTTGTATCCCTCTATCTGCCTGGAATCTTTGTTCACCAGCAGCCTTCCTGGCTTTCGGAGGAAGGACGGCATGCGAAGTCCACTGCAATGTCAGGACGAACAGACCTGCTAGAAAAGTCTGCCAGGGAAAGCTCTCAGCAGCATTTCCCTCTCCTGCCTTTACCATGCATCTAAGGCATGGCCAGCAGATACCACAGCTGTAAATGTGAGAGATGAAATTTATCCGTGACAGGTTTTACCCACATTCCTTTACTTAGAGCATTTACTCATTCATTCATTTATCCAGCAATATTTATTGTACATCTTCTTACCATATGCCAGCCTCTGTATTAGGGTTACATTGGTCAATGAGACATGGACCTGGCCCTCAAATAATCACTATTCCTGGTTGGAACTGAGTTCTATAAACAGATAATTACAGTTGATTCCAAGGGTTATTAAAGAGCACAAGCAATGTGCTACTGAGCACAGAAAAGAGAGCAACTAAAAAAAGGTTTTACAAATTTTTCTGTCATCCTCAAGCAGTCTTAATGTTTTCTCCAAAACTACAATACCTAGGTGCCAAAAGAACTTTTTTTAAAAAAAGACATTCAGAAAAAGTTAACACCTTTTGTATTTATGAAGGTATTTAAGGATCATGCAATTGATGGAGAAACTTTGCCATTACTCACAGAAGAGCATCTTCGAGGAACTATGGGATTAAAGCTAGGGCCAGCACTAAAAATTCAATCACAGGTATGGTGATTTTATATAACTATGTATTAATGGCATGAAGCTTAATACAAATATGTTACTTTTATCATGTTGTAATATAAATAATACTTAACTTCTTTATTAAATTGTTTTCCCTCTGTGGTTGAGAACATAATAGAAGTGAGGGACCCTAAAAACATTGGATGGGATGGTGGTACACATTCCTAGATATAACTGGGAAGATGATAAGCAAGGATGCACTGGTAAGTGTTTAACAAGTAGTTCTCTTAAAAAACAAAATGAGCCCCAATTTGTAGTATCTCCAATTTCTGTGGTGTAAATTACTCCCACCATGGCTGACAAACTCCTAATGTCACTGAATACTGTCATCCTCCAAGGAATCATCATCTCACTTGGGAGTGCTGCCCTCCTCGCTCCGGGCCCATGACACTTGGGGGTGACTATCCTGAAATGGGGGGGGACGCACAGCAGCGCCCCACTTTAGAGTATTTCTACCAGATACAGTCTCAGATGTAATAGGTGTAAATAGCGTCAGCGGTAGAAGTAATAATAATAGTAAAAATTAGGTAAAAACAATTAAAAAGTGATGAGTCTTACATGTATTACTTTTGTTGAGCATAATTTATTTAATGTGATGCTTTGATTTAATTTTTAATAATGATGTATTTAACAACTGGCTTGCAAACTTCCTAAACATTTAATAATTGGCTCTTGTGAGCTAGCCAACCCCAGCACACCACTTCTCACCACCTCCACCACTCCATCCTGGTCTCAGGCACCATCATCTCTCATTGGATGACTGTATTGGCCTTCTTTTTTTTCATTTTAATTTTAAGTTATGGGGTACATGTGCAGGTTTGTTCCATAGGTAAAAGTGTGCCATGGTGGTTTGCTGCACCTATCAACTCATCACCTAGGTATTAAGCCCAGCATGCATTAGCTATTTATCCTGATGCTCTCCCTCCCCACATCCCATCCCTTGACAGGCCCCAGTGTGTGTTGTTCCCCTCCCTGTGTCCATGTGTTCTCATTGTTCCGCTCCCACTTATAAGTGAGAACTTGCGGTGTTTGGTTTTCTGTTCCTGCATTAGTTTACTGAGGATAATGGCTTCCGGCTCCATCCATGTCCCTGCAAAAGACATGATCTTGTTCCGTTTTATGGCTGCATAGTATTCCATGGTGTATATGCACCACATTTTCTTTATCCAGTCTATCACTGATGGGCATTTGGGTTGGTTCCATGTCTTTGCTATTGTGAATAGTGCTGCAATGAACATATGTGTGCATGTATCTTTGTAATAGAATGATTTATATTCCTTTGGGTAAATACCCAGTAATGGGACTGCTGGATCAAATGGTATTTCTGGTTCTAAATCTTTGAGAAATTGTGCATTCTCTTCTAACTGCTCTCCTTGCTTCTCCCCTTGCCTACCCAGAGTTGATTCACAAAGCAGTAAAAAGTGGTCCTTTTAATATATAAGATGGATCGTGTCACTCTTCTGCTCAAGATTCTAAAATAGCTCCCCATTGCCTTCAGAGCCAAAGCCAAAGACCTATGTCATTTGTGCTCCTCCTCACATGCCACCACTATTACCATCCTGACCTCGCCATCCACTTTTCTCCCCCTCAGTAATTCCACTATTGCTCAGCTGCCCCTGGTTAGAGCCACCTTGATACCCTGTTTTACATCTGTAAATACTATGATTCTGAGAGAAAGAAAAAGCCCACCACATCCTACAATTGTGACCTCCCCAAACTATATATTAATAGATGCTCCATGCCTGAAATTACCTCAGCCTCTCTGACATGTGTGTTTAATGCTGAGTTAATGAAAAAAATTCATAGAATTAATTACTATAATTATTTTGTCTTAAAAGGTATCTCAGCATGTGGGAAGTATGTTCTACAAGAAAACTCTTTCATTTCCTGTAAGACAAGCATTTGATCAACCAGCAGATACATCCCCTCTTTTGGATTCTAATTCCTGGAGTGATACAATGAGCATTTTTTGTCCCCAGGATACAATAATTCCTAAAGGAATTGAGCGAGATAGTATGAGAAACTAAAAGCTCTCAAGGAGGAAGAATAGTCTTAGCCAGTTTTCCAACGAGCCTAGGATATTACAAGGGATGTGTGAGGATTTCCCAGGACTGGATGGAGAATGAGGAGAGAAACTCAGCCTTCCTGGAGCTGTCACGGAGGAGACTTGCCCAAGGGGCCTCCCTGTCAGGGCTGAATGACTCCAGCACCAAATGACTGGAGATGCATCCTTAGGAGCAAATGCTAATGAAGGGGAGATTTGCAAACATCAAGAAAGCTGCAGATGGATGTTTCCCTGAAGAAATCTCTGAAGAAACCAAAAGAGCTGAAACTGAAAAAAGAGCTGCCTCCCTTTCTTCACTCATTTTCCATTCCCAAACCCTGAGAGAGATAAAGGCAACCACAAAGAGGCAGAAGAGAACAGGGAGAAGTACAGAACAGAAATGGAGAAGCTGACCACGGCTCCAACTTTTCTCAATCCAGATTTCTAGCCTGAAGCAGGTACAATCTAGGGAAGGGGAGAAGCTTTAACCTCAGATTTTCGAGTTTTGGCCAGGTGTAGTGGCTCACGCCTGTAGTCCCACCACTTTGGGAGGCCAAGGCAGGCAGATGATGAGGTCAGAAGATCAAGACCAGCTTGGCCAACATGGTGAAACCCTGTCTCTACTAAAAATACAAAAAAAAAAAAATTAGCTAGGCATGGTGGCGAGTGAATGTAGTTCCAGCTACTCGGGAGGCTGAGGCAGGAGAATTGCTTGAACCCAGGAAGCGGAGGCTACAGTAAGCTGAGATCGTGCCACTGCACTCCAGCCTGGGCGACAGAGCAGGACTCCATCTCAAAAAAATCAAAAATCAAAAATTGAGTTTGACTATTACTCAGGACTAGGTATTTTATTTATGAAATAAAACTATGTTATGACTGAAAGTGACTGGAGGACTGCTTATTATCTGAGAAGGAGGTGAAAAGTCATAGTACCCACTTGAGATTTCATCCAAGGGGTGGGGAAGAGTTATCTCTGCAAAGCAGGTTTGAGCTGGCAAGGTGGAGTGCTCTCTGCTCACACCCTGTGGAATCCCATGTATTCAACTTGATGTTTAACAGAATGTCTCTGAAAGGATAAACAAGAAAATGTTGACAATTTGCTCAAGGAGGGGACTGACTGACAGGGATATGAAGAAGTCTTCTTACTATATACATTCTTGTACATTTTGAATTTTAAACCATGAGAATGTATTTTCTATTTAAAATATTTACATTTAAAATGAAAAAATTCTGGTAAGCAGCCCACAAGGATCCCTGCATCCTGGTCTTCAAGCCCTTGTGTGATCTACTCCGTTTGAGGGTGGGCTGGGGGTATTGAGGCTTTTCTAACGAACAGAACACAGAAGGCGTGATGGATGGGATGTCACTTTTGTGGCTTCTGTCTTGGGTGCTCGCTCGCTCTCTCTCTCTGGATTTCTCACTCTTAAGAAAGCCAGATTCTTTGTCTCCAGGCAGCCCTGTGGAGAGCTCCACATGAACTGGGAAATGGATCTTCTGAGGCTGCCAACAGCCATGTAAGGAAACTTGAAGGTGCCTCAGCTCCAGCCCACAGCTTGATGGCAGCTCATGAGAGACCCTGAGCCAGAGGCCCCCAGCTAAGCCACTCTGGATTTCTGACCCACAGAAACTGTGAGATAATAAACATGTGCTGTTTTCAGCCAGTACGTTTTGAAGTAATTTATTTCACAATAATGGAGTACTAAAACAAACAAATTAGGTTGCATTTAGTAAACACAAATTGCACGCTACCCACCTTCACTTTTTGATTTGGAAGGTGGACTTTTGAAATATCGTTCTCCTACAAGCCTAATTTAGTTAGGCTTCCATTTCTTTCATTTTTACTAAGACAACAGGTTTTTCTTCTGACATTAAAAACTGTATCAAACCATCACATACATTTGTGAATTGTTACTTTACTCTCTTGGTCCCTTTGCTGAGAGAGAGACACAGACAGAGAGAAAATCCTCCCATATTTCAAAAATATGTCTTTTTTTTATAAGTTATTTAAGATGGCAATAAGCCAATGAATAATGAGTGGCAAGATTTTTACTAAAAATGACTTGAAAAATGCTTCACTTCCTCTTTCCCTCTTTTTATTCATCTGATCCTCAGTGTACCGAAGAACTGGTCATGTGACATTTCACCTGCTATACTACCCAGCATACAGAAGTTTCACAAAATGCCAGGTGTGAGTTACAGATGCTGTGGTGAGGAATAAAAAGAAATGCTTAGTATTTTTAGTGGCAAAGTGATAATGAGGTTCAATCACTATGATGACTTTTGAGTTTCATATTCCTGCTACATAAGTCCACTGAGTTGGTAATTGATTGATTTGCACAGATATGTCTCAATGTTGCTCTAAGGAAAATGTTCCGATATGCCATCTTGGCATGTACTATCACCAGAAAAAACCACTGTGCTTAATTTTAGATCCATGCATTTAAAAAAGAACCAGAAGAACACATGCAAAGGAGGCCCTCCCCAGCTCTCGGTACTCTTCATTGGAAGAAAATAAAACTGAAATTGCTTGTCCCTACCAAGACTGCCTTCTTCCCAGATTAAAGACTCCTGGGTACCTTTTAACAAAAGGGACACTTTACAACAGATTATTTTGGAGGGTGAGGATTTTTATTTACATTATCATATAGAAATAGTTTTTAACTTTTTCTCAAATGCCACTTTAGGCTTGAAGCATACTCTGTACTCTTTATGAATAAGAAAGAAACAACAACAAAAACTTCTCTCATTGGAAAACCATCACAATAAAATTATGTTTGACAAATAGGGTACTATGACTTACAAAATATATTTAGACTGATTGACTAAATATCCATACAATGGAGTACTATGCAGCTATTTCCTTTAGGGAAGTATTATAGCTATTAAGGAGAAATAATGGAATTTGAATATCACCATTATGCCCCCCTAAAATGTAAGTAATCTAGGCAATAATCATAAATGACTGTTAACATCTCGAAAAGAGAAATAACCAGATATTATGTGCCATCTGATGGAAATCCATGAAACCCCATATGAATTAAAGTCTTACCAAAAAAAATTAACCTGAGTCTAAATAAACCTCTAGATCCAAAAACCAATTTACAGGAAATACAGGGAACAAAGGAACATGTTAAACATCACTGCAGTTATAAAAATAGTACAACTCTAAATTGTGGGAAACTATAGTAGAAATGACCTGATTTTCTCCAACAAATAAATGCAAGGACAAACAGAATGGGAAAAGGAAAACCTGTAGATTAAAAGAAAGATACTTGGCCAGCCACGGTGGCTCACGCCTGTAATCCCAGCACTTTGGGAGGCCAAGGTGGGCGGATCACAAGGTCAGGAGATCGAGACCATCCTGGCTAGCACAGTGAAACCCTGTTTCTACTAAAAATACAAAAAAAAAAAAATTAGCCGAGCATGGTGGAGGGCGCTTGTAGTCCCAGCTGCTTGGGAGGCTGAGGCAGGAGAATGGCATGAACCTGGGAGGCGGAGATTGCAGTGAGCCGAGATCTCACCACTGCACTCTAGCCTGGGCGACACAGTGACACTCCGTCTCAAAAAAAAAACAAACAAGATTCAAATCACCCAGATGTAAAAGTTTTGGAAATAGTGGTGATGGTTGTACAAAATTTTGAATATAATTAATACCAACAACTTGTATGTTAAAATTACAAATTTTAAATACATTTTACTAAAATAAAATTTTTGAATTCAAATCACCCAATATAATCATGAAACTTATTTAAATCCTTTTTCAAATACACTGTAATAAATGAAACAAGGAAGTCTGAACACAATTTGGGATATTCAATGATATTAAAAATTACTGTTGTTTAAAATATGATAGTATTGTGGGCTTTTTAAAAAGACTTCTTATTTTTTAAAAATATATACTGAAATATGATAGTATTGTGGGCTTTTTTAAAAGACTTCTTATTTTTTAAAAATATATACTGAAATTTGTTGTGTCTGGGATTAGATTTGATTCTGCCTCCAACCTAATAAATTAGCCTGTTATTATTTTATGGAGACTGGCAAAACACATGAGCCTCTTGGGTCAGAGACAAAGAACTTTATTACTTATGACATAGTAGGAGCATGAACATCAGCATAAGTGTATTGGTTCCTTTTGCCCCCAGGTGCTACATGAGCAATACAGAGGGGCCCAGAAGCTACCTGCCCATACACTGGGTTTGTTGCACAGCTGAGGAACACAACTTGGGAAAACCACAAATTTTATAGCAAGCAGTAAGCAAGCCTGCTCTTTGTTTGGGGGTGATGATGGGTGTGGAAGGAAGGATTACCTATTTTTTAAGGTTACCAGCTGCATAATCAACCTTGAGAAATGGTTCTGGTAAAAGAATAGTTAGGGCCTTGCAGTCTCTTGGTCCACCCAGCAAAATGTGTAGAAACAAAAAAGTCCCAAGAAAGAGTGTTTCTCCCAGTAATATCATGACAAGGATTTGCTTCCAAAAATCCATTGAGCAGGTAGGATGTAGGTAGATCATTGGGACTATGGGTGAAGTAAGTTCAGTCATAAGTTGATACTTATTGAAGCTGGGTTTTGACTACATGAGTTTCACTATTCTGTTCACTCTACTTTTGTATATATTTGAGATTTTCCATAATAAAATTTTTAAAAAATCTGTTTACTAAACAGCCAACATATAGCTATAAGAGTTATAGAGTAAGTGTGGATACCAATGTTTAAAAAACAGTATAGGGCTGGGCACGGTGGCTCATGCCTGTAATCCCAGCTACTCAGGAGGCTGAGGCAGGAGAATAACTTGAACCTGGGAGGCAGAGGTTGCAGTGAGCCAAGATCATGCCACTGCACTCCAGACTGGGCAACACAGCAAGACTCTGTCTCAAAAACAAAACAAAACAAAACAACAGTATATTTTTAAATACATGAAATTTTTTTAATTCCATTAAATTATTTCCATTAGTTATTTAAAATATATGGAATATTTTACTCTGCCCACTAATACTAAAAAGGTATTATAGTTCAAGCAAATGCAGTTTCTCATTATGGTAAATATGTACACTGTTATTTTACTACAGATATATGAAAGATCTGTTTTATAGAGAGTTGCAGTCAATTTGCTGTACGTATCCAGCCCATCCTCTGGAAAGGGAATCCTCTACATAACACAAGGTCCAAGGTCTCCAATATGTCTGATAATAGCCACAGGATGTCATTGTGCAGGTGTGAGAAACTCATCTCCCTAATAAAGGAAATAGTTTACTTGACCATCATTGAATGCCATTTTGAAAAAATGTGAATGCTTTTAGATTTTTAAACTATATATACATTTTAATCTACGTTTCTAAAATAGTTCACCTTCCTCTTTGGCTCATTTCCTAATAGGTGACTTTATTTTGCTAGCTGGGGTTACAAAGTTTACTAAACTGATTGTTGAATTAAATAGCTATTTGTTTCATAGCACTAGAAGTTATTCTCATCAAACAAAACAAAAGCATTAAACACCTGGTTACTGTAAAAAAAAAAATTCTTCCCACCTTTTTAATATACAGGCATACCTCAGAGATATTTGAGGTTCAGTTCCAGACCACTGCAATCAAGGAATTTTCTGGTTTCCCAGTGCATACAACAGTTACGTTTATACTATACTGTAGTTTAAGTGTGCAATAGCATTATCTCTTCTAAAGTGTACATACCTTAATTTTAAAATATTGCTAAAAACATGCTAACAAAGTGAGCATATGATGTTGGGAAAATGGTGCCAGTAGATTTACTCAACTCAGGGTTCCCACAAACCCTCCATTTGTAAGACATGCCATATCTGCAAAGCACAGTAAAATGAGGTATGTCGATATGTTAGCTCTCAGTTCGTGGTAAG
The DNA here is from genome assembly GCF_043159975.1 of Macaca nemestrina. NCBI lineage: Eukaryota > Metazoa > Chordata > Mammalia > Primates > Cercopithecidae > Macaca > Macaca nemestrina. Next base: position 82,618,497 of record NC_092126.1, read on the forward strand.
AGAGGAGAGACGCACACTATAATTCATAAGTCTTCTAATTATTTTCGAACTATTTTGGGGAAACATCATGGGGATACTAACTTTTTTACAGTATAAAAGTAAGTTAATCATTCTGTAGTTCCTGGACTCTTTTTTTAAATTCATGTGCTGCTTTATTTCCGTAAGGATACACTGAAACATTAGACGATAATAGCTAATGACAGAATGTAGAAATGAGGCATCAGCTTCTCTAACCACTCCTACAAGAATGTTAGTACACATTGTCGTTACATGCTTACTTTTGATATTGTCTCATTATACTACATCGTAAAATAATGTAGAGTACAGTAAGTAGGTGATCCTGTATTTCAGGTAAGTGGCAGGGGGAAATCCGCATTTCCTCTTGAGGAAAATTCCTAGGAATCGCAATAGAAGGGACTTTGTGGTCCTCATCAACACATGAACAAAGAGCAGACAACTGCGTTACAAGGAATTCAACTCGCCACTGCTCTGTAATGTCATATCCGTGTTGATGAGAGCCCTGGCACCTGCTCAACTCCGCCTGTAGAGTTTCGCAGTACTTCCGTAGGATGAATTTCAACACTACAGGAACATCTGAAAGGGCTAAAATATTTTCATGCAGGCCAGGCACGGTGGCTCATACCTGTAATCCCAACATTTTGGGAGGCCTAGGTGGGTGGATCACCTGAGGTCAGAAGTTCAAGACCAGCCTGACCAATATGTTGAAACCCCATCTCTATTAAAAATTCAAAAATTAGCCAGGTGTGGTGGCACGGCCCTGTAGTCCCAGCTACCCAGGAGGCTGAGACAGGAGAATTGCTTGAACCTGGGAGGTGAAGGTTGCAGTGAGCTGAGAATCTGCCACTGTACTGCAGCCTGGGCGACAGAGTGAGGCTCCATCTCAAAAAAATAATAATAATAAAAAAATAAAATAAACAGAATATTTTCATGAAAGTTTCCAAACCTATAAACTATTTTGCTATCAATTAAAACAAAAATATTCCTAATTAAAAACAATAAAAAGGACAGCAGGGTTAGTTTTGTTAAGTTTCCAGAAGTATTTGCTGTGACAATGTTCCTCTGAAACAGGTTCGTTTTCTCAGATCTGCCTACACTTCCCAAATCACCTGCATGCTCCATGCTTTATGGTAGGAACACTCAGAAAACACACCTCGTGGGGAAATCAAACATTTGTACGGGGAGAGGTCAGTTTAGAATTACAGCTAAGTTCAAATGTTAATTTTCTGGAAGTGCATATTAGTCATTTGAAAGCACAAAAGAACAGAAGGAAGGTTAGAGTTTTGATGAGGAAGTTAAACCATGCACGTCAGTAAGTTCTTTTCCTGTTTACAGAAGAGGATGAGCGGCGAGATGAAGCAGCCACTACAACTCTTGCATGTCGCATGACTACACGGTATGTCCCAGCTGAGTCGCAAGAGGCATCTCAGTGGGGGCTTTATTTCATATGCTTCTTGCTTACATCACTAAGTGGCTAAATGACTAGCACTTTTCTGCTCTATGAGAAACATGCAGAAGAGTCAATCTGCCTACGTTTTCGGTTTTTAGTTGCAGCTGGACAGAAATTCACTTTGCTGCAGGGTTGCTTTTTGCTAAATCCTAATATGATCACTGTGTGCCCTTATTTGAGTAATACCATCAAATGAGAGAAAAGACAGAAGGAGACCTTTAAGGAGGGGAAAGCCCACTCTTCCCTACTGATGGTATAGGGCAGAGAGTAAGGACACAAAGAACAAAATTCAAATTCCATTTTACAGGGCAGGAGCCCCTGTCAGTTTACAACTCTTTGGCACAGTCAGGGCAATATACTTGCTCCTTGTGGAAAACAAAGTGCTTGTTGGCCAGATTCATGGAGCATTTTTTGCAGTGGAAGCAGTAGTAGTGCCAGGATGGTCCTTCATAGGCCACCACACTGGAGCCTTTACCAAACCCAGTGATGGAGTGCTTGAATCCAGCACACTTCTTGGCCACAAAGTTCTTGTAGCAATCCACGCAGTGTTACTGGTCCTCCACAGCAGTGAAACGCTGCCCAGCCGGCTTCTTAGAGCAGGTAACACACACAAAGCACTCAGCATGCCAGGGCTCATCCTGGTAAGTGACTCCCCCAGATGCAATAATGGCCTTGTTGCACTTCAAGCAATACTTAGCAAACTTGGTCTCATGGCAAGTCACACAGTAGAAGTCCTTCCCTTTAGAGAAGAAGCTTCCAGTCCCCATGACTTGCTTGCAGTTGCTACAGTCTTTGTGCGAGATGGTCCCCTTGTACTCCATTTTTGATCTCCTGCCACAAAGGGCTTGAAGCATCCCTTACACTTGGGAGAGTCCTCCTGAGTGGCGAACTTGTTGCACAGGATCTTGTTGTCCTTGGCCACAAAGGTCTCATTGGCCAAGGGGTGAAGGCACTTGGCACAGTGGAAGCAGGGGTCATGCCAGAAGCAGTTTTTATAGTGCACCTACTTGGAGTCCACACGGATGGGCTTGCAGCATTCCATGCAGATGCTGGCACAGAACTTGTCAAAGCATTTCAGGCAGCAGTGGTAGTCACCCTTGTGCACATACTTTTTCCTCTGCAAGGGGTCCCTGCAGTAGAGACAGTCAAACTTCTCCACCATGGTGCCCACCTTATTGCTGAAGGGACCTCACATTGGATGTGTGACAAATAGGATGTATTTGACAAGGGCTGGATATGGTTGAAAACAACTTCCAACGAGCTGCCTGGGGATGCTCACCAGCATAGATGATGGTGGCGGAGGTGGCAGTGGCTGCAGACTGCCTCCTCTTTTAATATATGTGTTGTATTCATTCTTTTTTGAAGTATTCCACAGATTATCAGAATCAGTTCTTCAGTACGAGCTGTTCAACAATTCATTCACTCAGTAGATATTTACTAAGAATCTATGTGCCAGGCCTGGTGCTACAGGCTAAGGATAAAAGGAGAACACCACAGGCCCTACCTTTGCAGAGCTTATGATCCAGTAAATTTTGTTGATTAGAGCATTTATCATAAGCAGCAATATTCGTGTGTGTGTGTGTGTGTGTGTATTCAGCTAACTCAAGTTTGAGGATAAAAGGGTAAATACTAGATGACGCTCAAGTCTTTTATCAGCCCATTCCCTGTAAGTCCCTTCTCAACATTCTAAGTTCTTTGTCATCTAAAAAGTATTCAGCAATCCCAGATGTCCTTCTTTTTGTGCTCCTTTTTTGGGAATAGCTAGGTTTCCACACATTTTTTCCCCTACAGGTGTACTACTACATAGAGAAATAGCCTATTTCACTGCAGAAAGGGTGAGAAAGTTCCAGAAAAGGTAATAAACCAGCTGTTAACAGAACCTAAAAACCCTACTTCTTAACTGTATATCTTTCTATCTGCCTCCTAAGAGTATGCCTTTGGAAACACAAAAAGAGAGTATGTCTCCCTTCTGGGGATCAGCAACGGATGCTCCAGCACTGGAGGCCTCCGTGCTCATAACCATATACGTCCTGCCATTGAACTGTTCTTAGAGAAAGTGCTCTTCACTGGGTACATGAAACCAATGTCAAAACCTAGCCTGTGCCACTAATGTGTGACACTGGGGGCTGTGGGCTACAAGGGACCTGTGCATCTGTGTCAGGAGAGAGAGGCCCCAAGCAAAGAAAAATGTGTAATGAAGTCTGTTTAACACAAAAGCTACCCAGGAAAATTATCTCTAGAGCAAATGCCCAAAATTCCATCTGTAGCCTGACTAAAAGTACCTAGGAGAGAGAGTTGTGAAAGAGGAAGGAGAACAAAAAAGGAGAATCAAGGGAGCTGTGACCCTAACTTATGGTCCAGCTTCTATCACCTGTGACAACAAAGCTAGGAAAACCATGTTACCTACTGCCCTAAGACATCCATCTTTTGAACTGAGTCCAGTCACCAAAATGAAAAGCAATACTGACTCACCCCTCCACCCATGTCGTCCATTCTGGACCAGACCTTCTATCTTGGCTCACAGGAAAAGAGGGAAGCATTGATGTGTGCCAGGTGGAGGAGAAGGGACCATGCTTTGGACTCCCTCTTTCTAGTCACACCACAAGGGAAGATGCGTACCCTCAGGAGAGCGCCTGGCAGATAGTCACCCACTTGGCTCCTGGTCCCTCCCCCTTTCCAGGCACTTTCTCCTGCTGAACCCATCTTGCAGTTTGCCTAAATTAGGGCTCTGAGTTCTGTCTTTCCCACACAAGCAAACTCACCCCAAAGAGTTTCGTCCAATGGGACCATCATTCAACTCTTGGAAGTCTCACCAATCTCACTCTGTGGAAGGATATTTCTCCCTGTCGTAATGACCAGCTTGACGGCGGATGTATCTTCATCCCGTGTCCTGCTTCTTGACTCCGAATCCCTTAGGCCATCACATTCTAAATTCAGAGTACCTCACTTCCTAAGCATTTCCTGTAACAGTAAGATATCCATACGTTAAGTTATTCAATTTTCCTATAATGATCATCTCAACCAATCTCCTACTCACTGCCCCAAGGTCTCTAGGAATTTATGCAAATGACACTGGGGGACAAGGTCATAATCTCCCCTTTCCTCAAGGGCACAGGCCTCTTCAGACACACACTAGGATATGCTGTCTATGAGCTATATTTATAATATGGCATTGACATAGCCTTTCTCTTGCATCTGCACTCCATCCCGCTGCTTCTCTGGACTTATCTCAATCCTCAAATTCTCTGTTTTAAGCCTAAGTCTTGACTCCACACTGTTGCAAAGCTATTTCATTCATGTAACTGGACACATCACACAGTATCTACAAGGCAATGTTTAGCCTTGTGTTATAAATCAGAAGCCTGTTTATGTTCTAAGGTAGACTCTGTCATTAGCTGCTTTGGATCATAGGCTAAAAACAACATTCGACTGCTCTCTGAACCCTGCAAAGTGTAAAAACTATATGGGCCAGGTTGATCACTTGCTAAAATGTCAACCTGTTCTTTGACATTTGTGTGAGTAATCCAACAGGTTCTATGCAGGAAGCACAGTATTTGCTAGAGTTATTTCAAATACAGTGCAGCACTTTGCTTTGATAATAGAACTCAGCTTCAGTCTTCTTTCACCTGCAAAAACAGAGATTGCAAGTGTTTACAGAAAGCACTAGCACAATTTGACAAATAACAAATGAGAACAGTTTCCTGATATTTTCAGGACTTCAATCACCATCCTGTAGTACAGCAACATCTTCTTTTCAGACATATATTTAGGTCCCCAAACACTGAATAAATAGAAATAGCTTCCTTCCAAACAGCAGAAAGATCATATGTGTGGTTTTTGTTTTTGTTTTTGTTTTTTTAGACAGGGTCTCACTCTGTCACCCAGGCTGGAGTGCAGTGGCGCTCACTGCAACCTCCACCTCCTAGGCTCAAGCAATCCTCCCACCTCTCACCTCAGCCTCAAAAATAGCTGGGACCACAGGCATGCACCACCATGGCCCAGGTAATTTTTGCATTTTTTGTGGAGAAGGAGTCTCTCCATGTTACCCAGGCTGGTCTTGAACCCCTGGGCTCAAGCAATCCTCTTGCCTTGGTCTCCCAAATTTCTGGGATTATAGGCATGAGCAACTGCCCCCAGTCAAGAACTTTTATTTATGGTAGTTTTTTTTCTTATGAATTAGGTGATGATTGAGTGTTTAATTGTGAATGAGATTGGAGTTACTGCCGTAGCCTAACAATAGACTTAGAATCCTTTAATGTTGAGCTTTTCCTAAATGATCAGCTTAGCTGTTTGTGTTAACACCAGTGGTTTGTCACCAAAACCATTCATTTAATTGAGAAAGCAAATAAATAAATAAAGATTCACAGCACAGGGATCTGAATGCATCAGCCAACATCTGATTGTATAAGTCATACAGACATAAGAGGGTTTATCAGCAAATCCAAAAGACAATTCTAAACAGGACTAAAAGGCAACATTTTTAGTCCTGGGAGTATACGGGGAAAAAAGTCTTTATTCCGGGATTTATGACAACTTTCATGCCAGAGGTATTTAAAAAAACATTATTTACCAGCCTTTATTTATACCAACCAACTCTTCAGGCAAATGACATCCACAATAGGTATTCTAAGTACTGCTTCCCTTACAGATAATTTTGCAAAGTGAATGGTCTAATCGGGTTACTTCTTATGATTACTGTCACTGAAATACTGAAATCGTAAATTAGGACTTTGTTTTTAAGAATTAGGATAAAGGATAAGAATAAGAGCTTTTTTCTGCTTAGTAGTCTAGGGAAAAAACACAAATATTTTTTAAGAAAAAAAGAATAAGAGCTTTTTTAAAAAAACCCTACATGTGTTAGTATATGAAAAAAAGTGACTAAATCTGGATGGATGCTATGAAATGCAATAATTTGTGTGAAAATTCACTTTCCATGAACATTAAAATCTTTTCTTTAAAAACAGTAGTTTGTTTTCGTTATCTTGGTTTCCTTGGATGGTGTATTAATTAGGATGTTCTAGAATGCAAATGACAAAATCCAATTCAAACTGACTTAAATCATAAAGGAAACATACTGGGTCTAGTAATTAAAAAGTCTAGATGTCTGGCTTCAGGCAAGAGTTAATCTAGTGATTCAAATGCTGTCACCAAGGATCCAGTTTTCTCTTGGTGCTGCCTTCCTTTGACTTCATCTTCAGATTCTGTAGAAGTGGCTTTCGAGCAGCTTGAGATCCTTCTCTCAGGGTGCCAAAGTGCCCGGTGCAGTCCAGACCTAACATTCTCAAAGCACACAGTAGAAGGGAAGAACATATGTCTCTTCTAATAGATTCAAAGTCCTGGGAATCACTCTGTCTCATGGACTCCTTTGGCTCTTGTGCCCAGTAACTGTGGCCAGGAGAGCTGAATACATGGATTGGTCCACCCGTGAAGCCTGAATTTTTAAGATCTTTTTACCCCGTAATCTTGTTTTTCATTTATAATATCTCATTGTACCCTTTTTGGTTGTTATCCCCCTGAGATGAGCAACTATAACTTCTAAATTCCTTGCACTATTTCGAAGTGCTCAAAACAATGAATGCTCAATAAGTGGGACTGAGTGATTTAATAATTTAAGGTAATTACTCTGTTGTAATGATCATTATAGTCATTTCTTTATCAACTGTTTTTTAGTATACCAGGGTACTTTGTAAAAAATAAATGGTCACGCACCACTTAATGATATTTTAGTCAATGACAGACTGCATATGCGACGTTAGTCCCATAAAACTATAATACTGTACTTTTACTGTCCCTTTTCTATGTTTAGATGTGTTTAGATACACAAATACTGCTGTGTTACAACTGTCTACAGTATTTAGTTCAGTAACATATTATACAGGTTTGTGACCTGGGAGCAACAGGCTGTAGCACGTAGCCTAGGTGTGTAATAGGCCACACCTTCTAGGTCTGTGTCAGTATACTATGGTGTGCACACAATGACGCGTCACCCAAGAAGGCATTTCTCAGAACACATCCCTGTTGTTAAGCAATGCGTGACTGTATTAGAATCACAGGATGATGAATGTTCTCCGTGGCCCCTCCAGATCCTCTCTTCACCCTCTCCATCATGCTCAGTGTCCAAGAGGCTAACTTCAATAGACTGTTCAAATGGCCTCCCTTCTCTCTAACTTCCACTCAAGGTCAGCCAGTGGAACCACCAAGAGGAGTCTGAGGAGTGGGAGGAAACAGGGGAGGGAGTGTTGATTTCTTGGTCCCCTTCCTGCTTTCCCAGGCTGCTTTGCTCATGGAGGCCACAGCTCCTGTCAGGTAGCCCTCTCCTGAAGCTACAGCCACATCTCTTCCCAAGTTTTAGATTCTGGGAAACCAGTTTTTCCCTTTGTCCTTTCAGGCCTAGGGATGAGAAGGCTCCCTGATATTTATAGTTCTCATGGGTTTCTCTTAATCCCTGTATCTGTGTGTGGTCCTTCACTATCTCCTCAGTTGCGTCATTAAGTGTGCCATTTGTGTACTGCCAGGATCCTGACTTACATACACACACACTATTACAAAACCCAATTCAAACTGGCCTAAATCATAAGTGGAATTTATTGAATGATGTAACCAAAAAATACAGACATCTGATTTCAGGCCTCCCAAGGATCTAATCATCTTCCAAAGGTCCCACCTTTGAATACCATCCACTTGGGGGTTAAGTTTCAACTTTTGAATTTTGAAGGGACAAATATATTTAAATCATAACGTGTCTTAGTCAATTTTTAAAATTAAAAATAAGTTTTTTAATTCTTTTTTTTTTTTTTTTTGAAACAGAGTCTCACTCTGTCACCCAGGTTGGAGTGCAGTGGCGCGATCTCGGCTCACTGCAAGCTCCACCTCCCGGGTTCATGCCATTCTCCTGCCTCAGCCTCCTGAGTAGCTAGGGCTACAGGTGCCCGCCACCACGCTCGGCTAATTTTTTGTATTTTTTGTAGAGATGGAGTTTCACCATGTTAGCCAGGATGGTCTTGATCTCCTGACCTGGTGATTCGCCTGCCTCGGCCTCCCAAAGTGCTGGGATTACAGGTGTGAGCCACCGTGCCCGGCCAAGTTTTTTAAATTCTAAAAGCAATGAAAGTTCATTATACAGAATGTAGACATTTAAGATTAACTAAAAAAAAAAAAAAGGAGATGGGAAATTGTAGCCTTTAATTCCACTGTGGTTAATATTTTGGTGTATATCCAACGCTCGCTCATTCCTCTCTCACCCCCTCTGGGATCTTATTGTAAATATTCTTTTAAGTATCTTTGCACCTCAGAACCTAACACAGGTTTTACATGCATGAGTAAATGATATTCAGGAAAAAGATGAATGCTTGAATGTCCAAAACAGCTCTTTTGTCACATGCTACTAGAGATAATACAGCAACTGCTACACCATTCTGTTCCCATGTGCCTGCCAAAGGAACACCATGTCAAGGACTTGTCTGAATCATCAAGAAACCATAATACTGTACTAAGTTCAAGGGAACACTCCTTAAAAGGAGAGGGACTTTACAAGCCCATTGGCAGGGCTTCAGAAGTGAAGGAGCCCTTCACTAGGAGCTAGAAAAATCTAGATTTAAATTCCAACTGGGTCATTCTACTCATTTTACTTGTCTAATCCTCCATTTTCTAATATCTGAAATGAAGACATCAACTTATGATCTATAAGATCCCTAGCAGTTAATAGTCTATGACATATATCTCTATCTATCCAAACACAAACATATGTGTGTGCGTGTATGTGTATGTGTGTGTATGTGGTGTATGTGTGTGTAGTAATGAAAAGAGGCAAGAACTATGCCTTAGGTGCTAGTATAACAAAATCTGAGTTTGTTTCCTTGTTTTCTAAAACGCGAAAGTCTTATAGGAAATCCAGCCAATATGTTTTTCATGCCTACACTTTCTGTGGCTAAGTTAGGAAAACTGAAAGCAGAAAACTCAACAAAGTACAAAAAAAAAAAAAAATTTAAAAACACTCCTCTATGTGTGTGGCTTTTTTTAGCTCTCAGTGAGATTCTCAAATGATTATTGTAATTCTATCTGAAGTTCCCTTTCTTGTTTCACGGCTTAATGCTCTGTTGTGTCATTTCCGAAACACTCCCCCATTTCCAAGGTTATGAGCAGAGAACAGCTCTTCACTCACTTGTGAACAAGTAGTGTAAGAGAACTTAACAAATGAAGCAAAAGAAATCGTAATATCAAACCAGGTTGAGAAAGGAAAATGATAAGTGTCTGGAGGAAAGGGAGCATGAACTATCACCGCCTACCTTCCTTCCATCAAGCTCAGAGACGTTTTTAAACCTCACACCAATTCCTTGACAGCTTTTAAGAAATGAGATGTTTCCATTGTGATCTGAGTTATGCTGAGGTGCCTCTTCACTCTGCCTAAGCGGAAGGTAGGTTAAGCTTGGTAGAGGTGAACCACAGGGAGCCATGCTTGGAAAACTCTGCTCTGGGAAGTTTATCCATTCAAGTGCACCAAAGCTTTAGAACTCCCTACCCCTAGAATGTCTGCTTTTTCCAAATATTCAGAACACATTTGCTCATTCCCAATACAGGTGATGTGTACCCGATTCTTACCCATTTCCTCTGGCTTGGGACATTTTGCCCCTATGCAAGTGCCAGGCCTGGCTGCAAGTGTTGTCTTTGACTCCTCAGGTCCAGACCAGTCCTGCTGTCTCAGCTTTCAATGTTGTGGCCACCAAATGGGTGTGTGGCCCTCCTGTTCCTGCAGTCAGTGGGGACTGGGGAGTAATTTCTGCTTCCACCTTGGCTGGCACAGGAGTCCTCTCATCTTCAGCCACTGTGGCTGCTGCTGTTGCATCGGGGTTTTTGTGTTTTTATTTTTTAATTTAAATTTTGTAGTTAAAAAAATTAGGGTATATGGTTACATGCATGGCTCAAGAAGGTATACAGTGAAAAACCTCTGTTCTGACTTTGTCCTCCTGCCACTAAATCCCTTTCTGTAACAAGCAAAAATGTACATATATTCTTTTTAACCTCTTTTTTTATTGCAAATGTTAACATACTACATTGGAAATTTTTCACCTAAAATATCTAGAGATTATTTCACAACAGTACTTATAGAGCTTCCTCACTGTTTTAAAATGTTATATGACATTCCATTATATGTACCTATCATGATTTATTTAACCAGTCTCATTTAGCCAGCTGACAGACTTTTTCAGGCTCTTTCCAATCTCTTTATCATGTAAGGTGTATACAATTTCATTATGGGTACAGGCATATCTGTAGGACACATTCTTGCAAGTGGAATTTTGGGCCAATGGGCTTATGTAATTAAAATTTTCACAGATGTTGCAAAATTGCATTTTCTGGAGATTGCACCCATTTACACTCTTCCAGCAATACGAGTGCCTCACACTCATACTGGGCTTCAGTTTACTTATATAGGAGCTTAACCTACTTGAAACCACTCCAGCCTAATGGTCTCCCAATTTAAAATTGTTTAACATAATATTAATATCTAAGCCTCAATAGTACCCTCCCTCCTACTTGCTTAACTGTATGTAAGAGATCCATTTTTTTTTAATTATAATGAACAGAAATTTATTGGTTCACAGTTCTGGAGGCTGGGAAGTCCAAGGCCAAAGGGCTGTCATCTGGCAAGGGCCTTTTTTTTTTGAGAGATCCAATGTTTAATAGTGTCCCTATTTCTGTAAATTTGCTAAAAACTTCAGGGATATTACATGTGCCTATGAGCCAGTCATTGTCATTATTCCCATTCTGGTGAGCTGAACTAGGACTCCACAGCCTCTGCAGCAGGTGGTTCCATAGAAGTATCACTCAGAACTGAAACAACTCCTGAGCCCATGGCTATCCCCTGTCTACTGGTGGAGTGGAAACTCAACAATGCCTAGAGCTACATCTAGTGTCAATGAGCTACAGTCCTGCAGCTGTACTGAAAGGACTGGAACTGAAATGTCCTTGAGGCTACAGACCCAAACAGTTGACCTTACAAAATGAAAAGGACAATACCCCATCTAGATTACACTCAGGTACAGCAGTACAGGGTCCTACAGTAAAGTTGTGTGGATCTAATGTATCAGACCATTTACTCTCACCGTTCCTTTAATTAATACGCTAAATGACTTTTGCCAAGGGTAATACTTACTGCTAGAAGTCTGTGTTGAGGTAAATTCTATAGCAACAACCTAAAATCTCCTTGCTGAGATTTTAGAGTCTGAAGCCCTTGCTCTATTTCTGGGTCTAACTTGCCAGGCTGGGCTCCTTCTTCTCTTACAGAGTGCTCCTTTCTCTTATGTCCCACACTGTTCTTCCCAAAACTCTTGCCCCCATGAGGACCACACTAGTCCATCAGACCATGTTTCATATGCTTTCACAGAATTCAAAGTATTTTTCTTGGGAAGCTGTTCACCCCTGGTATAAATCACTGGATGCCAACAGAACCATGGTAGATGGATGTTCCTTAGGTTCTCTCCACAAAACTACACAAGCTCTTTTCCAGACACTGCACCCCCATCCCATCCCTCACCCCCAAAATCATCTAGCTGCACAGTTACCACAAAAGGGAGCAGGTTTCATGGGGTGAGCTGGAAAGTGCAGTACACAAAAGTCACCATGTTGACTCTCACTCACAAACCACTTCTGATAGTCTCTAGAGGATCAGGCCAAATTGATAATTTAATAAGTAAATGAGTAAATAAACTCTTCCATACAGTAGTATCTCAATAAATGTAGAAGGAATGACAGAAATAGAAAATCACAATTTGGTAAACACCACAGTAATAATTATGTCAGGCAGAGATAATTAATGGATGTTAAAATTGATAGACAAAAGTATAATGAAAAACAGAATATTTACATAGTTTCAAAGTATCCCCTCATAAGATGCATATTAATTTCAAAGGAAAGAGAGTAACTTTAGAGCAGTGAAACCTGCCAGATGCCATCTTAACTCAGTGATCAAAGTGCCTCATTACCAATGATGAGACACATCAACCACATTCCTCCCGACAAGACACACCGAGAAGGGTACAATGTCGCTTCTATGATATTCTTGACAAAATGTATAACCTGAATTAAATCATCGGGAAATATCAAACATAAATCGAAGAACATTCTGCAAAATAACTGGCCAGTACTCTTCAAAGAGTCAAAGTTATGAAAGAGAAAAACTAAGGAATTGTCTCTGATTAAAGCAGACCAAGGAACCATGAAAACGAAATGCAACTGGTGAGCTTGGACTGGATCCTGAACAGAAAAAGTCCACTAATGGGACAACTAACAAAATCTGAATAAGGTCTATAGATTACTTACTGAGTTCATTTCCTGTTTAAAAAATGGTACTATAGTTATATAATATAACATTTGTAGAAGCTAGGTAAAGAGTATGTGAAAATCCTTCATATTAGTTTTTGCAACTTTCTCAATAAGTCTGAAAGCATTTCAAAAGGACAAGTTGGGAAAAATAAAAATAAATTTTAAAAACTATGACAGCAAAATTCACTTATTACAATATTGGTTTGTAAAGAGTGTGAAAATACATATTAATTACAAAAATTATATTCATGCTTGAATTTAAAACTGGACAAGTAAACTTATCCTATGATTAGTCAAATGTAGGCTTATTCAGGCATTTCTTAAAAGCACACTCTAAAATTTCAGCATTTATTTTATTATCAGAAGTTGAAGGTCAGTATAACAATTGTACATGAAAATATTTCAGTAATCCTGGTTTGCCCTTGCAATAATCTGAAGAGATCTCTGCTGGGGACTATTTCATTATGACAATCGAGCACCAAATACAGTGACCTTCAGATTGTCAATTCTTGGGTGAAAATGGATAGAAGGTTTTCTACTTGGCAGATGAAAAATCAAGACCCCCCCAAATCCCTTTCCTTAGGAGGTATAGCTTAGGTAAGGAACCTATTATTATTATTATTATTATTATTTTGCTGTTTGCCCTAAAATATACCAATATACCACTTTAAATATAGTGATTTCATTTACCAGGGGAAGGAAAAAACTTGTATAACCTAGAGGCAATATGTAGAATAAAAACAAAAAAAAAATGATAGAATAACTGGAGCCACAGGAAGCAGAACATCTTATATGTCACAGAATATTATAAAATGTTACAGTTTAGTAGTTTCTTATATAAATACTCAAGGAAAAACAACTGAATAACTAGTAGCCTTAATTTAGGGGTAGACCTATAATTACTACTTATAACAGCCTCTGCCAAATTATTTAAATATTTACCTAAAAGTTAAAATATCCAGGCTATAAGGTTTCCTGGCCTATTGTTCTTTTCATTTCAGACACATTCACATTATCAAACACCAGCTGAACAACAGCACACGAGCACAAGAGTTGTCAGAAAATCATCTGAGGCCAGTGTAAGAAGGAATAGGTTTGAGGACTTTTCTCCCAATCGGCAAGTGAGGTCCAGGTCTGGAAGTCCTGCTTTCCTTGGCCCTCATAACTTCTGTTCCCTGGATTCTGTGCTGAATCTTCCTTCTTGACCTTTGCCGTTCCACTCCCCTTTCTATCTTCTGTTTTTGTTTTCGAGACAGGATCTCGCTATCATCCAGGCTGGAGTGCACTGGCACTATCATAGCTTGAACTCCTAGGCTCAACCAAGATTCTCCCACTTCAACCTCCCAAGAAGCTGGGATTACAAGCATGAGCCATCATGCCTGTCCATCTTAATAGATGGGCTTGCACAGAAACAAAGTCTGGGTATACTAACAACTTACAAGGTTTAGCTGCCTTTACTTGCCCAAGAGGTTTTCGTTTTGGAGATTTAGCTTTGCCAAACCATATACTTCCTCTCAAATAGCTGGATTGGAGATAGGTTGAGAGGTGGATGCTTACATGTGTCTGTTCTGAGGTAAGTCTACACTTACAAGAAACTAGGCAAATGACTAATTCACAGAATCTCTCTTCTTTCACAGGGAAGGGCTTCCCCAACCAAATCTAGGGGAGCCTCTTGTCAAATTGGTTGTCTCTAAATTCCACAGAAGACTATATAGAAAATAGAGCCTTTGGGATATGATGAAGACTTCCCAGTAGAATTTTGTCTGCCTTATAAACACGTTTCCCTCACTTACTAAAGCTCCAGAGGATTAAGATTATGCCATTTTCATCATGTATTATTCACTCCATCAACATTTATTCACTCTGAGCCAGACCCTGGACTAGACATTGAGAACAGAAAACTAAAACATAGTACCTGCCCTTCAAAGGCTCACAGTCTGGCAGAAAGAAAAACAACAACTTATGATGTTAATTATATGTACTATAGCAGTGACTTTTTACAAAATGTTGTAAGAGCCCAGAAAAAGGGTCAATTGAGTTTGCTGAAGAAATAAGTCAGAGAAGCTTCCATTGTGGGGGTAACATGTTAACCTGACCATTGAAGGATAGGCCAGGTGGGAAGGAGAAGCAAAAAAAAAAAAAAAAAAAAAAGAAAAGAAAAAAGAAAACAATGTAGGTGTGGAAGCATACATGGTGAGGTAGGGGAGTGACAGGAGAAGAGTGGTCTCACAGTGGTTCTTTAGGAAGGCGAAAAGGTAGGAGTGAAGTGGTTACTCTAAGAAAGAAGACAGTGATATTAGATATGGTCAACTGGCACACAGCAAAAGATGGAAAGCTAGTCTTCATTACCCAGACTCCCTCAACTAGAGTTCCAATTCTAATTAGATGTACTGGTAGAATATCAGGAGGACAAATGTGAAGAGGAGGCCATCTTCCTGCTGCTGCTGCCCAGCAAGGTCATGGAGATGGTTTTTCCACAGCATCACTCTAGCGTGCGGTCTTGATCTTTGTGAGAGTAGGAGGCAATGGCAGCAGTGCTGGCAAGAACTTTCTGATCCTGGCTTCCTGGCAATTGGATCACAGCTCTCCTAGGAGTCTACTGAACTCAGTGTTGTCATGGTGGCCTCCTGGCTCTCCAAAGGTAGAGATTCCCCCAGCAGGTTATTCCTGTAGGGTCTGGCAGTTATTCAGGCAGGCCCAACGTGGCACATGGTCCTTCACACTACCTTTTCTGTTCAAAATGACAAAATAATTACCATTTTAATTAAGAAGATGAAGTGACTGTTTTTATATATTCTTAGTCTAATATTAGCAAGTTAAAATTTGTTACGCTTTTTCAAAACAGTGTTTGTGTTTATTTTTCAATGGTATATACTTATTGTCTTATTTATGCCATTTATTTTTTTTCTTTTCTTAAGAGACAAAGTTTTGCTTTGTCCCCCAGGCTGGAGTGCAGTGACACAAACACAGCTCACTGCAGCCTCGAACTCCCGGGGTCAAGCAATCCTCCCACCTCAGCCTCCCTGTAGCTGGGACTACAGGCACATGCCACCATGCCTGGCTAAATTTACGCCATTTCTTGAAAATATCAACTTATTTTAAAATATTAATTTACCTCTTAAATAATATTAGACTCATTGCATTTTATAGTAGATCTATTTTAAATTTATTTTTTCTTTGTGATAACATTAAATCACTAACATTAACTACATATTCTAAAATGCTTTTATACAAACGACATCCAAAAAACGTCTGTCCGTTATTTGCTCTAGTTCCCCAGAATTTTCCCTTTGATTTTGTCACATATATATGTTTAAAATGGACCCAGAGAAAGTATTATTTAGAACAAAAAAACTAAACCGATCAGCTCCCAGCTTGCATAAGTCTGATCAATAGGAATACATTTCTATATTATCCCCTTCCATTTACTGAGATGGAAGTTCCCAGGAAACTGAATTTTTCAAGTTCCTACCTATTCTTCAGTCCTCCAGAGAGAGATCTAGATTGGAGAATGCTTTGTTGAGTACAACATGGTAATGAATCTCTTTAATTTACAAAAACATGTCCAAAGGAATCCAATAGAGAGTAAAGAGCCCAATTTGTCTACTGTATAAAGCAAGGAAAGTTCTGAATTTCAGAGGCAACCCTAGGGAGTAGTGACAGCCCAGGGGCAAAGAGAAGAGATTCAGAAGGGTGGGCAGTATTCTAGAGTGAGTGAAGAAAAGTAGGCAGGTAGTCAGAAGCAGTGGGAAAGGACATGAGGAGGGCCTACAGGGATGGCCAAGGAACTCCTAAATATCAATACCTAATATTCCTTATTTAAGTTGTGGGCTCTATGTTATGGATTAAGGCATATAAATAGATAGGAAAGCTATCAGCATTCTAACATTGGAAGAAAGAGTAGAAGAGAAGAACCCAGCAAGAAAGATTGAGAAGAAAGGATTAGAGAGGTGGGATGAAAAGCAGAAGCCTGTGAGATGTTCTGGAGGGTCGGGGGAGGCAAGTGATCCCTCAGGTTCTTGGACTTAAATACCATCTATGCACTGATAACTGTAGGGGAAGAAAAACATTTCCGTATCCTGCTAGGTTCTATACCTGAGGCCTATGAATTAAACTGACAAAAGACAGATTAACAGAAGAAAAGCATACCAATTTTACTTGATGTTAATATTTTTACCATTCATGAAGGCTTCATGGAAAATAAGTGAAAAATCAAAGAAGTGGTTAGACTTCGGGGCTTATATGCCATCTTAACGAAGGATGATAAATTGAGGAGAAGTAACTAAAGAAAGAAAAGGCGGTTTGGGCTTACAGAGGTGGTAAACTGTGAGAAGGTAAAAATATAGGGGAAACTAATGGTAGATAAGGATTATAGTAAGGTTTCTTTGTGCAGACTCATCTTGGTGCTGTCTCCATTTCTGGTGATAAGGGGTGTTTTCCTTGTCTTGGTATGGGAGAAGAATGGGGACACCTTTGTGAGAATTTATGCTCTTTTAGGCAGATAAGGACAGAGAGCTCTTAGTGTGTCTGATTTTCTCAATTGCCTTCAGATCAAAATTATCCTTATGCCAAAGTGGCATATTTGGGGGTGACATATTCTGATTCCATTCAACTCCCAAATTTATACCTCCAGCCAAGACTTCTCCCTGAACTCTACTTCTCATATAGTTGGCTGTGCAACCCACATTTCCTCTTGGATGTCCATTAGGCTTGTTCACATTAACACACCAAAAACCAAATTTCTATATTCTCATGCCAGACTTCTTTCACTCTTATGTTTCTCATTTTAGTAAGTTACAATTCCATTCTTCTGGTTGGTAAAACCAAAAATCTTGGAGTTATCCTTGATTCCTGTCTTTCCCTCATATTCAGAATCTCATTGCCTCTACCTTCAAAATATAACCAGAATCTAAGACGTCCCACTGCCTCTATAGCAAACACCCAAGTCTAAGCCACCATCATCTCTCATCTGTTTGCCGCAATAACCTACTAAATCCCCACTTCTATCCCTGTATCTCCTCTCACCGTCTATTCACAACACAGCAATCAGGATCCTTTCTAAATAGAAGTCATTTTAAGTCATTCTTCTAACCCTAATCCATCGTGGCACACCCTCTGAAGCCCTCATTTTATGGCCTACAAAACCCTATACAATCTAGCTCCATTTCCCTCTGATCTTATCCCCTACTCCCCTTCCTCTATTGAATCTGCTTCAGCTACTGACCTCCATACTATTTATTCCTCAAACACACCTGCACTCTCCCACCTCTGCACTTTTGTAAATGCCCTTCACTCCACTTTAAGTACGGTTTCCTAGGATACCCACTGGACTTGCTCCCTCTTCTTCTTCATGCCTTTTTTGGTCAAAGTGAATCTCCTCAAAAAGGACTGCCCTGACCATTTAAGTTACAATTACACCCTCCTTCCCACTGCAAGCAGTCCCTTTACCCTGCTTTGTTTCTCTCCTAAGGCTTTTAACATATAGTGGGCCCTCCCTATCCGAGGGTCCACATCTGCTAATTCAACCGATTGAAAATACTTGGGGAAAAAAACTAACAGAAAATAACAATACCACAATAAAAATAATACAAATTTTAAAGTTATATAGTATAAAAACTATTTACATAGCATTTACATTGTATTAGGTACTATAAGTAACCTAGAGATGATACGGGAGAATGTGCATAGGTTATATGCAAATACTGTATCATTTTAGATGAGGAACTTAAGCATCTGCAGATTTAAGCATCAAAAATCTAGAACTAATCCTGATTTACTCACTGTCATTCACTGTTCCAGGTTTTTGACAGGGGTCCTGTAAGTAATCCCCAGCCGATACTGATGGATGACTGTACCATATAATCTGCTTTCTTGTGTTTTACAGTCTGTTCTCTTCTTCCCAAAGTATAAGCTCCAAAAGGGCAGGATGTTTGCCTCCTGAACACTAGTATATCCTCAGTGTCTAGAACATGGACTGGCACATAATAAGCCCTCAATAAACATTTGTTTAACAAATGAATAAATATAACTCATTTCCTCAAAAACCTCCAGTAAAGTCTCTTGTAACTAATAGTTTTGCTTTGGCAAAAGAAAACAGGGGCCAAGTGTGGTGGCTCATGCCTGTAGTCACAGCACTTTGAGAGGCTGAGGCAGGCAGACTGCTTGAGCCCAGGAGTTAGAAACCAGCCTGGGCAACATGGAGAAACCTGTCTTTACAAAAAATTTAAAAATTTAGGTGGGCGTGTTGGCACGACTTGTGGTCCCAGCTATTCAGGAGGCTGAGGTGGGAGAATCCCTTGAACCCGGGAGGCGGAGGTTGCAGTGAGCCAAAATCGCACCACTGCACTCCTACCTAGGTGACAGAGCAAGAAACTGTCTTCAGCAACAACAACAAAAAAATACTCCTCGTTTGGGAGAGAAATAACAGTCAAATAATAAGAGTAAAATTGCAAATTCAAAACCAAGTTGGAACTAGAAGTGGCTAGGAGAAACTCCTTACTACCACCACCAATGACACAGATGGTGTGCTGGGAAGATGATTTGAGCTATTTTTATATAAATATTAAATGGAAAGGAGACCGAAAATTTGACCCAGAAATCTGAGGTTATATGTGTGAACATTAGCCATCATTCATGCTGCTATACACAATGAGGAGTCATGGAAGGATTTTTAACAAGGGAATAGAAGGTCTGGAGTGTAAAGAGCATAGAAGTGAGGAGAACCATTAGGAAGCCACTGCAATACTAGTTCACATAGCTAATGATGAAGATTTGAACAAGGCAATGGCGTTGGGAATGATGAGGGAGGGAAAAATTCCAAACATCTCAGCTGTAGAATCAACAGGATTGGTGACTGACTGGCAGAAAGGCATGGCTGGGATACATCCAAGGTTTCTAGCATTAGTATTTGAGTGAACAACAATGCAGTTATTTGGGTTTTATAATAAAAGAGGCAGGTTTTGCTGGGGAAATGGTGATTTTTAGTTGGATTTCAGTGGAAATATCCAGAAGAAATCTGGAATTAAACATGAATGCAATATTCTGGAATTAATCTGTAAACAGAATGCACAAATAGAAGAGACAAGAGGAAGGTGAACATATAAAAACGGTGGCCAGGAACATTTGAGAATTGGGTAAAAGGAGAGAAGCCAACGAGAAATCGGAAAGAAGTTGATATACATGCCAAAGAAGGAAAAGAAGTAAACAAGAACAGTCAACATTGTCAAATACTGAGTAAGATGCTAGCTGAGAGAAGGTAAAATAATTCTTACTGGATGGTGGAGGTAGAAACCAAATTGTTGTAGTCTTAAGGAGTGAATGACAGTGAGAACAAGAGGACACTAAATTAAAGCTCTGCTGAAGAAAATAGTAAGGCAGTAACTTGAGGGTGAGTCATTGTCCATAAAGGATTTTTATTTCCCACCATAGTCCTAACCTAACATTTGACATCTATCTAGTAGGCACTCAATACCTACCGAATGCAATAATATTTTCATTTATAGACCAGGTCTCCTATAAAATGGTCCAGTGTTCTCCACATAAAACAGCACAAAACAGATTGATCATTCTAGGTGGGTAGAGGGATTGAAGGAAATAAAGACATTTCATATTCTATATTATGTTTTGGGTTAATTGGCAAGAATAATTACTTCTTTCTCACCCCATCTCTGACTATACACACACCCAAATTATAGATTATAGAGGAGAAAGGAATTAAATGACTCCCTTGAGACCAGAACTGCATAGTCCAAAAGAAAAAAAATTCAGCAATCTTACTTTGTTAAAAAATTAGGCATCAAGATGCTGCAATTTGCCTTACTTACACATTTAATTGCTCTTAGGTTAGATATATAATATGGGAAACCTGGAAAAAATGTTTAATGGTATAATAAACGTTTACGACCTAACATTAAATGAAAAAAGCAGCTGCCATATTGCATATTATCTCAATTTGGGAAACAGGAAAAAATATAAATACAAACACACATGCACACACAAAGTCGGAATAAATAATATAAGAAAATAAACTGAACGGTCACAGTGGCTCACGCCTGTAGTTCCAGTTACTCAGGAGACAGAGACAGGTGGATCGTTTGAGCCCAGGAGTTCAAGACCCGCCTGGTAAACATAAGGAAACTCCGTCTCCACAAAAAAAGGAAAAATTAGCCAGGTGTGGTGGTGCATGCCTGTAGTCCCAGCTACTCAGGAGGCTGAAGAGGGAGATCAGTTGAGAAGAGGAGTTTGGTGATGCAGTGAGCCGAGACTGAGCCACTGCACTCCAGCTTGGGCAATATAGAGCGAGACTCAGTCTCAAAAAAAAAAAAAAAAAAAGACAAGAAAGAAAGAACATCTTTCTTTTCTGAATTTTCCCAATTTTCTACAATTAAAAACGCTTTAAAGATTTCCATAAAGTCAGTCTTGGGAATTTCTATCTAAGCACTTACCAGCAATTTAAGCTCCTTGTCTTTTGATCTAAGTGGCTCCAAAATAACAATAAAGGCTACAGTGATCGAAATTCACCAGACCTGAAATAGACTGCAGCCTTCTTCCTTCCCACCTTCTTAGAATCTTTGTCCTATTCATCTTCCTTACGCTTCCCTGGGTTCTCTTACTTCTGGATTCTAACGGTGAATTGTGAGAAGCAACGCGGAAAACGGAATGGAGACACCAGCTTGTTTTAAACGAGCTGTATTACCCCGCACAGCGCAGGGGAAAAGATAATTGGCTCAGGTCTTGGCTCTGCCATCTACCACCTGTGGAGCCTTAGACAAGTCAGTTCATATTTCTGCCACTCAACGGTCTCGGTCGTGTCATCTTTTACCTGGAATGTCATGAAATATACAGTACACTGCAAGAACTGCCTCAGGTAAAGACTTCTAGGATTCGGTAAGTCTCAGTCGATCCCTCTGAGAAAGGCCGCACCCTAAACGCACAGACTCTGACTCTGAGGGGGTGGGGTCGGGGAATCTGCATTTTAATAGCTTCTCAGGTGATTCAGATGCTCAGTCAGGTTTGAGAAACCAGGTCTCTTCCCAGCCCTCCTGTTCTCTGATCCACTTCTCTGCTTCCTCCAGGTCCTAACGATTCTCCAGTTCCCGCACAACAGGAGCGGAGGGAAGAGTGCAGAGAAGGCACAGCCAAAGACCGCAGGCCCAGCCGGCTGACCGACCTCCTCATTCCCGGGGCGCCAGCCGGCGGGTTACATAACGGGCTTCGGGGCGCGCTCTCGCGAGGTTTCCACCGCCCCCTCCTCGTTCCACGTCAGAGGGAACCGGGCGGAGCGGCCAACATGGCGGAACGCAGGAGACACAAGAAGCGGATCCAGGTAGCAAAGCCGAGCTCTGGGCAGGGGGTTTCAGCACGATGGAAAGTGGAAGGAGCGGGGAAAGCCCCCTAAAAGGGAGAGCGAAAGCAAGGGCGAGGTGGGGTGGGGTGGAGTTCCGCCGCGAGGCAGCTGGCTGCAGGCTGCGTCGTTGTGAGGGGCCTGGGGCGGGGGGGGCGGTGTTGGCGACGGCGGAGACAGAGACAGAGGTGGTGGTGGAGCAGCAGGGTAAGGAGGGAGGCGCCGCGCTCGGAATCCGGCTGCGGGGGCGCGGCTGTGGGCTCGGAGTTCCTGTGGTCGCGCCGTCCCGGGCCTGACCTGGGAGGTCAGCCTCGTCCGGGGCGCAGACGTTGACCCTTCCCGGGGCTCCTCCCCTCCCTTCACCCCATCCTCTGGCCTTAGCTGTCCTGAAATTAAGGCCACGGTAATTGGGGTAGCAGGAGGCGGCGGACTGACCTACAGCAGCTGGTCCTTTGTGCGCATAGACCGTAAGGGAGAATGATCTGGACTTGGTCAGCTGCCTCGGGGCCTAGGCAGCGATCTGCTCATCCAGATGTTCAGTTGCGTTGCCCTTCTTTCCCCTCAATATTCTTAACTTAATAGTCCACTTGAAGCTTGCCGGCTTTTTTCCAGGCGACGTGGTGTAAACAACCACAACCTCGTTGGTGCTGCAACGAGCTGGTGGCGCCCAGAAACCCTTCATATGCCAGTGTGTCATCCTCATAGTAACCTACATAACATCCCTGCCTCACTCCACATGCATGTCATTTGTGCATTTCTTCCTTGCGATTTTCCCTGGTTCTTGCTCTTTGCCAAGAGGATTAATTATGTAGAACATCTTGGACTCAGGATATTTATTAGTCGTCTCATCAGCTGATGTGCTGAGAAACCTTCATAAGGCCTCATAAATTGATCACATGTAGTAAATTGTTACTATAATAAATTGTTACACTCATCATTGCCTTTCTGTTCCTTACTATTTCATTGCTTAGAATGATTTTTTCTTTCTTCCATTTTACCCCGTCTTTTTTTTTTTTTCAAGTTTATCGATTTATTGGCCTACACTACAGGTGTTTTGAGCTATACAAGTTAAAATTCTTCTGGAAACTTTTAAATGCTGTGAAAAAGACACACATGATCAATAAATTTGGAATTTTGGAATTTGGCAGAAATAAAGTAGTTCTGAACAGGGTACGGAAGGGAATTAGAAAGAGGCAGATTTCAAGTTCAGACAGATCAGACTAGGTCTTAAGATCAGTAGAAGTTTCTAATTATACTGTTCTTAATCTTTCAAGAGTTAGTGTTATTCCTCTGACGTGGGCATACAATATTTTATTAGATTGTGTATTGAAATTGTCTGTCAGATTTGTACTTACAGAACTTCTTAGATTTACTCTTGACAGTACAATTTTATGCCCTTCAATACACATTGTTTTACAATTCCAGTTGGTTTTTAATATTGTTGTAAGGGTTATATAATTCACCTTTTGAATAGCTGCTCTTATTTTAGTTGTGATCTTACATTAAACAGAGGCTGTGGAGTAATGTGACAGTGGCAGAGAGCTCAAACTTGAGCCAGACTGCCTGTTTGTACCCCAGCTCCACCAATTATTGGCTGAGTAACTTTGAGCAAGTTAATTTTTACCTCATTTTCTGCATGTGTAAGAAGGGATATTTACCTCAAAAAAGAAAAAAGAAAAACTTTAAGGTTGCTCTGAAAATAATAGGTCAGTCAACTTATTTATTAAAAGTTATCAAAAGTATTTGGCACATAACCCCTTCCTTCTATTCTACTCCTTACCCAGGATGAAGGATTTAGATTGGATTGTTATTTTGTTTTTTGTTAAGTACTCTTTGATATACTGAAGAAAGATTAGCAACCCCCTATTCAGTAAATAAACTGTTAGGTTGGGAGTTATGTAGAGTATAGCTATTTACTTTCTATTATTTGAGGATCAATTATTAAAAACCTACTTGGCATACACAAAATTAAGTGACATTTATTTTTCTGTCCTTGAAATTTTCTACATGGCTGTGTAAAATGTTTGTGAGAGATCTTAGAGTACTACTTTTATGCAGCCTAACACACTTGTCAAAATATACTAGCCTAGAAAATACCTCAGTTTTATCATTCCAGATAATCAGAAACTCTGTAATCACTTGTGATAAAAAGATCAAATGTAATGAAAAGTTTAGAGTTTAACTTACAAAAAAGATCCTGTTGTGGAATTTTTAGGCAAAAAAGTCTGTAATACCAGCTGAGTTTCTGTCATTTGTTGCTTGGCGTTTTATGTTCAGAAAGATGTTTACGTTTAGTGATTCAGTGATCTTTAATTGTAGTTTGCACATTGGGGAGAAATGTTTGATACAAACAGATAAGTTCAGGGTTAAAAAAAAAAGTAGCTAATTTGCTTTTTCTGTGTAATTCAGTGTAATTTCAGATTCTCGTGTCCCACTGAAGTTTCTAGCAAGAGGACTGTTGTCACATTTCCTTCTTGGACTCACATTACTGGTCACTGAAAACCAGAAGTGAGCTACATGTACTCATACAGTAACTACATATAGATGAACAATGTGCTGCTGCATACCAGTAGTTGATTTACAATCCTGGTATCAAGAAATTTTAGAGTTTAAAAGGATCTAGTAGGATTTGTTGGGAAGCCTTTTTCATGAATTCAGTCTTACATGAAAGCAGAGTGGTGATCCTACAGCTTACTGATCTTACCCAACACTCTCGTTTTTCAGATAAACTGAGGTCCAGTGAGGTTTTGTGACTTAATCCAGGATCATCAATCAAGATAGTAAAACCAGATTTAGACCAGGTCTTCTGATTCCCAACTGAATACTCTTTCCGTGTCACAATAGATAAAAAATAAGTTGCTCTGAAATACTTTAATCCTGACTTCTTTATTATTGAACTATACAACGTAAAGACTTAACATGACTTGTCCTTGCTAAAGAGAATCGTCCCATTCAGTATTCTGCTTATATGTAAAATATCCAGTTGAGTTTTGAGACATTTAAATGGCTAATTCTTAGAACTTTTATAACCCTCCATTAGTTATTTTTGTTGCACCCATCTGTCTTCCTGGCAAGCAATAAAACCTTGACATATTATGGGCTTATGTGCTTAATTTCAGGACAGGGAAGAAAAGAGAAAATTTAGGACTATATAGCCAGCTATACAGGTCTGATGTCTGACTCCGAATATTCTGAAGAGAAGGAACTCAGGAAGCCAGTCCTAAATCAGAAAACTCCCCCCAAAGACTTAATGGAGGGTTTTGCAGTTTAGCAAACCCATTGCTAAGGAAAGAATACAATAGAAGGGAGTTGGAGCTATTACAGAAGGGTACTGCTGTTGTCTAGATACTCTTGTACAGCTTTATTTGTATAGCACACTGTGTTACTAAAGATTAAGGTCCCCTCCAGCTTTCAGATTTTATTGTTAAACTACTATTTGCATTTTTCACAAATATTTTATGCTGCTTGAACCAAGCCTTTTTCTTTTTTGCTCAGTTCATGGTTGACAGATCAGCTAAGCTAATTTTTATTGGATGTAGTAATTTTTTTTTTTTTTTTTTTTGAGACGGAATCTCACTGTGTCGCCCAGGCTGGAGTGCAGTGGCCGGATCTCGGCTCACTGCAAGCTCCACCTCCCGGGTTTATGCCATTCTCCTGCCTCAGCCTTCCGAGTTGCTGGGACTACAGGCGCCCGCCACCTCGCCTGGCTAGTTTTTTTGTATTTTTTTAGTAGAGACGGGGTTTACCGTGTTCACCAGGATGGTCTCGATCTCCTGACCTCGTGATCCACCCGTCTCGGCTTCCCAAAGTGCTGGGATTACAGGCTTGAGCCACCGCGCCCGGCCTGGGTGTAGTAATTTTTAAAAGTTCCTCTGTATCACAAATTCTCTAAGATTGATGCCCGTGACATATTTACTCTTGATCTATTATTTTTTTCTCAAAAAGGTTAAATATTGACTAAAATAACTTAGAAATGGCAAACTCTATTTTATCATAGTATTTTAGTGTTGCTGTATTTTAAAGTAAAACATAGTATTTATTAAAGAATTTTATAAGAGTGTTCTAACCAAACTTCCAATTTAAATAATTTTGGATTTTAAGTTACAACACCCAATGTATTGGTATTGGGTGCAAAGAAAGGAAAAGCAGTCCAGCCTAAATTTATTGACTCTTAGCTTCCTCATTTTAAGACAGTTGTGTTCATTCATTGAACTAAGAAGTTCTCTGCATTCATTTCAAGATTGATGAGTTGGTTTCTCTTTATTAGCGGGTGCTACTATTCCCAAAAGGCCTTCACTTTGTTAGAAGTCTTCTAGGAAAGTTACAAAAATATTCTGTTTACATCAAAAGAAAAAGAGGGGAGGTACTGTGGTCCAACGTATAGACAGAAAGAAGGTAAAACTTTTGTACTCCCTTATGCTATATCAGGAGAACAGTGAAAGTGAAGACTCCATGCACGTTGGATGTGGTGGCTTGTGCTTGTAATCCCAACTATCTGTTCATGTTCTCATGGTACTCTTTTATCTTTTCTTTTCTTTTTTTTTTAAAAGAGACAAGGTCTCACTCTGGTACCCAGGCTGGAATGCAGTGATGGCATCATAGCTCACTAGAGACTCAAACTCCTGGGCTCAAGTGATCCTCTGGCTGCAGCCTCCCAACTAGCTGGGGCTACAGGTGTGCACCACCTCACCTAGCTAATTTTTTCAAAGTTTTTGTAGAGATGGAGTATCACTTTGTTACCCAGGCTGGTCTTAAACTCCTGGTCTCAGGCAGCCCACCTCGGCTTCCCAAAGTGGTGGGGATTACAGGGATGAGCCGCTGAGCCCTGCCTCTCATGGTACTCTTCTACAGCAATTGGTCCTTCTGGCTTCAAAGCCCAAGCAGTGGCACAAACTATATTGTTGCATTGAAGGCAGTCTACAATATGGATAAGTTATTATAAGTTAATAAATTGCAATACTTAAAGAAAGTATCAATAAACAAGTTAATTCTGTGTCTAGTTGGGAGAGATTATCTAAGTCCGTGTTTTCTCTTCCTTTCATTGCCACTTGGTAGTGCCTTTACAAAGGACAGGATGCAGTTTTGGAAGAGTTTGGTGAACTTGAAATTAATTGTTAAAATGAGATTTTTAAATTTTGTGCATACATATCAGATTCCCTATTGTGTAATATGTAATTCTCAATTTTTATGTATCCTAATATTTAATCAGATTTTACATGTGATGCCTCTATCAGCAGTAAGTAGATTAGTATATTTATGTCTGTATTCAGGAATAGTATTATTGAGTGTTAGTATGAGTATATATGTATCATGCCTAAATTTGATACGGTCTTTCTCTACAATTACCTTCCTCCCAAATTTCCTCTGTTGATAAAGTTAGAAATCTGACATCTTTACCTAACCATTTTATTTATCCTTTATCATTGAGTTCTATCTGTTCTACATTTAAAATGTTTCAAATATCTAAATTTCTTTCCCACTTATAATCTGGTATCACACCAAAATTTACTTGGATATTACAGTAGTCTTCCATCCGTTTCCCTGCCTTATGCATTTTTTTCCATTTCATCCTACACACAGCCACCAAATCATGTCTAAATCATTTTTCTAATTATGTCCTATTCAGAAACTACTAGTGGTCTTTCTCCTGCTTACAGAATAAAGTAGAAATTTCCCCACCTACCTTGATGACTCTTTATTCTACTTTTACACACTTAATCTCCCAATACTTCCTAGCTTGTCTCTACTACAGCCAATTTTGTGTCATTCTCAGCCACAATATTTATGGCTTTTCAATCAATTTACCCAAAACTGGTTCATCTTTCAAAATTTAGCTTCCTTTTCCAGTGTTCCTGTCCACATTGATAATCTCACTCCTATTTTGTGTGCTTTTACTTTGTTGCCAAGGCTGGAGTGCAGTGGCATGATCTTGGTTCACTGCAGCCTCAACCTCCCAGGGCTCAAATGGTCTTCCTACCTCAGCCTCCTGAGTAGCTGGAACGACACATGTGCACCACCTTTTTCTTTTTTTCTTTTCTTTTTTTTTTTTTTTTTTTTTTTTTAGTAGAGAAGGAGTTTCACCATGTTGCCCAGGCTGGTCTCAAGCCTGGTCTTTTGGGCTCAAGCAGTCTGCCTGCCTCAGCCTCCCAAAGTACTGGGATTACAGGCATGAGCCACCCGACCCATCCTACTTTGTGTATTTCAAAAATATTTTTTCTGCCTCTCTTTTTGTGAAATAATAATTACTGCTTCTAATAGTTATGTAATAGAGTGTACATATCATGTCTTGCAAATCTTTGCTGTTAACTGTAGCATCCAAAGATGATAGGGTAAGTACTCTGTAAGTCTGAAAGAACAGGTCACGTTTATTCAGACTTCTCCCCCACAATTTTTAATCAAGCACCTCCCAGTAACAAATTATTTAATTAGATCAGCTTTAAGTTGACAACAGATGTATCAGATGAGGAAAAAATTGAGCATGTGTGGTGTGATTATATAATAGAATTGGTTTTTATAAACCATTTATAGTATTATTTTCAACTTTTATAGTATTACTTTTTCAGATGTATGGATATATAGAATATTATTTACTAATTGAGGCTCTGCGAAGTGTAGTGTATTTTACAAACATAATTAAATATTACCATTTAATATACCTGATACCAACATATATTAATATATTTTAGTATGGTTTCAAAAATTTTAATGAGGAATTTTTGCCTTTTATTATATCAGAAAGTATATTTTGCAGTCCGACCTCAAATAAATCATTATGAATCTTGTAGATGTTCCTGAACTTGGAGTGTTAAATTTTTAATTTGCCATTTTTTAAGATTCTACTTTTTGGCTGGGTGTGGTGGCTCATGCCTGTAATCATGGCACTTTGGGAGGCTGAGGCATGCAGATCACCTAGGTCAGGAATTCGAGACCAGCCTGGCCAACATGGTAAAATCCCATCTCTACAAAAAATACAAAAAATTAGCCGGATATGGTGGTGGGCACCTGTAATCCCAGCTACTCAGGAGGCTGAGGCACGAGAATCATTTGAACCCAGGAGGTGGAGGTTGCAGTGAGCTGAGATAGCACCATTGTACTCCAGCCTGGGCGACAGAGCAAGACTGTGTCTCAAAAAAAACCAAACAAACAAACAAAAAAGATTCTACTTTTTGTGATACATATTTTCATATATAAAAGTTTTAATTTCATAATACTTGATTTTTACAGTAGTCTTCTTTTGGGTTGAGTGGTTTGGGCTTTTAATTTTTATTTCCACAAATAGCCCACAGCTGGTAGTTGCAGACTGTAGAAATTGTACACTGGTATGATCTTACACAGGTAATTGGCTACTGGAAGTAGAGGACTTGGGAAATACAAAGGAAGAAATGAGAGATGTAGCTGCCAGGAGACTCAGTAACCAAAACACAAACCTCCACTTCCTCTAACACATTATTCCTTTTTGGAATAAAATTAAAGGTTTGTTGATTGTTCTTTATTTTCCTCAAACATAACTGAATTCAGACTTATCTTAACTGTGGAAAAACCTGACATAGATAAGTTGGATAGATTCTTTTTTCTATTTTGCATCATTAGATTTTTTTCACTTGAAACAACTGTGTTTAGCATTAATTCTTGGCATCTTAGATTCTTGCCAGATAATTTTTTACTATTATTTGGCATTTTATTCTTTAAAGAAGCAGACCTTCCTGAAATCATTTCACATTTAGATTATATGTTGCTGGAAATATTGAATGTTCTGTGTATTGTGCTTAAGCGTGTAATTAAAGACAGTAATTAAGAACAGTACATTTGTTTCAGTAGCTTACAGCAATAAGACAACTTTTGAAAGTTTATACATAAGATGTATACAAAGATAGCCTTCATCGTCTTCAGTACGTGAGCAGGGAAAATAAGTTCACAGGAGGAATTGTCAAAGAATTTCAGAATGAAAGGGAATACAGGGAAGATAGGGAATGAGAAACAATAAAGAAAATAATAGAAAATTTGGGAAAAGGTATAGAAGAAAGAAAGCAGAGAAAGACTAAAACGGCCTTTCCAAAACGACTCTTTGTCAGTGCACTTCTGTTAATCACTTCTTCAAATGAGATAGTAATACCTCTTTTTGCATTTTTTATTTTTGCTTCATCCTTACTGGAGAAGAGAATATGAGAAAGACAGTCCCAGGAGTGTCTAGTATCTGCAACCACAGTGGGAAAGCAAAGAGAATACAAATTGTCATTGTCTCAATAGTTCTTATGGCTACCACACTGGGGCAGCTGTCATTGATTAATTTGAGAACTCCTCCTGCGATCTGTTGTCCATTGTTCAGGGTACCTATCTTTGGCTGTTATTTTAACCTTTATTTATGACATTTGTTTCTACTTACTTTGACATTTGGGTACTCACTACTAGCAACTCTTATCTTTTTAATTACTGCCTTGTGGCTTATAAAAAGAGACTATAGGCCAGCAGCAGTGGCTCATGCCTGTAATCACAGCACTTTGGGACACCGAGGCCAGCAGATCACTTGAGGTCAGAAGTTCAAGACCACCCTGGCCAACATGGCGAAACCCTGTCACTACTAAAACTACAAAAATTAGCTGGGCATGGTGGCAGGCACCTGTAATCCCAGCTACTCAGGAGGCTGAGGCGGGAGAATCGCTTGAACTCAGGAGGCAGAGGTTGCAGTGAGCTTAGATTGCACCACTGCACTCCAACCTGGGCGACAGAGTGAGACTCCATCTCAAAAAAAAAAAAAAAAAAGACCATATAAGAATGAAAGTGAGCTGGTACAAAGTAGTTACCATTGTGGAAAAAACAACTCAAATGCCTCATAGTCGAAGCCGAGAAGCAGAAAGGCTTTGCCTCTATCAACTTACATTTGAAAAATGTAGTTTCTTTAAATCTCCAGTTTGTCTTTTGAACACATTATCAGTTCTGCTCCAGGGAAAGCTTGAAAGCAAAGCCTGTACTCCACTTGAAAAGATTCATAAAATAGATTTGTAAATTATTCTTCAGCGCATGGATTTCTCAAGTAAATGATTATACTAAATTCATATTCATATGTTGCAGGAAGTTGGTGAACCATCTAAAGAAGAGAAGGCTGTGGCCAAGTATCTTCGATTCAACTGTCCAACAAAGTCCACCAATATGATGGGTCACCGGGTTGATTATTTTATTGGTAGGATTATATCAGTAAAATCATATTAGTGTACCTATCTTGTGAAGTTAACCTACGTTTGGGATATGTAGAAGTTTTAAAAGTGCTTTCCAAATGTTATTGTTCTGGTGATGGGCATATGGCAGTTGATTATTCTGTTCTTCCCTTTTATGATTGAAAATGTCTATAATAAAAAAATAACATGTTTTCTAATAACAATTGTTGGAAATTTTTTTAAATAGGATTTATTTTCAGTGTTTTAAAATACTACCTTTTGTTTAGATAGTATGTGTACTTGGAACTAAGAGCTTTGGCTTTTTTCCCCCGAACAATGTCATTATAAGCTGATGTCATTTATAACACCAGAGCTTATAAGTAGGGGTTGAGTTTGCCTTTCTCATCAATTAAAAGTGAATTGCAGCTGGGTGTCGTGGCTCACACCTATAGTCCCAACACTTTGGGAAGCCAAGGCAAGAGGATTACTTGAGGCCAGGAGTTCAAGACCAGCCTATGCAACACAGTGAGATCCTATCTCTACAAAAAAAATTAGATGAGTATGATGGCATGTGCCTCTGAAGTGAGAGGATGGCTTGAGCCCAGGAGTTAGAGGATGCAGTTAACTATGATCTCACCACTGTACTCCAGCCTGGGTGACAGAGCAAAAACCTGTCTCTTAGAAGAAAAAAAAAACTAAATTGCCAGTAGAGAGGAAAATTCCTTTATCGTCTCTCTCTTTAGTGTTAATGATTTGACATTCATTGTAACTTTAAAAAAGTAGATGTGCTAATCTCTTCAGATAGTATGTTTAGCTGTTTCTTGTGACAGCAGTAGATTGTTGACAGAGCTTCTTCCTCAGTGTATTAGAGTAAAACTTGATGAGAATTTTTATTACTTGCAGGGAGCAGAGAATATTTTGGTTTATCTACATATGCTTGTGATTAATAAGAGTGATAGTTACATACAGATATTTTAAATTTTTTAATATTTCCCCATTAATTTATCTTGCTTTAGTTGGTATTTCTGAATGCCATTATTTCCCAACATTACTTTTAAAAGATACTTAATATATTTCACAAGTTGAGGTTTTGGGGAACTATTAATCATGATCATGTTAGATTTAATTTTCTGTTGAGTTTGGTTTTCTTTTTTGTTGCCAGAGTGTTGAAATTTCACTTTGTAAAATATTATTTAGATAGACATAAATTCCCGTGTATACTAAATTTAAAATAATGAATTTTTTCTTCAGCTTCAAAAGCAGTGGATTGTCTTTTGGATTCAAAGTGGGCAAAGGCCAAGAAAGGAGAGGAAGCTTTATTTACAACCAGGGAGTCTGTGGTTGACTACTGTAACAGGTACTGTTTATTTCTTAGTGAAGAATAACATAATAATTTTAAATTTTCTTCCTAGTCCTGAAGCTCCTTACATCATTAAATGTAGTGATACTAGAACATAACTCAAATATAGTTTTCACATGTAACCTGATTTCTTTGGTACCTCTGGAAATGTGTTTGGTATTAGACTATTATACTTTTAACTGTGTATAATTTTTATTTATGTTTTATTACTTTTATATATTTGTGAGCCCTACTGAAGGGTCAGCAACAAAAATCGTATACCAGTGCCTACAGTAGAAAAGGAAGTTCTTTCTTTTGTAGAGCAAATTGGTTGGGGAGTCTTTTTTTCAAAACTTGCAGGAATTCCTATTAGCTGTGTTACCGCAATTTTTTTAGTGCCTGCACTCTGAGCCATAAGCCGCATACCCTTTCCTATTTGGTTCAGTGTTTGCTAATGTAGTATTTCTTCTAAAATCAAGGCAGCTGCAACATCTACCTTGTCTTTTTCTGAGAATTTCAAGATGAAATACAGCTAATTCAGTAATGTACATGTATTTTTCGTAATAGATTTTTTTCTGTTTTGAAAAAACTTTTGATGGTGAGTGGTTTGCCTAAAAGATAAAGTCACCTTCCTTTTGGAAAGAAGTATGCTAGTTTTTCTTTCCATTTTTTTCTTTTTTTCTTGGTTTACTTAATACTAAGCATTTTCTTAATATATGTTAACTAAATTTTGTTTTCAAAACACTAAAGCTTATCTTTGGGGATTTTACATTATTTTATGTGTACTAATATTTTATTTAATGGCACCTAAAGTATCAGCCACCTAAGAACCCTCTTAAAAACCACTGTTTCACCACCTGGTTTCTTAAGCTGTCAAGTCAAAGAATTATTGAATATTTCTTAAAATTCTTAGTTGCCAAAGACTAGAGGTTACTAACAGACCTTTTAGAAACAATAGGTTTCGGCCGGGCGCAGTAGCTCACGCCTGTAATCCTAGCACTTTGGGAGACTGAGGCAGGCGGATCACGAGGTCAGGAGATGGAGACCATCCTGGCTAACACGGTGAAACCCTGTCTCTACTAAAAATACAAATACTGTCTCCTCCAACAAAATGAAGATGCATTTAATGGAGCTATTAGATCTGTAAGCCCAAATCTCTGAGTAGAGTGGCCAATGTGATTCCACATTTTTTGGCTTTTTAGGAGCCTTGGTACCTTGTTATTTGAAAAGCTCAAAAGACCTGAGTACAGAGAGTGTCCAAAGATACTCGATTTTCATTGTGTATGCTCTTCCCACTGACGTCAGATTGAGTCCTTTCTGCACTAAAATAAATGAGAGTAGCATAACTTTAAGGTCTCCAGAGCCACTTCTAATACAACCATAGAGTCTTGTTGGCCAGTCCTCATGAGTTGCTGCCCAGTAGCAGACAAAATCACAAAGGGACTCTTGTCCAGTTTCTTTTTTTCTCTTTTTGGCATCCTCCAATACTGTCAGTTTTTCTGAAGCAGCTAAGTGGCATGAGGGAGTCTGAGGAAAAACAAAATAGGAAAATGTAGGATGATAAAACAATCTTTTCTAATGTGATCTATACCTTTTTATGGGCTGTATCACGAATGAACTCATACATATTAGGTTAAGTCTCCACAAGACTTTGTATCGCTGACCCCCAATCCAGTTATGTCGTCCTCGGTCTTGTGCACATGCCACACTCATCTTCTCTTCTGGTCTTTCTCTTATCATAACTTGCCACTTTGCCTAAATGGTTCTCTTTCCTCTGTCCCATGTGCCTCTCAAAATCACAAACAAATCCCTCAAGTCCTTCCTCTACCATGTACTCTTCCCCAGGCTCTCCAGCCTTCATCAGCCTTTCTGTCTAAAGGTCTGAGTTTATCACATTAGTACCTCCCAGTTTGGCCCTTAACTATTTTAGAATTGCTACATATGTGTTATTTTTTTTTTAAATCTCCTCCCAGCTAAATCTGAAAACAATTGTAAGACTGTTTTATACTTTATTGTAACTCCATAACAATTACCACAGTGTGAGCACTTAATAAAAACCCACCTTTGCCACATTGGTGAAAGTCCCCAACATGTCTGGCATTTAATAAATGTTTGGTAAATCTGAAAAAAGATGGAGGTGAGGGAAAAAAATACAGAAGCAATTTTTAAAACTTTTTAGAGCTATTTTAAAACCACTTAACAAATATTCTAGGCTCCAGGAATACAATCATGGCTGTGGCTTGGTCCCTACATCAGAACATACTCTGATCTGTTAGGGAAGATTTATAACTAATTACAATGTGGTGTGTTCTATAAGGAAGAGAGAGATGGTGAAACTACGAAGAATGACATCACACAGAAAATGTTTCAAGTAAATTTTGAAACATAAATAGGTGATTACCCAACAAACAAGAGAATAAAGGAAATTCATTCCAAGCAAAGGGCATAGAACACACCGAGATAGGAAAGTTTGAGTAGTTCTGTAAAAATGTCAGAGAGCTTTATGTTAGTAATGTGTTCTGTACCATGTGTTTAAAGCCAAACAGAGGCTCTGATATTACACAAATGTTAATGTCAGTCTCACCTTTTGACCTAATTGTGAAATTATTTTCAACATAATTTAATTGAAAGTTAATAGTCTACTTTTCTTTCATGGGGGTGGGCAGCAGTGCAGGAAAGTTGACAGAAGCAGATGATCCTGCTATTTCTATTGCCTTCTGTATCTACTCATCAGGGAAAAGGCTTTTTTCTTTTTTTTTTTTTTGAGATGGAGTCTTGCTCCGTCACCAGGCTGGAGTGCAGTGGCGAGATCTCAGCTCACTGCAAGCTCCGCCTCCCAGGTTCACACCATTCTCCTGCTTCAGCCTCCCGAGTAGCTGGGACTACAGGCACCCACCACCACGCCCAGCCAATTTTTTGTATTTTTAGTAGAAATGGAGTTTCACTGTGTTAGCCAGGATGGGCTCGATCTCCTGACCTTGTGATCCACCCGCCTCAGCCTCCCAAAGTGCTGGGATTACAGGCGTGAGCCACCATGCCTAGCGGAAAAGGCTTTTTTCTACTAAAGTTG
The DNA here is from genome assembly GCF_043159975.1 of Macaca nemestrina. NCBI lineage: Eukaryota > Metazoa > Chordata > Mammalia > Primates > Cercopithecidae > Macaca > Macaca nemestrina. The sequence continues at coordinate 82,654,191 of NC_092126.1, forward strand.
CATTGTTTTTTTTTTTAAATTATTTCTTTATTAAGAATAATTTTTTTCCAATAAAGTAAATTTAAGAAAATGGGAAATGTTGCAAATGATTTAGAAGAAAATCCAAATTACTAATAATGTTGCTTCATAGATAGCCACATTACCATTTGAGAATATATACTTCAGGTACCTGTATGTGTACACATGTACTCTTAATATATGGACATGTATATGAGCTGCATTATAAAAATGCTGGTTTTTCAATTAACATATGATAAACAGGATGTATTTTTATTTTCATTTGTAGTGGTAATAAATGTTCCTGATAGGAAATCTGAAAATCACATAAGTGCACAAAGAAAAGTAGAACATATTTTCATTACAGATTTTTTTGTAAGACATTCTGAAGAAGAGTAAAAACTACAAGACTGCACTTCATTTTCAAATATCCCACTACTATTCTTAAATCCCACTTTGTACTCCTAAGTAGTTAATCATTAAGGTCTCATTTCAGATTCTTGTTTGTTTATATATGTATATATATTCATAGCAGATATGATTAGTATTTTAGGGGGCACTTTGAACATTTGCACAATGATATTTGCAGAATTTAAAAATAGGTCTTCTGAATATGTAGTATGGGCCAAATGAGGAAACCTAGAAATTAGCTTTGTGGAAGTGCTCATAGGCTGGACCTAATTGGGGAGCAGATGGAAGCCCAGCCAGGCAGGTAAAACACAGGTGCTTCAGGGGACTGAACACAATGACAAAAAGAAGTGGTTATCTGGGCAGGAAGAAAGCATCTAGTTAACAAGTGCTGTGATGTGCTGGAGCAGGCACCAGTGAGGTGTAAGTAGAAAGGTAGCTAGATAGTCACCATTAGCAGGCACCAGTGGTGGTGGTGAGACCTAGCTTCTAGATCGTATTGTGGTAGTTGTACATTATCAAAGCAGGAATGAAGAAACCAGTCAGGAATTCTGAAACTAGAACATGAGATTTGAAAAAGTGACTTTTAGATGACAAAAATAAGGGCAACCCAATTTCTTGAGTAGGATTATAAGGTTAAAGAGAAACTACCAAGCAAGGTTGACTTAATTTGGGGTAAGATAAAAAATGAATAAAGCAAGGATCTCTCTCTCTCTTAAAAAGTTTACCGTCTAGTGAAGGAGCAAACAACTGTAACAAATTACATAGTGAGTTAGAAGATAAGTGCTATGGATAGGGTAACAGGAAACGAGAGAATGGGAAGGTGGGCTTAGGTTTTAAACAGAGTAGTTGTGGTTGAGGGAAAATGAAGAAAGTGAGGGAATGAAACAAAAGGACATGCTTATTTGGGGGAAGAACATTCTAAGGAAAGGGAACAGCTAGTGTGAAGGCCCTAAGGTGAGAATATGAAATATAATAATAACTGCTAAAAAGAGAGAAGAACAATCTATTTAGAGAGAAAGTAGTGATATCAGGAATGCATCATGTTTTGCCAAATATATTGCACATTTTTCAATTTGATGCTGTGCAAGTCCTTTTCAGAGTCCAAAAATCTCATCTTAGTATATTTAATCATTACTTAATTGAAGATAATTATTACAGTGTCAGACTGAATTGTGAAGTACTTGGAGAAAAAAGAACACGAAGAGAGCTGAAAAGACATTATTTGGATCAATCAAATCATCACTTTTAATCTGTTAACATTTCTTAAACTGTTTATTTTCTCCATTCTTTATTATGTCAGCTCTTGCATTTGAGACTTAACATAAAGTGAAGCTGAGTCTTGATTACTCTAAATGAACCCAGAAAGAGTCTTTATACGGATAATCTCAAATCTATAATCTCTTTTATAATTAAGTTACATCATTAAAAGTGAAAATTATATTGAATATCACTGAGTTTTGACAACCTTTATATAACTGACTGTGAAGTTTTTTGATTTAGTGGTAGCGTTGACAACTTTTTCACGGGCATACTAGTTGTAATTTCTCTTATGTTTGCTAATTTATGTCTTCCTTTGCTTATTTTATTCAGGTCTTGATATTTTTGCTTTTTAGTCTATATCTATATGGGGAGTGTAATGCCATACCTGTTTTTCCCAAAGGCTTTTAAAGAAGCAGTTTTTTCACCGGGCCCTAAAAGTAATGAAAATGAAATATGATAAAGACATAAAGAAAGAAAAAGATAAAGGAAAAGTTGAAAGTGGAAAAGAAGAGGATAAAAAGAGCAAGAAAGAAAATATAAAGGATGAGAAGACAAAAAAAGAAAAAGAGAAAAAAAAAGATGGTGAAAAGGAAGAACCCAAAAAGGTGAGTTAATCCAAAATTAAGTAAAAATTTAAAAATCATTATGTGCACATGATCACTACTGGCCTATGAATATATTTAAATATTATGCAATACCCACCTGAGATAACTATATTAGAGTTATTATAAATACCATGGTTGAGAATTCTTATTTCTGTGTTACAAATAGTCAGTGAAAATTTTTTGACTGTATGAACGTCATTTCTTGCTTGCTTGTAAGTGTTATTTCTTCTATTCAACTTGTGTTTTCATAGGAAGAAACTCCAGGAACTCCTAAAAAGAAGGAAACTAAGAAAAAATTCAAACTTGAGCCACATGATGATCAAGTTTTTCTGGATGGAAATGAGGTGAGAGTAAGCCTATAACTAGAAGTTCAGTTTTCTATAGGAGTTTTTAGAAACATGTTTGATGCCTTCACTAATAAAAGGAAAAATTTTGAGAAATCTTATCGTGTACTTAAATATATAAAAGCTACTCTATTTTTAAAAGTCAATATTTCTCGGATTTAGATTTTTAAAAGTCAGATTTTGCTGTGAGTGACAGGAAACCTGAAATAAAAGCATCTTTTTTTTTTTTTTTTTTGAGACGGAGTCTGGCTCTGTCGCCCAGGCTGGAGTGCAGTGGCGCGATCTCGGCTCACTGCAAGCTCCGCCTCCCGGGTTCACACCATTCTCCTGCCTCAGCCTCCCAAGCAGCTGGGACTACAGGCGCCCGCCACCACGCCTGGCTAATTTTTTTTGTATTTTTAGTAGAGACGGAGTTTCACTATATTAGCCAGGATGGTCTCGATCTCCTGACCTGGTGATCCGCCCGCGTCGGCCTCCCAAAGTGCTGGGATTACAGGCGTGAGCCACCGCGCCTGGCCGAAACCTGAAAGAAAAGCATCTTAATACAAAATAGATGCATATTTCTTTCTCATCAATGAAATCTATAGGTAAGCTGTACAGATACATCAGCTCCATGGTGGATCCCAGCTCTTCTTTTCTCCTCTGTCTGAGGCTGCTAGCTAAGGTTACCTCATGGTCCAAACTGCCAACCTTATATCTACATCGAAAAGAGGAAAGGAGGGTGAAGAATATGTCTCCTCTTTAAGGAGACCACTTTAAGTACACTGTCCAGAAAGCTGGCAATTTCATTTCTGCTTGAATTCCACTGACCAGAACATAGTCACATGGTCATGCATACGAGAAGTAAAATCTTGGAAATGCACTTTTTATACAGGGTGATTATTTGCCTAGCTAAAATGTAGGGTTTCCATTATTACCAAAGAAAAAAAGAGCAGAATAGGAGATACGTACAAGTCTCTATCTCTTACAGAATGTAAGTTAGACACATCACTTGAGGGGCTTAAAATTTTTAACATTACTTGATGCTTTGTGCTTATCATTTGTAATGGAAGATTTGTATGGTGGTAGCCTTCCATAAAGACTGCTTAATTCAGTCACTTCACCAGTACATAAACATGAGTTATATACTGGGCATTGAACTGTTACGAATTTTAGGATATCCCTTCCTGCTATACCTATACAAAAGTTACATCTATAAAGTCGTGGCTCCTAGGGCTGTGTGTTTGAAATTCTTACTTGCATGAGACTATCTAGAGTGGGATTGTGGGGGAGGATTATATATTTATAATAAACTGTCCTCAGGTGACTCTGATGTGAACCCCTGGTTAAGAATCATTGTAATAGAAAACTGTAGGTCTTTCTTGGCCGGGCGCGGCGGCTCGCGCCTGTAATCCCAGCACTCTGGGAGGCTGAGTCGGGCGGATCACGAGGTCAGGAGATCGAGACCATCCTGGCTCACACGGTGAAACCCCGTCTTTACTAAAAAATACAAAAAATTAGCTGGGTGTGGTGGCAGGTGCCTGTAGTACCTGCTACTCAGGAGGCTGAGGCAGGAGAATGGCGTGAACCCAGGAGGTGGTGCTTGCAGTGAGCTGAGATTGCGCCACTGCACTCCGGCCTGGGCGACAGTGCGAGACTCCGTCTCAGGGGGAAAAAAAAAAAGAAAACCTTTGGTCTTTCTTACTGTGAAGGCTCAAATGCCCTCAGTTAAACATTGAGCATCAGCTATGTGCTAAACATTTTTATAGGCGTTGGGAATAGCTTGATAAATAGGATAAAATCTCTTATTATCTAGCAAAGATACAGGCACTTAAACATGATAGTATAGTACAGTGTGGTAAGCATGAATGGTGTGAAAGCACAAATTAGGAATAGTTAATTTAGTCAGGAAGGATAAGAAGGGTCTAAAGGACACTTGAGCTTAGATGACTGGCAGATTGCCAGGTGTACCAGGAAGGAGTTTAGGTCTATTGGGGAAGGAAGCAGCCTGAGCAAAAGCATGGGTGCTTGCTATCCTGAAAAGCCTAGATTTTATTCTGTAGAAAGTAGCATGCACTCCAAAACTTTTAAAGTTGTGAAATACCTTTTTTTAAAAAACATGTTTTTTTTAGAATGGAAACTGGCAGAAGTAATGTCTGTGGATGTGATTCCCAAGGAAGTGGGCAGAGTAAAATAAGAGGTTAAAGTGGAACCTCTGGTGTTACAAATCGAAGAACCAAGTTGGAAAGACAATAAAGAGTTCTGGTCAATATAGAAATAAGAGGGAAGAGTACTGTTATTTATAGAAACTAAGAAATAAAACTGAGTTTTGTGGATGAATGATCAAACGAGTTCCGATCTGAATGAAGTAAATTTGTGTTGTATAAAATAATAGCCTGATAAAAGGAAGGAACCACTACGTCATAAGCTTTGAAGTAGTGGTTTCCAGCTTATGGGCCCTCCATGGAAGAGTGGGCAATGAAATTATTACAGTCATAGAAACTATGTTCACCAAGCATGATCTTTAATAATTGTTCTTTGTGTCTTATCAGGAGAGAAAAAGGTGGAGTTGAGAGATACTGGATCTGTGATAGGGCCTGGCTGGAATCTATCTTAACTGTGCTTTTATCCCAAACTGGTTCATCATTACATTAGGGACAAATTAAGGTTGACAGTTGCTGGTGTTTTGTTTGAATAAGTAATGATTTGCACACATTAACAATTTTTCCCCCCAAGACAGAGTCTTGCTGTGTCGCCCAGGCTGGAGTGCAGTGGTGTGATCTCAGCTCACTGCAACCTCTGACTCCCGGGTTCAAGCAATTCTCCTGCCTCAGCCTCCCAAGTAGCTGGGATTACAAGCATCCACCACCACACCTGGCTAATTTTTGTATTTTTAGTAGAGACAGGGTTTCACCATGTTGGCCAGGCTGGTCTCGAACTCCTGACCTCCAGTGATCCACCTGCCTTGGCCTCCATAGTGCTGGGATTATAGGCGTGAGCCACCAAGCCCGGCCAAACAAATTTTTAAATGTATGTAAGAACATACAAATTTACTTAAGTGCTTTATAGAATTTATAGTTTTTCTATAATCATTTTCTAGTGCCAGAAGAACCACTACTGCTGAAGGAAAGATCTTTGAAATGTATTACCTTAGAAATAGAAAGTACTTCTCATACGTTAAGAGGTTGATCACTGCTTTAGGGGACCTAAAATGTAGAATTAAGCATTACTTTCTAATGTGACATTAGAACTTTTAAGCACTGAGGTTTCTTGATTCTTCTAGGTGTATGTATGGATCTATGACCCAGTTCACTTTAAAACATTTGTCATGGGATTAATTCTTGGTAAGTAGTGAGATGTTAGTAGCTTTAAAGTGCAATCTAAAATTTAGAAAACAATATGCAGATACTATAAAAGAAAATGTTCCTAAATTTAACATAAAATAGTTGTCATTTTAAAAATACTTTAAAGTCAGAAGGTGAATAATAAAGGAAAATATTTGAAACACATTAAAACAAAGATCTTTACAAACTGATAGAAAAATGGTTAAGGTAGTTAACAGATAAATACAGTGACCAGTCATCATGAGTGATACTTAATCACACTCATATATGCAAATTAAAGCTGTAGTGATTAAGAGGCTTGCAAACCTTGACTTTAAAGGTCTTAGAAAAAAATCAGCACTCTCAGTTGATAGGTGTGTCTATTGTTTTAGTTTTTGTGAAGGACAGTTTGTCAGTATCTCTGAAATTTTATATGTGTCTGCAATGACCCAGCAATTCTAGGAATTTATTCCATGGCTGTTCCCATACAGTTGCACGAAGTGTGTGCATTGACACATTATCTGTTTTTTTCCAAATCCTTTAGACTATACCTGAGTATAATCTAGCAAATATCTTTCAAATTTGAAATGCTTATACCATTTGACCTAATAAATTCCACTTTAAGGAATTTACCCTATGCCATAATCACAGTTGCACAAATGTACATGTGCAAGGGTATTATACCTAGAATAGATAAAGAAAGTTACAGAAGAGTAAGAATAATATAAGCTCATTGACTTATTTAGAAAAAAAGTCTCTGTAACTAGTTAATTATATATAGGTAGTCTCTGGGAATACAGGTAAGCTTAATAGTACGTAATCTCTGGGAAGTGGAATAAGAATTAGATGAAGACTTAATTTTCTCTATACTTTTTGATTTGTTTGTTTGTGACAGGGTCTCATTCCTGTCACCCAGGCTGGAATGCAATGGCACAATCATGGCTCACTTCAGCCCGACTTGCTGGGGTCAAGTGATCCTCCCACATCAGTCTACTGAATAACTGGAACTATAGACACACTCCACCACACCCAGCTAATTTTTGTATTGTTTTTGTAGAGATGGAGTTTCAACATGTTGTCCAGGCTGGTCTCGAACTCCTGGGCACTTGCCTCGTTGTCTCAGAGTGCTGGGATTACAGTTGATTTGTTTTTTTAACGGTGTATATTCCAGGAGGTTTTGTGGGGAAAGAATGATTTAACAAATAGAAAAAAAAAATAGGTAGTAGTTAAAATAAGCTTGGTCAATATGATATCATAGGATCCCATTCAAAATAACTCTTTTAGGCTGGGCTCAGTGGCTCACACCTGTAATCCTAACACTTTAGGAGGCCAAGGCAGGGAGATGGCTTGAATCCAAGAGTTTGAAACCAGCCTGGGCAACATGGCGAAACCTCGTTTCTACAAAAAATTAGCCAGGCGTGGTGGTTCACACCTGTAGTCCCAACTACTTAGAAGGCTGAGGTGGGAGGATCACCTAAGCTTGGGAGATCGAGGCTGTGGTGAACCAAGATCGTGCCACTGCACTCCAGCCGGGGTGGCAGAGTAAGACCCTGTTTCAAAAAGCACAATAACTCTTTTATACTAGAGTACTAGTCACTTTGCTAAATATTTTGCATACAATATATCATTTCATCCTCAACAACCTTTGAAAAATAGGAACAGACACTTATTAAATATAAGGTAACTTAGTCTCAAAGAGTTAAGTAACTTGCCCAGGGTTACATAGTTTATTAGTGATGGAGCTAGAATTTTAATCCTGGTCTTACTCTAAAGACCTAATAACCAGGCTTCTGATTTCTTATACTTATTTCTTGTGTCCTCACTTTACTTGCAAAAAAACTGGAGATACTTGTAAACAGTTTCCCTAAGTACCAAAAAACATCTGTAGTGGAGGCCGGGCGCGGTGGCTCAAGCCTGTAATCCCAGCACTTTGGGAGGCCGAGACGGGCGGATCACGAGGTCAGGAGATCGAGACCATCCTGGCTAATATGGTGAAACCCCGTCTCTACTAAAAATACAAAAAACTAGCCGGGCGAGGTGGTGGGCGCCTGTAGTCCCAGCTACTCGGGAGGCTGAGGCAGGAGAATGGCGTAAACCCGGGAGGCGGAGCTTGCAGTGAGCTGAGATCCGGCCACTGCACTCCAGCCTGGGCGACAAAGCGAGACTCCGTCTCAAAAAAAAAAAAAAAAAAAAAAAAAAACATCTGTAGTGGAATCACTTGGGGAATGTTTTTCAGTCTGTGGATGTCAGAGCTCCACCCTAGAAGAAGAATCTCCAGAGAGGGGTCTTGGGAATCATTTTTTGTTGGGTTTGTTGTTCTGTTGTTTCTTTTAGCTCCCTTACTCAGTAGGCAGATATCTTAATATTTTTTAAATAAGGTAAGATTTTTTAAATAAGATATTTTTAAATATTTTAAAAAATACTATTTTTTAAAAAATAATATTTTTTAAATAAGGTAGATAATAGCTTGAAAATGGATAAATTAAGGAGGTAACAGTTTTGAATTTCTACATAGCACTTTTTTTCTAATTATATGTAATTTACACTAATAAAAACTCCTAACCTAGTTTAAGAACAGTATAAAATGTTAGGTTGAACAATATGAAATTCCTCATAATTTACCATTTTTTACCTATAAAAATGGCAATTTTGTATTTCAATGTGTTTATGTTTGTCAGTTTTTCCCCCAGGGATATGTTTCTGTTATTGCAGCCATACCATTTAAGTTTTTATTCTAAAAGTTTAACTTTGTCATTTCTTGTTCCAGTGATTGCAGTAATAGCAGCCACCCTCTTCCCCCTTTGGCCAGCAGAAATGAGAGTAGGTGTTTATTACCTCAGTGTGGGTGCAGGCTGTTTTGTAGCCAGTATTCTTCTCCTTGCTGTTGGTAAGTATTGTTATCATAAAATTGACCTCAAGAAGGTTGCTATTGAGCAGTTGGACTATAATTTGGAACTTCAGTAAAGCTTAAGAAAAATTAATGGAGGTAAATCAAGAAGTATATGGTCCTACATTCTGAGTCAAATCTCAAAACTCAGGCTTGATAAGATTTGTTCTGTCTGCAGAAAAAGGATTTAATACATCTTTAAAATTTTTTTTAATTATTAAGATTTTTTATTGACAAATCATAATTATACATTTATGGGGTACAATGTGATGTTTTGGTGTATCTGTACAATGTGGAATGTTTAATTCAAGCTAATTAACATAACTAGCATATCTATCACCTTTCTTGCCTATCATTTATTATGACACATTTGAAATTTACTTAGTTATTTTGAAATACACCATACATTATATCTTAATCTGCAAATAGATGTGCTTTAAAAATTAGTTATGGCAAAGGCTTTTAATATTTTTGCAATGGTAGATCTTTTATTAGACATAATACTTTCAGTAAAACATTTTTTAATTTTGACTTAGAACAAACGAAATACCCAAATAATCTATGCATATATTTAATAAATTATTCTAAACAATTGATTTGCCATTTGGGGAAAAATCATTAATTCTCACCCAGGTACCAAAATATTAGATGCAATAAGGAGTTAATGTTTTAAAAATCAAATAGGAAAACCTAAGTAAATGAATTTTCCACAATTCTGGATGATTGGGGTCTTTCATAGTTGATTCGTTTAGAGGCAGTGTCTTGCTCTGTCACCCAGACTGAAGTGCATTGGTGAGATCATAGCTCACTGCAGCCTTGAATTCCTGGGCTCAAGCAATCCTCCTGCCTCAGCCTCCCAAGTAGCTAGGACTACTGGTGCATGCCATCATCCCTGGCTTTTTGTGGGGGAGATAGGGTATCATTCTGCCCAGGCTGGTCTCAAACTCCTGACTTCAACTGATCCTCCAGCATTGGCCCCCCAAAGTGCTGGGATCATAAGATTATCACCACACCCAGCCATCTTTCATAGTTAAAAAGCAATATAGGGCCGGGCATGGTGGCTCACACCTGTAATCCCAGCACTTTGGGAGGCCGAGGAGGGCGGATCACAAGGTCAGGAAATCGAGGCCATCCTGGCCAACATGGTGAAACCCCATCTCTACTAAAAATACAAAAATTAGCTGGGTTTGGTGGCATGAGCCTGTAATCCCAGTTACTTCGGAGGCTGAGGCAGGAGAATTGCTTGAACCTGGGAGGCGGAGATTGTAGTGAGCTGAGATACCACCACATCCGGCTAATTTTTTGTATTTTTAGTAGAGATGGGGTTTTACCATGTTGGCTAGGCTAGTCTCGAATTCCTGACCTCAGGTGATCTGCCTGTCTTGGCCTCCCAAAGTGTTGGGATTACAGGTGTGAGCCACTGTGCCCAGCCTCCTTTCTCTGGCTTAGTAACCTCTAGCAGCAGAAAAATCCCCTCTTGCTTTTGCATGGAACACGGGCACATTTGTAGGCCAAGAAATAATATCTAAGCCTGTTTGAATTTAGTGTCAGTGTAATACCTGCATCAAGAAGGAAAAGTCATAAACTTTGATCTGACATTAGACATAATAAAATTGGTGCTTTTTGCCTTTCAAATTCCTGAAATTTAGAAACTCCTTGGAAATTTTTAGCAAAGGTTTAGCTCCACTGAATAGAACTACTCTACTTGCTTATTTTTAAATTAAACCAGTGTTCACAATAATTTATGGTTATTATATAGTTTTGCTGTTTAAAATTTGTTTCTTCAGTAGTCTCTTTAAATAAATTTTCATTGTAAATATGCTGTGGATTTAAATATTCATTATGAACCAAATAGTCTTCTGAATTATACCAGGAAACAAACCAACCTTTTATGTTGATTCTCTTAGAAAATGCAATTCCAAATATACTTTCAAATAATTAGATATTTCTTTTATATTATCTTTGAAGTCTTTATATATATTTTATTAATATATATTTATATCTATATTTATATATATGTTCATTTTTTGGAGACAGGGTCTTGCTCTGTTGCCCAGGGTAAAGTACCATGACAGAATCATAGCTCACTGTACCCTCAAACTCCTGGGCTCAAGCAGCCCTCCCACCTCAGCTTCCTGAGTAGCTGGGGCTATAGGAGCATGTTGCCATGCCTAGCTGATTTTTTTTTTTTAAGAGTCAGGGTCTTGAAATATTGTGTATTGGTCACAATTATATTTGGCGTTTCTTTGAATATGCATTGTTAATAATGCCATTTAAGACCTTTGGCAGTTTTCTAAAATCTGTCACTTTTAGTGTAGGAATGTTATTATAGTACATGTCACAACTTCCCCATAATTCTTCCCTTTTCACTCTTGGTACTGTAGTGCCACATAGCGAAAAACTGTAAAACATGAGCATTCTGCCATACCATTTGTATGTGATAAGAAATTAGGTTTTATTTGTGCCATTTCTGTATTGCTTTTTCTTTGGTTTGATATAAGATTTCATATTATGAACCATCTGCCTTACAATCCTGTAAAACCTATCATTGCATCATAATTGGAGAAAAAAATGTACAGCCTCCTTAAATTCATTATCTCTGTTTATCAGTGGAATTTATTCTTAAATCATAATTTTAAGCATATTTACCTTTTCCGTTTATACCACGAAAGATTCTAATATGTACAGGAGTCTTTCAGAATACTTATATTCTTGTGAAAATAAAAATAGCTATTTTTAAAAGTCAAGACAGTTATAACAATTTTCTTCCATTTATACAAAGCAAAATATGGAAGACACATAGATTAGCTTATTTCAGGCTTTATATGAAAACAGCGACAGAATTGTCTGAAGAAAACAAAAACCAAAAATCCTGTCGTAATTGATTAGTCTGTAACAGTCACATAATCATCATGACCTTTTAAAAAACAGGAAAAATCACTTAGCTCTACATAATTGGTAAATTCAGAGAAAACTAAATATTGGGGTTTGTAATAACTCAGTAAAAATTTTAAAATTCAAATTCCATTTTTCTACAGTTTTGTCAAAATACAGTGTTATAAAATAAAAGAATAAACCTTATGTGTTTAAGTGATCTTGCTTTCTTTAATATTGTATTTTTCTTAATACTGAGAGGATTGGTCTTTAAGCAAAAATTAAATAATTTACCTAATCAATAAAACAAAAAGGTCAGGTTCAGTGGCTCACAACTGTGATCCCAACTACTCGGGAGGCTAAGGTGAGAGGATCACTTAAAGCCAGGAGTTCAACACTGGCCTGGACAACATATCAAGTACCTGTCTATGAAAGTAGATAGGTAGGTAGGTAGAGAGAGAGGGAGAAAAGACAGATGAGAGAGAGAAAGAGATTAGATAAATAGATGATAGGTACATATCTGTAATCCCAGCACTTTGGGAGTTTGAGTCCAGGAGTTCAAGACCAGACTGTGCAACATGGCAAGACCCCATCTCTACAAAAAAGACAAAAATTAGTGGAGCCATAGTGGCATGTACCTGCTACTTGGAGGCTGAGGTGGGAGGATTGCTTGAGCCCAGGAGGTGAGACTGCAGCGAGTCATGATTGCACCACTGCACTCCAGCCTGGGTGACAGAGCAAGACCTTGTCCTCAATAAATAAATAAGACAACAAAGATTAAAAGATGGAAACTTTTTAATACTGGGATTCCTTATCCACGGCTAATTTATCCTTTAGGCATAGTAAACACATGCCTTGGGCCAAGATTAGATATAGGGGTCCACAGAAATATTTTCATTTTTATTTCTTTTAAATCAGAAGTAGTAATGTATATACATGTATGTACTAGCAAACCTATATGGTATTTTATTCATGTTTATACAAATGTATAGAAAATAGTCATAAATGTGTAGAAAATATAATTTTAATATTTTTTTATGGAGTAAGTTCCTTACAAAGGCAAAAAGGCCTAGAGACTTGGAAAGTAGGATGTAGCCCTGCTTTTTCCTTCTTAAAGGCTTCCTTCCTAAACACCTTTTCATCTCTTTATTTTATTCTTTTCCTACACCATGATCATACGAATACTTAAATTCCCAACTGATTGCTATGTGTATTGAAGCATAATATCACAAAGTGCATAAATCAGAAGTGTATATCCATGAAACAACACCCAGATGGAAAAAAGAAGTAATTTTTTTCGGAGTGACGTTATTGCATTGTGACCTCAAGTTCAGAGCAACATGCTGTGCCCCTAGAATACTGTGATAGGTGCTAAACTAGTCAGGAATTTTTTTGTTTTGTTTTCAAGCATGCAGTGGTGTAATTATAGCTTACTGTAGCTCACTGCAGCCTCAAGCTCCTGGGCGCAAGTAATCCTCCCAAGTAGCTGGGATTAGAGGTTTAGCCACCACGCTCAGCACTAATCAGGATTTAAATATTCATATTTAAGGTGTATGAAATGTGCAGGTAATAAAACTGTTTTCCCAGCTTTTTATTAACAAATACTCCCTTCTGAGGCTACGTTTGAATTACTCAATTAGAGAAATTTTTCTCCCCACAGCTCGATGCATTCTATTTCTCATCATTTGGCTCATAACTGGAGGAAGGCACCACTTTTGGTTCTTGCCAAATCTGACTGCTGATGTGGGTTTCATTGACTCCTTCCGGCCTCTGTACACACATGAATACAAAGGACCAAAAGCAGACTTAAAGAAAGATGAAAAGTCTGAAACCAAAAAGCAACAGAAGTCCGACAGTGAGGAAAAGTCAGACAGTGAGAAAAAGGAAGATGAGGAGGGGAAAGTAGGACCAGGAAATCATGGAACAGAAGGCTCAGGGGGAGAACGGCATTCAGACACGGACAGTGACAGGAGGGAAGATGATCGATCCCAACACAGTAGTGGAAATGGAAATGATTTTGAAATGATAACAAAAGAGGAACTGGAACAGCAAACAGATGGGGATTGTGAAGAGGAGGAGGAAGAGGAAAATGATGGAGAAACACCTAAATCTTCACATGAAAAATCATAATCTGACTAATTTTGGGACTGAATGAATAAGTACAAAAGGTTGGATTTTCTATGTTGGCTGATTACCATATTGAACACATGGCATTTGTAGCATTCTTTAAATCTGTTTACTGAAATATATTTGACATTCAAGCAGTTATATTCAGTCCTTCATTTTATAGAATATTGGCACTATTATTGGTACAGTTTAAAGCCATTAATATGTTTTATCCATTTGATAATTTTACAGTAAGTAAATCTCATTCATTTTGACAGTTATCAAAGATGTACTTTCCACAGTTAAATTTACATTAATGGCAATTTTTGATAGTTTGTTTTATGGCTTTTTACTGTTAGACTAATCAAAAATAACTTTAAAAGGAACAAAGAAACTCCAACATTTCACATTATGCATAGTTATGTAGCCATTTCACAGTTTCTTTAAGATGCATAAACTCATTGTTCTTGATAGTTCTTTTATTTTTCATTATAAAGTTACACCAGATTCAAGAATCTGAGTTAGCAGAATTCAAAACTATTTTGTGGAAACAAGCCAACTAGTAACAATGCAGCAACACTTCTGGTTTAGCTAAATTCTTTTTCCAATGTAGGAAATCCACACTGATTTGTACGTCTGACTCAGAGAAAGATGGTCGTCTCCAACAGAGAAAGTGAACAGCATTTGTTGGAAAGTGATGGCTCTCCCTCTTCCCTCCCCATTTCATTGTCGTAACGTAAAGTGTATTCTGTACATAATTTGCAAATAAAACATTTTATTTTAATTGTTACTTATTATTTAGATATTTCTCAACACTTAAATTCATAAAATTAAGACCATGTAAGGGTATGTTTTTAGAGAAATGGAAGTTTCAGTAACCCACAGAACATCTGTGATCTTTCTACAGCAGCTTTAGTTTTGTGCCAACATTCCATGTATTTTGAATATGAGCAAAAACTGATCTTTATTAAATAAGAGCAGACTTAAAGTAGCTTTGTACGCCTTAATGTTCATTTTGATTTATTTTAAATCTTTACATTCAGAAATGAGATACTGTATTATCAGACCAGGAGGCATTGCTGTGAAAGATAATTTCCTATTCTAAAATATCAAATTTAAAATAAAGATAATAAAACGTAAGAGAACTATTGGACTCTAGTTGCTTTAACTAGTTTTGCAGTTTGACTTTACGTCTTAAACATCTTAGTTACAAGTCTTTGAAAACTCTTGTTTACTTATGAGCATAATCATTCCTTGGAGTTATACTTTTATAAACTAATAATGAATATTAAATGATTTTTCTTCAGTCACAGTGAGAGCATTTTGCTTTGTGGTTGAAATAGGTAGTGTATGTCAGTCTTTGCTTTAGTCTGTTTCTCATCTAAGTGTTTGAATTAAAGATGTTAAATTTTTCTAATTGTGGAAAATACATTTTATGTATCATTGACGCATTTTATTAAACATGGCTTGATTGCTTCTTTATAGTAGTCCCTGTAAGTGGACAGAAATGTGGCTATTTGATGTTAATGCAACTATGTCAAGGCTGCAATCACTTTTAAGAGTTTTTTTTAGCAAATGTTCATTGATGAAGTGCCTGGGTATTTTCCCCTCCCATTTGCAGAGCTCTACTACATTTCCACAGTAAGCATTTATATATATAATGTTCGCTTCTGGGTTTCTTTATCACCAGTAACATTGATACCTATTTTGGGATATAAACATGGTGTTTTTCAGAAACAAAATTTATTTCATTAACCTTTTCTATTACTGTGATAATACCCAGGCACTCAATGTTTATCCTGAAATTTTTTATAATACATGTACTTTGTCTAGTCTTAAAGACATTTGGAGCATGGCCAGCAGGAAAGTCAGCTTCTTACTGATGTGTGTGGATTCTTACAGAATGTTAGTACAAATTTTTATAAATATTTGGTGATCCCTGGGGGGAAATATCATTCTTACTATGGTTAGAAAGTGAATTAGAAATTTCAGCTCAGTTTCTATTTTACTATTCAAGTTGTATACTTCAAACAAATGCAAAAATCAAAAGACTGCCTCTATTACAATCCTCAGTGGAATAGATGGCTATCTTTCTTGGCTAACATTAAATATTCTTGTATCAGAGCATGGAAAATTGTTTATAATTGTTAATAGAATGGTGGGGTTTTTTTTTGTTTTTTTTTTTAAGAACTTCAGATTTGCTATGCTGCTGTAAGTAGAAGCATGAAGCTTTTTGATCATGTAGGGCTTATTGTAGAGGGTATCAATTGGCCTAACTAAGCAGGATTGGATTTACCAGAGGCTAAGTTCAGATAGTAAGAATAATGCATATGTGATTGTTCTTAAAGTCAATGTATTAAATAAGGTATTTTTCCTTTTCCCTCTTACTGGATTTTTAAATTTTCAAACCATATGGCCTAGATAACTTTAATTGAAATAATATAGATTTAGTTGAATACTATTCAGGAAGTAATACGTTTTAATATATCACATGGAAATTATGCAGTAGTGATGAATTTTGGTGTTTCCTCCCTCTTTCTGGTTTTACATCATGAGGCTCAATTAGCTGCTGACAAGAAAAATCATCTTGTGTCTTTTGTAAATTGAATTTTTTTTTAAATCTTTATTAGGAACTGGAGAACAGCAAGTATGGTTGATTCTCATTATTCAAGGTAGTTATGTTCTATAAAGTCACTGCGAACACTGAATTAGCAAATACAGAACCTAGGGGAAATACAAGCCTAGATTTCTGCAAACCACTGGTCACATTTTCATCAAGCAGTCAACATGTGAATGTCTGTTTAAAGACACCTTATTTAATATAGTCGATTCATTAACCTTGAAGTCATGACCAACAACACTGTAACTCATGCCTGAATGAAGCTTATCTGACGCATAAGCTTCATAAGGCACACAACAGCCTTTTTGCCCTTAGGAACAGCTTTTTGCCCTTAGCACTAGGCTTGGGGGCCATTTTAAACAGTGAAATCAAAAAAAAAAAAAAAAAAAACAGAAATGCAAAAACCATGGCATTAGAGTAAAAAGGACACATTTATAGTATGAAAGCTGGAACATGGCCTTGTTCAACCTCAGCTGAGGATATATGTACAGCAAGTTTTTTGCTGTACCATAAAATTTTAGGTTAGGCAAATTCACAAATACAGAATCCACGAATAACAAGGATCAACTCTACTTAACTATATTTTAAAGCTGTGACATTCATCTACCTGGTTTATGTAATAGAATTTATTGCTGAATCATGCTCCAGTATTTGAGTGATGTTTTAAATATCCTATGTCTGAAAATAATTCCTCCTAATTGTGTAGTAATTTGCTTTTACTGTTTCAGCAGTATTTCAGGTCATTGTTCGTTCACTCAGTAATACTGAGCACTTACCATGTACCAGAATTTTACTAGGCACAACCATGAATAAAAATACAATTCTACCCTCTTGCACCATTAAATAGTGTGTTAAGTGCTATGGCAGCAAATTGCTACGTATGCTGGATATCTCTTGTTTTCCCCTCCCGCTCCACTCTGCTCTTGCCCCCAAAGCTGACCCGAATGGACCACAGCAGTGGGCTCCTATGCCTCCTGGCTTCTGAGTGGGTTTGGCCAAGGAGTGTCCTGGCCAGAGATCAGAGGATGGTAGGGTGCCTATTCTCAGCTCTTCTCCTGGGGTTGGGGGGCTGCCTTAGAAGCCAAAGGTCACTTCTCCCAAACCCTTTCCCTGCTTTCTAGGTTGCCAGTCCCTGCACTTTTCCTTTCTGGCCAAGGATGATGTCTGTTCTGCTGCTACTAGCCTGGAGTTGCAGAAACTACTGTGCTTCCTCTATGGGTAGCCTATACCTATACTTTTGTAGTGTCTCCTCATAATAATGTAAAGAACCATCTGTTTCTTACTGGAATCAAGACCAATACCAAGGAGAAATTCCTAGGGAACAAAAATTCCAATGAGGAATTTACCTCTTTGTCAGATCCTTATCACCAAACATTAGAAAAGATCTCGTAACTTTATACAGCGTGTTGTAAGAGTATTGATAACTAAAATCCTGTTCTAGTGGATGCCATGCAGATAACTACACAAGGAGATGAATTTAAATTTGCCTTCTTTGGCAAGCCCTTAAACCAATGGCTAAAGCAGTTAGTTGTGTTTCTGAGTAGGTCCCAATGCATTTATTTCATTTGTCCAATTGAGCAGACAGACCCTTTGAGACTTTAATTTCGTGGCTTTTCCAATCAGACAATATTTCAGTCTGAGAGAGGACATATTTTCTGAGGTTTATAGTTTTAGGATTGTCCAAAAGGCCTATGATCTCTTCTTAACATGACAGAAAGAGGGAAAGATAAGTTAAATTTCAAGGGAGTCAGATCATCATACTTACTTCATTTTCAGTGATTTCCCAGATGACTTTAATTTTTTGTGTCATGACTCCTCAGAATAATGGGTTTTTTTGTTTTTGTTGTTGTCTTTTTGGTTTTTTTTTTTTCTTTTGAGATGGAGTCTCACTCACTGTGTCGCCCAGGCTAGAGTGCAGCGGCAAAATCTCGGCTCACTGCAACTTCCGCCTCCTGACGTTTAAGTGATCCTCCTGCCTCAGCCTCCCAAGTAGCTGGGATTATAGGCGCATGCCACCACACCCTGCTAATTTTTGTATTTTTAGTAGAGACAGGGTTTCGCCATGTTGGCCAGGCTGGTCTTGAACTCCTGACATTAGGTGATCCACCTGCCTCGGCCTCCCAAAGTTCTGGGATTACAGGCATGAGCCACCATGCCCAGCCAGAATAATGTTTTTAATTGCAGAAAAGGAAATGCATGGGGTTACAAAGGAAACCAATTACACTGAAGTGTAAGCTACCAAAATAAGTTAATTTGTTATGTGGTAGTTATAGGTGTACGGTTAATAGCCAGATCTACGAGTGGATGTAATAACTGCTATGATGTTGAAGTAGCATAAAACATAGATCTCTGCACCAACTGTGATGTAACATGGAAATACCTGATTCCTGTTGACAAAGTCAGTTACTGCTAGTACAACTGTGGATTTCTGTCTGCACTTGTCATTGAAGGAAATACTAAATTTTAGTTTTAGGCTAATGAAATTAAAGTTAATTTTTCCCATCCAAGTTCATGTATCTTCTGAATTATATCCGTGAATCCCTTAGAGATCTGTGGATTGTAGGTTAAGAACCCCTGCCCTGGCTAATCAGATCCACCAATGATGTTTCAAATAGGACTATGACATATTCAAAGGCCAATGATACTTAGCATAATTCAATTTTAATATTATTCACATTTCATGTCACAAATTTAGTAACTTACATGTGTTATGTGATGTTTTGTTTGGATAGATTATGTCTTACTCCTAAATAAAAAGTCAAGATTTTTGTAGCAACTTCTATTTATTTTATGTATTATTTTGAGATGGGGGTCTCCTCACTCTGTCACTCAGGCTGGAGTACAGTGGTATGATCACGGCTCACTGCAGCCTTGACCTCCCGGGCTCAAGCGATCCTCCCACCTCAGCCTCCCAAGCAGCTGGGACTACAATTGCACACTACCATATCCAGTTAATTTTTATAATTTTCATAAAGATGGGGTCTCCCTATGTTGCCCATGTTGGCTTTGAACTCCTGGGCTCAAGTGATCCTCTTGCCTTGGCCTCCCAAAGTTGTGGATTATAGATGTGAACTGCCACGTCCATCCTGAAGCATCTTTTAAATGGGAGAAGCAAAACAGGGTTGTAACAACACAAATATTATCTTTCAGTCATTCAACAAACATTTGTGGAGTGATTACTATGTGCTAAGCATTGTGCAATCACAAAACTCAAAAAGCTAGTTTAGTAAGAGAGACAAGTATTCATGCAAATGGTGGCAATGGTGTTGTGTAATGTCAAGAGTATCTGTGACATGCTTA
The DNA here is from genome assembly GCF_043159975.1 of Macaca nemestrina. NCBI lineage: Eukaryota > Metazoa > Chordata > Mammalia > Primates > Cercopithecidae > Macaca > Macaca nemestrina. The sequence goes on from NC_092126.1 coordinate 82,673,897, forward strand.
TGAGATCACATATGTGAATACCCAGCCCAGATTAGGAAGGTCAGGAAAGGCATCCCATAGAAGTATCATGAGCTAGATCTTGAAGAATGAGTGGGTATTAGCCAAGTGAAGAATAGGGGAATTCTGGGCCAGTGCAGCAAGATGTGCAAAATAAGACAACAGAGTGAGCATGGCATCCCCTGAAACTGAAACTAGTTAAGGTGCAGCTGGGAAAGAGAAGAGTCTAGAGAGGGATACAGGTGGCAAGTCATTGACCAGAATCCCTTCCTTTAAGAAATACTCCTTTCCCTTCTGTGGTGCTCCTCGTTCCATTCCACGGTGACAGGCCTCAAGGATGAGCACCCAGTTCACACCAGGCCAATTGAAGTCTTCTCATTTCCTCAGGGATCTTGAATTCTAAGGACCACGTGGACCTGAAGAAACCAATGGCTATATTCCCTTCACATGAGTGGAGCCTGTCTAGAAATAGAACCAACATGAAAAAAACAGAACCAAGGGGTGGATCAGGAAGACAAGGCCTTAATGCCATCTTTGAACTCCTAGATCTAGCCTGACCTAAAGCCATTCCTGGGCTTTTCAGTTGCATAAGCCAACATATTCCTCATTTTTTCTCAGTTATTTTGAATGAGATTTCTGTCACTGGGAACTGAAAGATGACTGAGTTGCACACAGTAAGTATGAACAGTGACACTAAAATACCTTTGGAGCAGATTGACTCAAAGCAGGAGAGTAACACATTCAGATTTGCATCTTAGACTACACTAATCACAAAGAAAATGGCATGGCAAGGAGCAAGGCTTAGATATTCTCTGGATACTTCCAGTATTTCTCAGATTTACACATTCTAACCACAACTCCCCTCTTGTTAAAAACAATTTGTTTTCTTATTACAGAAAAATCGGAAACTTATAAGCAAAAATAACCAGAAAACTCACAAACCTACTATCTTAGTCCATTTTGTGTAGCTATAACAGATACCACAGACTGAGTAATTTATAAAGAAAATAAACTGACCTGGCATGGTGGCTCATGCCTGTAATCCCACTACTTTAGGAGGTTGAGGCGGGTGGATCACCTGAGGTCAGGAGTTCGAGACCAGCGTGGCTAACATGGCAAAACCCCATCTCTACTGAAAATACAAAAATTAGCTGGATGTGGTGGTGTGCACCTGTAGTCCTAATTACTCGGGAGGCTGAGGCAGGAGAATTGCTTGAACCCAGGAGGCAGAGGTTGCAGTGAGCTGAGATCATGCCACTGCACTCCAGCTTGGGCAACAGAGTGAGATTCTGTCTCAATTAAAAAAAAAAAAAAAAAAAGAAGAAGCTTATTTGACTTATGAGTTTGGAGGCTGAGAAGTCCAAGAGCATGGCACTGGGATCTAGTGAGGGCTTTCGTGCTGCATCCCATGGTGGAAGGCAGAAGGGCAAGAGAAGATGAAAGCCAGTGAGCAAGAAGGGGCTGAACTGGCTTTTATAACAAGCCCACTCTCATGATAATAACAATGAATCTGTGAAGGCAGAGACCTTATGGCCTAATCACCTCTTAAAGGTTCCACCTCTTAATACCATCACAATGGCAATTAAATTTCAGCATGAGTTTTGAGGGGGACATTGAAACCATAGCACCTACCTCCAGAGGTGCTATGTTAAAACTCATATATACCCTTCTATAGCTCTTATATGTGTAACATGTATGTCTATGTTCACTGAGGTGAGGAGATAGTAAATAAATGAGATCATACCATGTATACTTTATATTAAGAGTATTCAGAAATAAACGATCTGGAAAAAGAACATGTTGTGTGAAACCAAAGACACCATTTTTTCAAAAGAACAAATTATTGACCAGCTTATGATTTTAAATTGTATTTCTGCTCACCAACTTAAAGCTTCAGATTGTGATGTTATCCTTAGACTAAGTATATAGTAGACCAGGCGCAGTGGCTCACACCTGTAATTCCAGCACTTTGGGAGGCCAAAGCGGGTGAATCACGAGGTCAGGAGATCGAGACCATCCTGGCTAACATGGTGAAACCCCGTCTGTAATAAAAATACAAAAAATTAGCCAGGTGTTGTGGTGGGCGCCTGTAGTCCCAGCTACTCAGGAGGCTGAGGCAGGAGAATGGCGGAAACCCGGGAAGCAGAGCTGGCAGTGAGCCAAGATCGTGCCACTGCACTCTAGCATGGCTGACAGGGCAAGACTCTGTCTCAAAAAAAAAAGACTAAGTATATAGTAAACGCATGCATGTTACAAAGTATTTCACATTACAGTGTTTTTAATGATCAACATTCGAGGGGATTAGAAGGAAGAATTTATTATTAACTTGCCATATCCTCAAATACATACACCTTTTACAATTATGGCACTTTGCACTGCAAAGAAAAAAATAAAGGGCAGTAACAAGTAAATTAGTACACAACAAGGCTCTTGAAAACAAGAGCAGTAACTGCAGAAACTGGTCTGTACTTACAGAGTCTGGACAATGTCTGACAGACTGCACAGCTATAAAGAGTGGTTGGTTACTATACAAAGCAAAGCAAGTTGCATCTCTGTCTCATCTCTCTAGTTGCATATACTCCACAGGGTTTAATTACAAAATTGAAACCCTATTCTTAATAACTTATTTTCTCATTGTCCTTTAATAAAAGAACCATCAGAATTCTCCACTTTTCAATCGCATGTGCTGTCTTCTATCTCACCTTCCATCCCATCCCCAACTTAGTCTCCTTCCAAAGTACTGATTGCAAATTTCATTACTTAACAGACAACATATGCGGCCGGGCGTGGTGGCTTATGCCTATAATCCCAGCACTTTGGGAAGCCAAGGCAAGCGGATCACGAGGTCAGGAGATCAAGACCATCCTGGCCAACATGGTGAAACCCTGTCTCTACTAAAAATACAAAAATTAGCCAGGCGTGGAGTGGAGGTGCACACCTGTAGTCTCAGCTAGTCAGGAGGCTGAGGCAGGAGAATTGCTTGAACCCAGGAGGCAGAGGCTGCAGTGAGCCAAGATCATACCACTGCGCTCCAGTCTGGGCAACAGAGCAAGACTCCATCTAAAAATTAAAAAAAAAAAAAAAAATGCAATATTCAAATGTCTCGTGCTTCCCTCTGCCTCCACCCAAAGTTTATTATTAACAGCACTGTTGGGAGCATGACATGTTTGTTTGAACTGTTCCATCAATGCCAAGCCACGATTATACATGGATAATATCCCTAGAGAAGGGAACCAACTCCTGGAAAATGAGCTCGAGTGTTCAGCCCCATTGCCACCTCACATTCTTTATTCCCCACCACACAGATTGAGAGGGGTGTGGTGATCAGACAGAGGAATGCCATTTGGACTCCCAGCACAGGCCATAGACTACTTTTCTCAAGAGGCAATGGCAGTTCTCTGCAACACTCAGGAGGCGAGTCATCTGAAGAATCTTAAAACTGGGAGACCTGCTCCACCATCCTTTCCTTATTTCATTCAACCAACATTTACTGAGCCTCGACTATGTGCTGAACAATGAAAATATAATGAGGAACCCATAGTCCCGGCTCAGAATCCAGGGAAGGAGCAAGGAAACCAGCAGCTGCCTGCACATGCACACGTTGCCGGAGGAGAGCCATCTTCTGCCCTAAAAGCTACCGTCTCCACCATCTGAAAGTTTCCAGCCTGGTAGGGTTATGATAAGGCAAACAAACAAACAGATGCAAACAAAGTGCTCAGGCTTTGACAAAGAGGTTCGATGGTGAAGGAGAGATTGCAGAGGCAAAAAGAGGCCAGCAATGAGAGAGCTCTTATCCCACAATGGAGGATTTTACAGCAGTCATCACTCCTTAGTCTCTGTTTCCTTTTTATCACCGCCACAAATGCTTCCCAGAACTGGGAATATTGCCCACCAGGAGTTTACAAATCCAAGTGAAAACTAACCACTAACTGATGGCGTAGAAAGGAAAGGAACAGGCCACGCGTGGCAGCTCATGCCTGTAATCCCAGCACTTTGGAAGGCTGAGGCAGGCAGTCACCCGCGGTCAGGAGTTTGAGACCAGCCTGGCTAACATGGTGAAATTCCATCTCTACTAAAAATACAAAAATTAGCCGGGCGTGGTGGCAGGCGCCTGTAATCCCAGCTATTTGGGAGGCTGAGACAGGAGAATCACTTGAACCCAGGAGGCAGAGGTTGCAGTGAGCCGAGATCGTACCACTGCACTCCATCCTGGGCATAGGAGCAAGACTCTGTCTCAAAAAAAAAGAAAAAGAAGAAGAAAAGAAAGGAGCAAAAGAATAACTCCTTGGGCCTCTGGTATAGAGGCTTCCAGCAGAGTCACAATATGTGGGACAATATCAAATAAGCATTCCATTTGTCACTAAAATATCTTGTGTTTACCATAAAGTGATACCTGCTTAAAATAAAACCCATCAGGATGCTCATTTTGTTCACCCTACCCCCACTTGCCACATTACAAAGAGGAAGCAACAAGACATTGCTCAATGCTGCTGAGAACTATTTCATTTCCTTCCTGTTCACTATCTTTTTTGATACAACGTGTAATTATGGGAATTTTTAAGAATTTTCAACAACTGTCTTCTGTAAAACTTAGTCCCTTCTGTAGCAACATATGATCCCCCTGCAAATCAAGGTAGCTAGGAATTGTGCAGTGAAAGAGAGTGGTTTGCTTTAATGTTGTGTGCAACTAACTTCCTGTTGCCTTTTAAATGTTCTGCTGCTAGTACAGCATAATTGGATAACTAATAACAAATACACATGGCGCTGATTTTGTTTCATTAAAACATTTACAGAAGTTCAAAGTTAAGTATCTGAAATACCTGACTGATTTTTGTTTTTCACTACAATCTTTTTATGGCATAACATATGCACAGCTAATATTTTAAAATAAAATGTAATATACCTAAAGAGAAGTGCACAAATCATAAGTATATGGTTTAATGAATTATCACAAAGTGTACACACCCATGTAACCATTAGACCAAGCAGCAGAACATCAGCTCCTAGAACCCCCCGCTCCCAGAATGGGGGGATCCTCTCAGCCACCTGACTCCTCGCCTTCCACTTTTAACACCACGGGTTCGTTTTGCCTGTGTTTGAACTTCATGTAAATGGAATCATACTATGGAGTCTTTTGTGTTTGACTTTTCAATACTGTGAGATCCATAATGTATACAGGAGCAGTTCCTTCAGGATCCTTGTACAGATTATTAATCACATCCCAGATGGGAGAATGACCCACAACTGATGATTACGAGGTTTGCCACAGACTGGGACTCCAAGTACAACTCCATTTCTTCATCTCCCCACTCTAACACTGATGAACAGAGCCTCCGTTGTCTGCTGAGGGCAGGCTACTGGCTAGAAGAATAATTTCCAGAGAACCCTTCTCACCATTGTAACTCAATCCCTACTAAGAATGTTGCTGTTCTCTTCCCTGTGAATCCACTAGTGAAATCCGAGCACCTCCTGTGCGAGTCCTCCTGTGAGTGCCACGGGGAAACAGTCCAGCCAGGAAGCAGCTCATATAATTCAAGGACACGATCTGATTAAGATGATAAGAGAGGTACGAGTTGCTTTGGGAATTTTAAAGTCAGAGGAAATCGCTTCATTCGACGGATCAGAAACAGGCCTTTGAGGACCAGTGGGATTGACAGGCTAATCTGTGGGCACACTTCAGGCCAAGGCTATATCCTGAGTAAAAACAAACAAGCAAACCAAAAGAGACAACGGGGCATTGTGCGGAAAACATGAAGGGTCCTGGGTGGCTTAATCCTAGGGAATATTGGGGGTTGAGTCTAGAAACCCAGGTAAAGATCATATTGTGGGAGATCTTAAATGTCAAGGGGAGGAAGAAATTTACTCCAGTGACTTTTTTCACTGGTTTCTGCCCTGCTCACCTCCCTTTCCAACAACTAACTTTTGTCCACTTCGCTTCTCTCTTAGGGGCCTTTCTCTCTCCCTTCGCTCCTTGTTTTTGTTTTAATTATTATTATTATACTTTAAGTTCTAGGGTACATGTGCACAACGTGCAGGTTTGTTACATAGGTATATGTGTGCCATGTTGGTGTGCTGCACCCATCAACTCATCATTTACATTAGGTATTTCTCCTAATGCTCTCCCTCCCCCAGCCCCCACCCCTGACAGGCCCCGGTGAGTGATGTTCCCTGCCCTGTGTCCAAGTGTTCTGATATCACTCCTTGTTTTTTTAAGAATTCTTATTTTCCACTTCAATTTAACCCACTGCAAGCTGGTTCCTATACCCAACTTCTGAAATTACTCCTGCTGAGCTCTCTGTGCTTCTCAGAGTTCTTGGTTGCAAAGAACTGAACCAGCTCTGGCTAGAGGAAGCAGAAATGGGATTTTCTAGGGAAGGGTGCACATGGCTCCCAAGATTGAAAGGAAGGCTGGAAAAGTAAGCTTAGAAAACAGAAAGGAACCAAGAAATATCCGGCAGCCCAGGACCAGTCACCAGAGCAAGCTACTTAGGTCTTCATTGCTGTTGTATCCTCCCACCGCACCTCTGCCTTGACTGATCTGACTGCCCCAACTCTTTGCATCACTCTTTCAAGAGTCAAAGTCCTCCGTGGGAGCATCCTTCTGGCTGAGCTTGGATCAAGGGGTCTGGCTTCTCACTCAGAAAAAAAAGAAGCATTTACCCTCACCTCTCAGATTCTTAGTGAGAGGCAGAGACCCCCGAATAGTGAAATATTTGAATGAGTACAAACTCACCCAACTGCTGAGCCAAGTAACCTCTTTTCAGCCTTTATCCCACTTTATCTCTGTATCATTCTTCACTATCAGCATCCAAGCTTTCACCTCTCACCTTCTTAAAATTGTCTCTTCCAAGCTTGGTGCGGTGGATCCCACCCTAATCCCAACACTTTGAGAGGCTGAGGCAGGAGAATTGCCTGGGCAACACAGTGAGACCCCCTCTCTACTAAAAATAATTTAAAAATTAACCTGGCATGGTGGCATACACCTGTAGTCTACTTTGGGAGGCTAAGGCAGAGGATAGCTTGAGTTCAGGAGGTCAAGGCTGCGGTGAGCCAGGATCCCACCACTGCACTCCAGTCTGAGTGACAAAGGGAGACCCTGTCTCAAAATAATAAAATAAAGTAAAATAAAATAAAATTCTTTCTTCTTCAGCATCCAGGACACGGCTTTTTTCCTGGTTCTTTTTTTTTTTTTTTTTTTTTTTTTTACTTCTGGCCACTCCTTCTTCTCTATTTGCTCTTGAAAGTTTGAGTCTCCAAAACTCCTTCCTTGGTCCACGCTCATTGGAAACACTCCCTCGGGTAATTACATTCGTTTCCTTGGCTTCAAATGTGACCCTCGATCTTTTGCTCCAAACTTGACTTTCACTATGAGTCTCAGTCCCATGGGCACTTCAATATCAACATGTCCAAATGGAACTTTCATGGAACTTTAATCTCCCTCCCTGCAGGCCTGCTCCCCTTTCTGACCCCAAGTCGCAGCTGACCCAGGTAGAAACTCAGTTATCCTGAGTCCCCATGCACATATATTAGTCACCAAATTATCTTCACTCTACCTCAAAATTATCCTTTACTTACAAAAGTATGTTAAAAGTCTCATGACTCTACCATCTTGCTTCCCAATTAGCTTAGACGTTTATGATCTCAGGAGGAGAGTGATAGTAGGAGGGGTTGAGATGGGGTGGATGCAGGAATAACTAGGATAAAGGATCCAAAGGTGGATTGTGGAGAGAGAGAGGATAGAGTTTAGGGTGATCCCAGGTTTCTGGCCTGAGCAACTAGATAGACCAAAAGAAAACTGTGAGGCTTTAGAAGAGCATCTAGTTTGGTAGTTCAGTGTTGAACATGTTATGTTGAAATGGGACAACCAGATGGAAATGTCCAGCAGATCATTGATATATATAATAATGTGAAGATGGGAGAAAGAACAGAATTAGAGCCTCCAGTTGTGGAGTCATCAGATCAACCATCAGCTGGTGGATAAAATCATGAAAGTGGTTGATATTAACACGAAGGCCAAATAGAGAGGGAAGACTCTTGAGTCAAGGTTGGATCGTGGAGACATCATCATCTCAGAGCAGTGATGGAGGAGCCCATCGGGAGGGTGGAGGAAAAACTCCAAGAGGTGAAAGCTAAGCAGGGAAAGCAGTGAGACCAGCCAATGGAGAAAGAGTCAAGGATGAAGTTACTAACCCTGCAGTCAAATGCAGCAGGGATTGCATTGGGCTTTGCATATGGAGGTCAGTTTTGTGCTTGCAAGGGCAGTTTCATGAGAGGCTGGGGAAGAGCCAGACAGCAGCAAGGTCAAGAGTGAGTGAACAGGAAATGGTGAGATATGAGTGCAATCTTGAAAAATGCCTGGCTGAGAGGGGAAAGAGTAACAACAGAAGTAACTGGAGGGATGGCAGGATTAAAAGAGCCCCTTTCTCAAGGATAGGAAAGACCTGAACTTGTTCATGGTGAGATTGAGAGCCTGAATGCACACAAGAAAGAGAAGCTGGAGAGAGAAACTGAAGACACATGGAAGAAATGGACTGTGTTTGACTGATGGAATTGAGACCAGAAGAGGCAGACTGAGAAAATCAAGAGTCCTATTTGGGAACTTGCCAGCATCTGCATTTCAGAGGTTTTCAAGAGCTTCTTCTTTTTCTTTTCTTTCTATTTTAAAAGTTTAATTTTTAAAATTATATTCACATGATTCAAAAATAAAAAATTATAAAGGGCAAAACATTTCTTTCTTACCCTACATCTTCCCAGTTTCCCCTCCCACCTCATCCCCTTCCAGAGTTTCTTTTTTTTTTTTTGAGACGGAGTCTCACTCTGTCACCCAGGCTGGAGTGCAGTGGTGAGATCTCAGCTCACTGCAACCTTTGCCTCTGGGTTCAAGCAATTCTCCTGCCTCAGCCTCCCTAGTAGCTGGGATTATAGGCACCCACGACAATGCCCAGATAATTTTTGTATTTTTATTTATATTTATTTTTTAATTATTTATTTATTTTTATTTATTTATTTTTTTGAGACGGAGTCTCGCTCTGTAGCCCAAGCTAGAGTGCAGTGGCGTGATCTCGGCTCATTGCAAGCTCCGTCTCCTGGGTTCACGCCTTTCTCCTGCCTCAGCCTCCCAAGTAGCTGGGACTACAGATGCCTGCCACCTCGTCTGGCTAATTTTTTGTATTTTTAGTAGAGACGGCGTTTCACCATTTTAGCCAGGATGGTCTTGATCTCCTGACCTCATGATCTGCCCACCTCGGCCTCCCAAAGTGCTGGGATTACAGGCGTGAGCCACCGCACCCAGCCAATTTTTGTATGTTTAATAGAGATGGGGTTTTGACATGTTGGCCAGGCTGGTCTCAAACTTCTGACCTCAGGCGATCCGCCTACCTTGGCCTCCCAAAGTGCTGGGATTACAGACATGAGCCACCATGCCCAGTTCAGAGTTTCTTTATGCACATATATTAAAGTATAAATATAGGTTCTTATTTTTACTCCCTTCCTTTCCCACTCCTCCCTTTTTAATCCAAAGACACATATTATATCCCCTTTCTGTAAGTTACTTTTTGTCACTTAACAGTATGTCTTGGAGAATCTTCCCACATCATTACATGGAGAGCTGCATGCTTACAAGCATTTTTCTAATGCTGGGGTCATAAGTGCCTGAAGTTTATTACACATGTCTTTTCATTTCACCTGCTTGAATTGCATGCTATTTAACACCACAGTATTCAGGCATTTATTTATTTATTTATTTACTTATTTATTTGAGACAGGGTCGTGTTCTGTCACCCAGGCTGGCATGCAGTGGCACCATGATGGATCACTGCAGCCTCGACCTCTGAGGCTCAAGTGATCCTCCCACCTCAGCCTCCCGAGTAGCTGGGACTACAGGCACAAAACACCATGCCCAGCTAATTATGTTTATTTTTCATAGAGACAGGGTCTCACTGTGTTGCCCAGGCTGGTCTTGTACTCCTGGCTTCAAGAGATCCTCCTACCTCCACCTCCCAAAATGCTCAGATTATAGGGATAAGCCACTGAGCTGGGGCTGGGCATTCCATTTTTGAGTGCAGCAGGGTTGACAATAATTATCTTGAAACACTGACCAGTTCAGGTCTTGTCTGATTCTAAATTAGCTATACGAATAACAAAGATGTAAACAAACATCAAAGATGATCGCTCCACATGAAGGCAGGTGCTGTCACATCTCAGGACAAATGCCCTGTTTGGAGGTAGAACGGAGAAAATGTAAAGGGATCTGTCTTTGGGTTAACAGCAGGAAATTAGCAGAACTTCAAAGCTGATAATAATCAGAAGCTTGGAAACTTGAGGGACTGTTCCCAAGATGGAACAGCAGATTCAGGTTTAGGCAATAGGAAAATGTCACTATCAGCTAAGAGCAACTGGAGAAGTGGACCCGCAGAAGTGGAGAGCTGAGGGAAATCAGAACAAATGTCTCAAATCTCTCTGACTCCCTTTAATTTTCAAAAACTGTAAATCAAAACAATAAGATGACTTGAAGTGATTGCCTGGAAATATAATAAGCAGAAGTATTAGCTGCCTTCACAGAAATGTTTGGGTGGAAAAAAATTAGTTGAATCAAATTTTGTGCTTTGAATAAATTTAAAGGATTATGCATCAATTTTAGCCTTTGTAAAAACAATGCTGTGTAACAAATCACTCACAATTCAGTGGCTTTTTAAAAATCCAAGCTCGGCCGGGCATGGTGGCTCACGCCTGTAATCCCAGCACTGGGAGGCCAAGGCAGGCAGATCAGTTGAGGTCAGAAATTCAAGACCAGCCTGGCCAACATGGTGAAAACTCATCTCTACTAAAAATACAAAAATTAGGCAGGCATGGTGGTGCACGCCTGTAATTTCAGCTACTTGGGAGGCTGAGGCAGAAGAATTGCTTGCACCTGGGAGGCAGAGCTTGCAGTGAGCTGAGATCTTGCCACTGCACCCCAGTCTGGACGACAGAGCAAGACTCTGTCCCAAAAATAAAAATAAAAAACTAAAAACTCAACCTAAACCTCCGATTTGGCAGTGAATTTTAGATACAACACCAAAAGCACAACCCACAAAAGAAAAAATTGTTAAGTTGGACTTCTTTAACAGTAAAAGCTTATAACTAATCTCAGTGGCTCATGCCTGTAATCCCAACACTTGATCTCTCGGAAGCAAGAGGATCACTTGAGACCAGGAGTTCGGCACCAGCCTTGCCAACATAACAAGACCCAATCTCTACCAAAAAACAAAAACAAACAAACAAAAAACCCTTATGCCCTGCAAAAGAGTATGAAAACACAAGCCACAGACCAGGAGAAAATATTTGCTGAGCACCTCTCTGATAAAGGACTTGTATTTAAAATATACAAAGAACTCACAAGATTTAATGATAAGATATGAAACAACTCAATATAAAAATGGGCAAAAGAAATGAACAGATACATCAACAAAGAAGACACGCAGATGACAAAAAAAAAATGAAAAGATGCTCTACATCATATGTCATTAAGGAACTGCAAATTAAAACAGTGAGATACCGCTACACACCTATTAGAATGGCCAAAATAACCTATGGCCATGCCACCCTGAACACTCCCCATCTTGCCTAGAATGGCCAAAATCCAAAGCACTGACACCACCACAGTGGGTGTGTCAGTGAGAGGCTGTGGAACAGCAGGAACTCTTATTTATTGCTAGTGGGGACACAAAATAGTACAGCCACTTTGGAAGACGGTTTGACGGCTTTTTGTTTTGAAAAAGGGTCTCACTGTTACCCAAGCTAAAGTGCAGTGGTGCGATCATGGCTCACTGTAGCCTCAACCTCCCAGGCTCAAGCAATTCTCCCACTCAGCCTCCTGAGTAGCTGGGACCACAGGTGCGCACCATCACACGTGGCTAATTTTTTTTAAGACAGAGTCTTACTCTGTTGTCCAGACTGGAGGGCAGTGGCACGATCTAGGCTCACTGCAACCTCCACCTCCCAGGCTCAAGCTATTCTCCTGCCTCAGCCTCCCGAGTAGCTGGGATTACAGGTGCACACCACCACGCCTGGCTAATTTTTGTATTTTTAGTAGAGACGGGGTTTCACCATGTTGGCCAGGCTGGTCTCAAACTCCTGACCTCTGGGGATCAGTCCACCTCAGCCTCCCAAAGTGCTGGGATTACATGAGTTAGCCACCGCTCCCAGCCACACCTGGCTAATCTTTAAAAAATTTTCTTGTGGAGAGAAGGTCTCCCTATGTTGCCCAGGCTGGTCTCAAACTCCTGGGTTCAAGCAATCCTCCCACCTTTGCTTCACAGAGTGCTAGGATTACAGGCGTGAGCCACCACAGTTTCTTAACAGATGGAAAAATGGATCCACACAAAGGAAAAAAGAGCGTCAAAAATGGCACTGGGGCCAGGTGCCATGGCTCACACCTGTAATCCCAGCACTCTGGGAGGCCAAGGTGGCCTTGGATCACCTGAGGTCAGAAGTTCAAGACCAGCCTGGCCAACACGATGAAACCCTGTCTCTAATAAAAATACAAAAAAATTAGCTAGGCATGGTGGTGCGTACCTATAATCCCAGCTACTCAGGAGGCTGAGGCAGAAGGATCACTTGAAACAGGGAGGCAGAGGTTGCAGTGAGCTGAGATCACACCATTGCACTCAAGTTTGGGCAACAGAGCAAGACTCTGTCTCCAAAGAAAAAAATGGCATCAATTTTCAACTTGTAATAGGGGATTTCCTGGTTCTCCCTTTCCAGAATATCTTTAATGTTAAAATATTTTCGTAATAATACTGATGTTGCTGCCTTTTCACTCTCAATCTCTCACAAGCGCAAGTGGAGTTTTCCAGTGTGATATGGGAACAGATTGAATGCGGAGGCAGACATGAAAATCTAGCTCATCTCACAAACATTTTCTTTCTGAAATATAGTTATTTTTCATAAACATGTTATTTCTGTTAATGTGTCCTCTTTTATTGTTTCTAAAAATTTATGTTTTAATCTTTCTTTCTTTTCTTTTGAGACTAGGTCTCACTCTGTTGCTCAGGCTGGAGTACAGTGCGTGATCATAGTTCACTCTAACTCGAACACCCGGGCTCGAGGGATTCTCCTGTCTCAGCCTCCTGAGTAGCGGGAACTACAGGCGTGTGCCGCCATGCTCAGTTAATTAAATTCTTCCTAGAAACAGGGTCTCGCTATGTGGCCCAGGCTGGTCTCAAACTCCTGGCCTCAAACAATCCTCCCACCTCAGCTTCCCAGAGCTCTGGGATTACAGTGTGACCCACTGCTCCTCTACCTGGCCTGTTTTAATTTCTTTCTTCTTTTTTTTTTTTCTGAGACAGAGTCTTGCTCTGTCGCCCAGGCAGGAGTGCAGTGGCGCAATCTCGGCTCACCAAAACGTCTGCCTCCCTGGCCTAAGCTATTCTCCTGCCTCAGCCTCTCGAGTAGCTGGGATTACACTAGGTTAAACTTTGTATTTTTAGTAGAGATGGGGTTTCATCATGTTGGTCAGGCTGGTCTCGAACTCTCCTGACCTCATGATCCACCCACCTCGGCCTCCCAAAGTGCTGGGATTACTAGCGTGAGCCACTGAGCTTGGCCGCCTGTTTGAATTGCTAATGCAGCAAATAATCCACACCAACAGGACTCTTTGGCATTCTCGATAATTTTTAATAGTAGTTGAAATGTCCTGAGACAAAAGGTGTGAGAGCTGTTGTTCTAGAGCAGCTGAACATTGAAAGTTCTTTCACAAAGGTGACTGCAAATAAGGAAGATTTGATGACACATAGAACCAGATGGTAAAAATACAGGATGAGGGAAGGGTTTCAAAACGGAGGCAGAGTAGGATCAGAAAATCTGAACTGGAGATTAGTACAAAAGGGAGGAGGGGCTAAATCTTTGATTGTCTCTGGGGTGTAGATCATTCACCTGTTCACTGAAGACTCATGCCTGACAAATATAATTGTCTGGCAACCTCGGCGATTAGCTGTTTGAGACACAGATATGATTGTAGATTATGGCTGCATGTAATAATACCTCTTAAATTGCATCTGGCACTTACAGATGCTGTCTAAATCCCTTGTTGCATCATTATTCGTGGTTGTCTTATGTATTCATCTTACTTATAAAGAAATTGCAAACTCATAGAAAAGAGTGTGTGGCTTTGGATTTAGGTAGCCCCGAATTAAAAATCCTGCCTAATGCTGGCTTCATTTGCTGTGTGAGAAGGTAACCCTTTCAAGCCCGCACTGCTGAAGGAAGCACCAGTGTCCTGGCAACACCTCCTGTGTCCTGACTTTGGCTTTGGTTCTCACAGTGTGGTTTCCTTTGTTCCTTCCCACCGTTTGAGCCTGATTCTCCAGCTTTTCCAGTAAGTCTTGGGGCCTTTGAAACTTTTACAATAAATTCATTTTCTTTTTACAGCAATGAATGAGGGTTCCAATTTCTCCATGTCCTCATGAACACGTTATTAACCATCTTTTTTTATTATAGTCACGCATTGCATCATGACATTTTGGTCAATGATGGACCTCACATATGATGGTGGTCCCACAAGATTATAATGGAGCTGAAAACTTCCTATTGCCTAGTGATGTCATAGCCATCATAATATGGCAGTGCAATGCATTACTCACGTGTTTGTGGGGATGCTGGTGTAAACAAACCTACTGTGCTCCCAGTCGTATAAAAAAGTGTAACACAGGCTGTGCGCTGTGGCTCACACCTGTAATCCCAGCACTTTGGGAGGCTGAGGCAGGTGGATCACCTGAGGTCAGGAGTTCGAGACCAGCCTGGCCAACATGGCAAAACCCCATCTCTACTAACCTGCAAAAATTAGCCTGGCATGGTGGTGGGCGCCTGTAATCCTAGTTATTCGGGAGGCTGAGGCAAGGAGAACTGCTTGAACCTAGGAGGCAGAGACTGCAGTGAGCCAAGATGGCGCCACTGCACTCCAAACTGGGCAACAGGGCGAGACTCTGTCTCAAAAAAAAAAAAAAGTGTAACACATACAATTATGTACAGTACATAACACTTGATAATAAATGACTATGTTTCTGGTTTATGTATTTGCTATCCTATACTTTTTATCATTGTTTTAGACCCTACTCCCGCTACTTATATTTTTTTTAAATTAACTGTAGAACAGCCTCAGGCAGGTCCTGCAGGAGGTATTCCTGAAGAAGGCATTCTGATCATGGAGACGACAACGCCATGGATGTTTTTACCCCTAAAGACCTTCCGGCGGGACAAGATGTGGAGGTGGAAGACAGTGACACTGATGATCCCGGCCCTGAGTAGGCCTAGGCTAATGTGTGTGTTTGTGTCTTCGTTTTTAACAAAAAAACTTAAAAAGTTTAAAGAATTAAAAATAAAAAGAGAAAAAAGCTTACAGAATAAGGAAAATAGGCCGGACACAGTGGCTCATGCCTGTAATCCCAGCACTTTGGGAAGCCAAGGCGGGCAGATCACAAGGTCAGGAGTTCGAGGCCAGCCTGACCAACACGGTGAAACCCTGTCTGTACTAAAAATACAAAAATTAGCCGGGTGTGGTTGGTGCACGTCTGTAATCCCAGGTACTCGGGAGGCTGAGGCAGGAGAATGGCTTGAACCTGGGAGGCAGAGGTTGTAGTGAGCCAAGATCATGCTGCTGCAACTCCAGTCTGGGTGACAGAGCAAAACTCCATCTCAAAAAAAAAAAAAAAAGAAAAAGAAAGAAAGAAATATTTTTGTACAGTAGTACAATGTCTTTGTGTTTTAAGCTAAGTGTTATTACGAGAGTCAAAAACGCTTAAAATTTTTTTAACTTTATAAAATAAAAGCTACAGCAAGCTAAGGTTAATTCATTATTGAACAAAGAAAGATAGTTTTTTATAAATTTAGTATAGCCTAAATGTACAGTGTTTATAACGTCTACAGCAGTAGTGTACGGTGATGTCCTGGGCCTTCATATTCACTCACCTCTCACTCACTGATACCCACAGCAACTTGCAGTCCTGCAGGCTCCATTCATGGGAAGTGCCCATATAAGTGTACTATTTTTAACCTTTTATACCATATTTTTATTGTATCTCTTCTATGTTTAGATCCACAAATACTGACCATTGTGTTACAATTGCCTATGGCATTCAGTACAGTAACATGAGGTACAGGCTTCTAACCTAAGAGCAATAGGTTCTACCACATCGTGTAAGTGTGTAGTAGGTTATAGTAGGTTTGTGTAAGTGCACTTGATAATGTTCACAAGACAAAAATCACCGAATGACTCATTTCTCTCAATGTGTCCCTGTCGTTAAGCGAAGCATCACGGTATAGTCATTCTAGTCAGGGTTGATTTCCACTGTTTGCAACTAAGATAAGTGTGGCTAATCTCAAAATTAATTGAATAATAAACATTTCATGGAAAGCCCTCATAGATAATGCTTCAACTTTCAAGTTTAGGGATTACTTTTTACTTACATGAAGACAGAGCAACAAGAGGTCAGTACTGTATAAGCCCAGAAGGCAAGCACATTTGCCCATAAGCCATAGAGAACTTTCCACAGTTTTGGAAAGGATAGCTCCTAAAAATATCTGAGCCCAACTTCCAAGTGCCAACACTTTCAAATCTTTGCCTGAAGGCTCTCTCTGGTTCGGAAATCCTTGCACAAATCAGACCACAAGCTCCAGGGAATCAAATATATCCCAAGAGCATTCTTCAAACCAATGATGGTTAGAAGATGGTGGATAAATACTCCAGCTCCCTCCGCCCCCAGGCAGGATAATTTTTAAAAAATATTTTGTCCCCCTTATTTTTATTAAGATATAATTCACATACCATAAAGCTCACATTTTTAGGTGTACAATTCAGTGGGTTTTAGTATATTAACTAAAAATAGTTGTGCAACCATCACCACTGTTTAATTTCAGTTCATTTTCATCACTCCAAACAAAAAATTCTGTACTTATTAGCATTAATTCCCCATTCCACCCTCCCACTAGCCCCTAGCAAACGCTAATCTGTTTTCTGTCTCTATGGATTTGCTTATTCTGGAAATTTTATATAAAACATATTGTATGGAGTCATATAATATGTGGGCTTTTATGACTGGCTTCTGTCACTTAATATAATGTTTTCAAGATTCATTCATGTTGTACCATATATCAATAATCTATTTCCGTTTATAGATGAAATCTATTTCATTGCATGGATATACCACATTTTGTTTAACCACTCATCGGCTGACGGACACTTGGATTTTTTCCACCTTTGGCTATTCTGAATATGCTGCTGTGAATATTCATGTACGAGTTTTGCGTGAACATTTTTTTCAATTGTCTTGGGTATGTAATAACTGGAAGTGGAGTTTCTGGGTCATAGGATAACTCTATGTTTAACCTTTTAAGAACTGGAAAACTGTTTTCCTAGGCAGCTATGCCAGTTTTCATTCAAACCAGCAATGAATGAGAGTTCTAATTCCTTCACATTCTCACTAACATTTGTTATTATTGTCTTTTTAATTGTGGTTATCCTAGTGGGTATGACATATCTCATTGTGCTTTTGATTTGCGTTTCCCTAATGATGAATGATGTTGAGCATCTTTTCTTGTACTTACTGGCCATCTGTGTATCTTCTTGGGAAAAATATCTATTCAAATCTTTACCCATTACTGTTGGGGTCTGTCTGGCAGGATAATTTTGAGTTGTACAGTCTACACTGTCTGCAGAGTTCTCCAGGGGGATTAGGATCTATTTGCTCACACTGGTGACTTGATTGATAACACATCCTTTATCCGTGCTCTCCCTTCCACACTAGTTTGCTAAGACTGCTATCACAAAGTAAAACAGACTAGGTGGCTTACACCACAGAAAGGTATTGTCTCACAGCTCTGGAAGTTGGAAGTGTGAGATTGAGACATCAGTAGAGTTGGCTTCTTCCGAGGGCTGGGAGGGAAGGAACTGTTCCACGTCTCTCATCTAGCTTCTGGTAGTTGTTTTCTAGCAATCTACGTCATTCCTTAGCATAAGTAGGTAGAGTAGGAGGAATGATGTTCGCCAAAATTATGTAGGTTGGGTAGGGATGCCATCTAAAATTCTGGATAAAAATTGGCCACTTCACTATTCACCTCCTCCAATGCCCACCACACATACCTCTGATGAGTTAGAATTTTGGACTTCCCCAAACATTCCAAGCTCTCACATATCCTTATGGCTTTGCCCAGACTATTTCTGGGCAACCATTCACAAATCTCATTCTTCCTTTAAGTTCCAGCTCAAATGTCACTCCTTATTTAAGTCATTCCCAAATGAGTCTAATCATAGTAAATTCCAGAACCTGTGTGGAAGCTATAAGCCCAGATAGGCTACCGCCACGTGAAGCCTGAGAATGAAGCCAATATGAAGAAGGACAGAGAAGAGAGACTGAGAGAAGCCAAGTTCTGGTGCATCATTTGAATTGAATCTCTGTATTAAACTACACCAACCCCTCCCGATCCCTTGATAGTTCTGTCACGTGCCACAGTATCATATGTCTTGATAGTTCAGTGTCAAGTATAGAGACAACAGGATTGCCTTAGGAACGTATTCTAAACTCATATAGAGTCTGCTTTTTTTTTTTTTTTTTTTGAGATGGACTCTCGGGCCGGGTGTGGCTCATGCCTGTAATCCCAGCACTTTGGGAGGCCGAGGCAGGCAGATTACCTGAGGCTGGGAGTTCAAGACCAGCCTGACCAACATGGAGAAACCCTGTTTCTACTAAAAATACAAAATTAGCCAGGCATTGTGGCGCATGCCTATGATCCCAGCTACTTGGGAGGCTGAGGAAGGAGAATTACTTGAACCCGGGAAGCGAAGGTTGTGGTGAGCCGAGATCGCGCCATTGCACTCCAGCCTGGGCCACAAGAGCGAAACTCCATCTCAAAAAGGAAAAAAAAAAAAAAGACAAGATTCTCACCCTGTTGCCTAGGCTGGAGTGCAGTGGCACGATCTCGGCTCACCTCAACCTCTGTCTCCCGGGTTTAAGCAATTCTCCTGCCTCAGGCTTCCGAGTAACTGGGATCACAGGCACCTATCACCACGCCCAGTTAATATTTGTATTTTCAGTAGAGACAGGGTTTCACTATGTTGGCCAGACTGGTCTTGAGCTCCTGACCTCAGGCGATCTGCCCGCCTTGATCTCTCAAAGTGCTGGGATTACAGGCATGAGCCACTGCACCTGGCCACTTCCCATAGAGTCTGCTATGCCTTGGTTTGTAATGGCTTCATCATATATCTCGCAAAAAAAAACTAAGGCAAGATTGTCTAAATTCTCTAGGTCAGTTTCCTATGGCTGCTGTGACAAATTTCTACTTGTGGCTTAAAACAACACAAATTTATCATCTTCTAGTTCTGGAGGTCAGAAGGCTAAAATACATCTCACAGGGCTAAAATCAAGGTGTCAGCCAGGTCTATTTCTGGAGGCTCTAGTGGAGAATCTGTTTCCTTTCCTTTTCCAGATGCTAGAGGCTGCCACCTCCTCTGGCTCATGGCCCCCTTCCTCCATCTTCAAAACCAGTACAAGCGTCAATCCAGCTTCTGCTTCCATCCTCACATCTCCTCAGACTCTCCTGCCTCTCTCTTTCACTTATAAGGACTCCCGCCATTACAGTGACCTCATCTGGATAATCCAGGATATCTCCCCATCTCAAGATTCTTCACTTTTTTACATCTGCACAAATCCTTTTGCCAGGTAAGGTAACATATTCATAGGTTCTGGGTATTCAAAAGCGTACATCTTTGGGAGGGGAAGCATTATTTGGCCTCTGCCTCTTCATAGATTTTATTTTTCTTGCTGTCTTACTTATTGTCACATTTAACCATTTCTAAAACTCTGGCATTCTTTCAATTAGTTATACCTTCCTTCTTTCCTCACTGCCTTTACTGGACAACCTCATCTGGCACCTACTATGGGCTAAGTGCTATGCAAGGTACTATAGGGATACAATTATGTATCCAGACTCTACCCTCAAGGTATTTACAGTCAGTACATTTCCTTGATGGCCCCGTTACTGGTCTTAATTAAAATGAGCTAACCTTTGGGAAAGGACATTGCAAATACTGCAGGTACAAAAGGTGGGAGAAAGCTAACAACAAAGAGCGTGGTCCAGGATTTGAAGTCCAAAGTATGGACAGGACTGACTTTCTCTAAGTGGGTACTGACACTGTGAAGACCAGTCATACCCTCACCCAAAGGCTGTCACTGGTGGACTTGACCATCACCTCCAACCTCACTCCCCACCCCTGCAGGAAGTGCAGCTTTCTGCAAAACATTTGAGCCACTTTTTTTTGGCAAATTTCCCACAGATCAGTTTCAGGAAATGCTTGACAAAACACTTGGTCCCTAAAGAGTCTTATCTTTTAGAAGTACATACTGAAATATTTACGGATGAAATGATATGATGTCAGGGATTTGCTTCAGAACAGAATGTGTAGGAGGGAGTGGGTGGGGTATTGATGAAACAAGACTGACCATGAGTTAATAATTGTTGAAGCTGGGTAATGGAACACAGGGGTTTATTATACTATTCTAGTTTTTTTTTTTTTCTTTGCATGTTTAAAATTTTCCATAATAAAAAAAAGTTGGCTGGGCACGGTGGCTCACACCTGTAATCCCAACATTTTGGGAGGCCGAGGCGGGTGGATCACCTGAGGTCAGGAGTTCGAGACCAGCCTGACCAACACAGTGAAACCCTGTCTCTACTAAAAATACAAAAATAAGCCGGGCATGGTGGCTCATGCCTGTAGTGCCAGCTACTTGGTAGGCTGAGGCACGAGAATCACCTGAACCTGGGAGGTGGAGTTTGCAGTGAGCCGAAATCATGCCACTGCACCCCAACCTGGGCAACACAGTGAGACTCCATCTCAAAAAAATAAGTAAATAAAAAAAATAAAATTAAAAATTTAAAAGTTAAGGAGGAAAATTTCATCACTACATTTTATCTTAGGTCACTACATTTTACCTATGTAATTGACATAAACTTATCATTTGAATATATTTTACTGTCTAAATATTTGCCTATATTTTTAAAATAAATAAGTGCAGGAATATAAATATTTGACAAAGCAGTTCTCTTCTACAACCACTTGAATCACAGCAGGGAAGAGAAAGTGCTAGATATCTTGCCTGTGGCTAGCCTTGGAGCAATAATAGTCCTGTCCTCAGAGAAGAACACATGAAACTCTCAAACTTCATTCCAGTAATTGGACTTAAGGGGTTAAACATACCATATGGGGAAAGATAGTTTAACTTGATTAAGAGATAACTGTGGCTCTTTATGATGGAAATGGTGAATTGGCTTGACCCATCTCAGATTTTCATGTATTAACTTCCAGGTAGCATATTAGCATTAGCTTGGGATCATGAAACTATGGTTTTCAGCCTCAGTACGAATCTGAGAAAAACAACTGAAATGGATAGAATTTTCTTTGAAACTTCTTTATCTGCATTTTCAGTACTTGTGTAGGGGAAAGACAACAAGCATTAGAGCCAAAAATTGGACTTGACTTCCATCTCAGTCCTCAGGCAGGTTCCATAACCTCCCCAAACTCGTTTCCTCATCTATAAAATATAAAATAATATCTACTTTGCATGGATGCTGTGAGGGTTATGGGTAATGTATATAAAATGCCTCTCCCATCACAGACAACTAATGACAGCTCAGTGTATTTATAATTGCATGTTCCTCTTTTCCGCGCCCCCCCCCCCACATCTCCCAAACAGTGCTTAGCACACAGTAAGAATCCAAAAATGTTTGCTGAATTAAATTAAACCTTAGATGGTAGATAGATGGAGTTAGTGGGAGGAAGTGTTAAGACTATACCAGGCTCAGCCGGGCGCGGTGGCTCACGCCTGTAATCCCAGCACGTTGGGAGGCCAAAGCAGATGGATCACCTGAGGTGAGGAGTTCAAGACCAGCCTGGCCAACATAGTGAAACCCCACCTCTACTAAACATCCAAAAATTAGCCGGGCATGGTGCACACCTGTAATCCCAACTATTCAGGAGGCTGAGGCAGGAGAATGAATCACTTGAACCCAGGAGATGGAGGCTGTAGTGAGCTGAGATTGTGCCACTGCACTCCAGCCTGGGCGACAGAGCAAGACACTGTCTCCAAAAAAAAAAAAGGCTATACCAAAATCCGCCCCTTGGCACATCACTTGTTCACATGAGAGCTTCATCTCCCACTTCCTGTCCCTCACATCTAATCACCAAGTTCTATCTATTCAAGCTCCCAGCATCACCAGAATCTACTCACTTCCCTTAGATCCTGCTGCCACCTTAGTTCAAAACTCCATCTTCTCTCTCACCTGGTCTACAGCAAAGGCTGGCCCCTCATAGTCTGTTCTCGCCCCTCTACAGTCTTTTCTCTTCACTGTAGGTGGAGGGATTTTTTTCCTTTTTTTAATTATGAAAAATTTAAAACATTCACAAAAATTGAGAATATAATGAATATCCATGTACCCATCACCCAGCTTCATTCAATTATCAATGAATGACCAATTTTGCTTCACATATACCCCACCCACTCTCTCCAGTGTTCTTGGATTATTGGAAGCAAATTCCAGAAGCCATCGCTTTTGGAAGGGGAGTCTTTTCATGGATTCAGAATAAAATTCAAAATCCTTCACATGGCTTGCCAGGTCCTTGATCTCTGCTGACTTCTCCAACTACGGATTCTAGCTTGCTATTCCCCAGACCCAGACCTAGGCAAGCCAGCCTTCCCTCAGTTCCTTCACCATTCGTGTTGCTTCTTTCTGTTCCTGCGGCCTTCAGGCTGCTTTCAAAGCCCAGAAAGCCTGTTATCATCTTCTTTCACCCTGTTTGCTGGACTTTAGCTGCTCATGTCTTTGCTATCCCTCTGAATATCACCTTCTCAAGAGGCCCCCGGCTCAGGCTAGGTGTCCCCTTGCTTGCTCTCTTGGCACCTTCTGCTTCTCCTGAAATTATTAATACATAATTTTGTAGTTAGTCATGTAAAGCTGCCGACCCTGTTAAAAATGAGCTTTATGGCATAGGAACCATGTCTGTTTTGTACCCCGCTGAGGCACCCAGTACACAGCTCCACACCTTCTTTATAGGAGGCACCTAATAAATATTTGTTGAATGACATCCCCAAGAAAGGTAAATACAAAAGCCACATGCATTTCACATTATAAATTGCTTACATACTGAGACCAGTGTCTTAAACCTTTTATAACCGCAAGAACAATGCCCAGGCCTTTAATTTTAGGTGTATTTTGTTACAGTCAACATGACTTTTTAAAAAGATTCTGAGCTGCATATTATGCTAGACACTGAAGGTTCAAAGATAAATAATACACTGTCAAATGACAAAAATTACAACAAACTTAGTTTAAATATCTCAATTGACTTTATGTGAGATTCTGTAATTGGGCAACACTCCATTCCATAAAATAGAGTAAGTGTTCCGATGAGCTGAGCAGATGACGTTGGCTTTATAGACAAAGAAGGGTGGAAGAAAGCACAAGCAAAGAATGAAAATTGCATTGATCCTTTCAAAGCCACTTTTCTTGTAAGGTGGGGCAGGAAGCCAGAATAATTCGAAAAATAACTGATTAGTTAATATTAGGTTACTTCAGGCTACTTCTGTTGTACAAAGGTTAAAGCAGAGATTTAACCAGGCCTGTATGAGAAACTGGCTGTTATCTCTCTCTCCTGATTTCTCAGAAGGTCAGACAACAACCTAGTTTGGATTTGGTGATGTGGAACTTTATCAAAGGTAACTCTATTCTGATTTTTAGTCTGGTCTGTTGGAGCCTAGTGCAGAACTTAGTCCAAAACTATAGCCCCCTGTAATTTTTATTTAACTACACAGATCCTGCCCTCAGGAGTTGCATCTAGAAATAAAGAGAGCCATTTAATGATTCAAAAATTGATCATTTCTCATACTATATGTAGAAGGCAGAATATTTCATTAGCTAGGAAATCTATAAAGTGTCGAACAACTAGAAATAAGCAAAAATTTGCCATAAAACAACAGCTAAATACTGGGTCCTTCTTTTCGGCCAAGTATGGTGAAAGCATTTTTCACATATGATTTCATTGAATTCTTACAACACCCTTTGAGACTTACCTTATGCTTCCTATTTCACAGATGGAAAAAATCTACCAACACGTTGAAAATGTAGGCAACACTTTCTAAGTTACCCAGGAGTTAAACCAGGGAGTCTGACCCCGAGGGTATACTCTTACCCTCTATGCTGGGGTTAACAAGCAATCTTCAAGTACTGCTGCAAGAAAAAAATAAAACAAAGGACACTTTTTAATTAATCAGTGCTTCCCACTTCATGACCTGGTTTCATAGTTATGTGTGTACACTTTCATAGGAAAACAGCAGATGTTGTGAAACCTGTTACTGATAAGGCTAGGTTCCTATGGGCCCAAGGCACTACCCATTGAATGTGGACTTTGTACCAAATATTTCCTATAGAGAGAAATAAGCTAGAAATTCTCAAGGTGTGAAGCTACTGCCTACCTTGAACCTAGCCTGTCTTCTTGGCCAAACTGAAAGCTCTGCATTGTTTTCTTCTTGTGCAGTACACCTTGTCGGCTTACCTCCTACAGATGGGATCTAGCCAAGAGGAAATTCGTTATATTTTAAAACAGATAAATTGTTCAGATGAGTTACATGCTTGGAACTTAAACCATGACAAAAAAATTCTGTATTAATTATGCATATTTGGGAGTTTGTTTTTAACTTTTAATTAAGGGAAATTTCCATCATATGCAAAAATAGACCACGTAGTATAATCAACCCCCATGTACTCTTCACCCTGCTTCACATACACTTTTTTGTGGATCCATATTGCCTCCTCTGTCTTAACTAAGCCATTGCTGGATGAAAAGAAACCCTAGAGCAGCATTGTTTAATGTGAACCAGATATGTAATTTTACCTTTTCTAGTTGCCACATTTGAAAAGTAAGAAGAAACAAGTGAAATTAACTGTAACAGTACATTTTATTTAACCTAATATATTAAAAATATTATTCCAGTACTATCAACATAAAAATTATTATTGAGATACTTTATATTCTTTCTTATGTAATAAGTCTTTTAAATGCAGTGTACATTTTGCAGTTACAGCATATTACAGTCTGGACGGGCTTAATATTTTAAGGGCTTAGTAGCCATATGTGATATAAGTTAAATATACTAGTTTGTGATTAGTGGCTACCATATTGAACAGAACAGCCCTAAAGCGCCTAGGATAAGAGAGAGAGGACTAAACTCTGATTTTTCTCTTGTCCAAATTCCTATCTAAGGGGCTTGGGGAGTCATGCCCTACAAACCATAAATTCTCATCAGATGGGATTTATTTAACCCTGTATATTGTGACTTACTTTCCAATCTGACTCTGGCATGACAAGGAAGAAAATCAAAATATTTTACCCCAAAACATGTTTCTCTGCCATATCTTGAAATGGCCCTGAAAAGCCATCCCTTATGGGAAAAATCCACATTCTGTAGAGAATCCCCTTTCTCCTTTGTTTTCCTTCTTTGTTTTCCAGATCCAGGAGAAAATCAACTAAGAGCCAGGTACCCTTTTAGGTCCAATATGAAACAGTTTACAACCTGCTCTCTCTGTAGTCTGCTAAGTCGGTCTCCACAACCCTTTATCTTAACCTAAGCATTTCTTTTCGATTGATCCCAGGTCTTCAGATAAACTCAACCAACTGTCAACCAGAAAATGTTTCAATTTACCTACAGCCTGGAAGCCCCACCGCTTTGAATTGTCCCAATTTTCCAAACCAAACCAATGTGTTTCTTAAATGTATTCTATTGATGCTCATACTTCCCTAAAATATATAAAACCAGGCTGTACCCCCACCACTTTAGGCACATGTTCTCAGGACCTCCTGAGACCTGTGTCGCAGGCCACAGCCACTCATATTTGGCTCAGAATAAATCTCTTAGAATATTTTACAGAGTTTGACTCTTTTCATCGACAGGAGTAAACAGCCATTTTGCAATTTACCCGAAAATAATGCTACTAAAGGTTTCTGGCAAAAGTTGAAGTACAGTGCATACATACTGGGCTTCTCCATGAAATCTCCAACAAAAGAAGACCAACAACAATAATTAAAAAGTTAGCCAGGAGGCTGAGACAGGAGAATTGCTTGAACCCGGGAGGTGGAGGTTGCAGTGAGCCGAGATCGCACCAGTGCACTTCGGCATGGATGACAGAGCGAGACTCCGTCTCAAAAAAAAAAAAAAAAAAAAAAAAAAAAAAAAAAAGTTAGACAAGTGCTTCTACAAAAAAAGGAAATAACTATTAATGCAACCTCCAAACCCCAGACTATGATGATATGTGGCTTTCCAGATCTTGAGCAAGGTTATAGTGAGTAGAAAGCATGTTAGCAGTTCCTGAGAGGTTACAATAAGTTGTAAACTCTAGACATAGTGGCTCTAGACACTCAATACCTGGTTCTGCTATTTACAAGCTGTGTGACTTGAGCAAGTTATTCAGTTTCTCTGTGCCTCACGTTCCTCATCTATAAAAATGAGCATCATAAATTCTGGGATAGTTTTCAGGACTGAATGAGAAATACATGTAAAACATGTTAGAACCATGCTTGGCCCATGTTAACCTTTCATAAATGATCACTATTCAAAACAAAAACAAAACAAACCCAACAGCAACAGAATTGTGGGGAGACCCACAGGAAAATGAGAACTGAGGATGAGGAAGGTGGGGCTGATGATACAATTGAATTCATCAGTAATTTTTCTCTGTGCTCTGGATTCTAACTTAACAAAGGTGCTTGGAGACAGGAGTAAGAAGAGAGAAGAAATCAAAACTGGCTTTGCTGGTGCTGACAAGCCCGTTAAGCAGAGTTAAACATAAAATCCCTAGACAAAACATCTCTCATCTAGGACTATTTTTTTTTTTTTTTTTTTTTTTTTTTGCGACAGTTTCACTCTTGTTGCACAGGCCGGAGTACAATGGCACGATCTTGGCTCACTGCAACCTCTGCCTCCTAGGTTCAAGCGATTCTCCTGCCTCAGCCTCCCAAGTGGCTGGGATTACAGACATGAGCCATGACGCCCAGCTAATTTTTGTATTTTTTTTTGAGACGGAGTCTCACTCTGTTGCCCACGCTGGAGTACAGTGGCATGATCTCGGCTCACTGCAAGCTCTGCCTCCTGGGTTCACGCCATTCTCCTGCCTCAGCCTCCCAAGTAGCTGGGACTACAGGCGTCCGCCACCACGCCTGGCTAATTTTTTGCATTTTTAGCAGAGATGGTGTTTCACCGTGTTAGCCAGAATGGTCTTGATCTCCTGACCTTGTGATCCACCTGCCTCGGACTCCCAAAGTGCTAGGATTACAGGCGTGAGCCACCACGCCCAGCCATTTTTTGTATTTTTAGTAGAAACAGGGTTTCACTATGTTGGCCAAGCTGGTCTCAAACTCCTGACCTCAAGCTATCCACCTGCCTTGGCCTCCCAAAGTGCTGGGATTACAGGCGAGAGCCACTGCACCTGGCCTATTATCTAGGAATCTTTATAGTTGTCTACAACAATATCCTACCTGGGCAGCTTGCTCAACTGGAAAGAAATCGTCCCACTAAAAATAAAAAAGACAACATAACTTGGGGAGAGTGTTCTAAGGCAACATTTTCATTCTGAAGTTGTCAGCTACTCCAGCTCAATAAACTAACCCTCTCCAAACTGTTTTTCAACAAAAGAGCAAAAGAACCAGATACAATTGTTTGCATGTAGATAGGAGTTAAACACAGAAAAAAAATGCAATTTAAGTTGTATGCACAGTACAATTTTAAAAAGTGACAGATACAGAAGAATATTTAAGAAAAAGATTTCACTCTCAAAGAATTTAAAAGGAACCCATAAAATCTTTGCCAAAGGGGCTATGAGCGGTGGCTCACGCTGTAACCCCAACACCTTGGGCGGCTGAGGCGGGTGGATCACTTGAAGTCAGGAGTTCAAAACCAGCCTGGCCAACATGGTGAAACCCTGTCTCTACTAAAAACACACAAAAAAATTATCTGGGTGTGGTGGCACATGCCTGTAATCTCAGCTACTCAGGAGGCTAAGGCAGGAGAATAGCTTGAACCTGGGAGGTGGAGGTTGCAGTGAGCCGAGATCACGTCCCTGCACTCCATCCTAGGCAACAGAGCAAGACCCTGTCTCAAAAAAAAAAAAAAGGTTCTTTGCCAAAGAGCTTCAGGAGGAAATATGAGAGATCAGAGAGGAGGATGAAGTAACTGGCTTCAGTAAGGAAAAAAATGATACATAACATTAAAGTTATTTTGGAAATGAAAAATCACAATAGAAGCAGTAAGAAGCATAGATATGCTGAAAAAAGAATCCATGACACGGAAGATAGGGTTAAGAAAACATAGAGGGCAGAGATAAAAGAAAAGATAGTGGTTATCCATAATATGGAAGAACAATATATTAGATTATAATAGAATAATATATAATATAGATAGATATGAGAAAAACAGTACTCAGGAAATATGGCACTGATCAACCCTTTTTGGAAAAGTTACTTGCAAAATCTAGACAATCAAGAGACAGTTCAAGATAAAGAATTCAAGGATGGAAAAGACTTTGCTTTAATGGATTGTTAGTGATTACTGACTCCATTTAAATATCAAGAGGTTACCGGAAAGGGGTCCTGATCCAGACTCCTAAAGGGTTCCCGGATCTCATGAAGAAAGAATTTGGGGTTAGTCCACAGAGTAAAGAGAAAGCAAGTTTACTGGAGAAGTAAAGAAACAAAACAATGGCTATTCCATAGACAGAGCAGCCCTAAGGGCTGCTGGCTGGCTATTTTTATGGTTATCTCCTGATTATATGCTGAACAAGTGGTGGATTATTCACGAGCTTTCCAGGAAAGGGGCAGGCAATTCCCGAAACTGAGGGTCCCTCCCCCTTTCAGACCATATGGGGTAGCTTCTGGACATTGCCATGGCATTTGTAAACTGTCATGGCACTGTTGGGAGTGTCTTTTAGCAGGCAAATGTATTATAATTTATGTATAATGAGCAGTGGGGATGATCAGATGTCGCTTTCATCACCATCTTGGTTTTGGTGGGTTTTGGCCATCTTCTTTACCGCATCCTGTTATCCTGTTGAGATACAGGTTGTTACTACTTGTATCTTGTGACTTCCTGTCTCAACCTGTGACTATGAATGCCTGATCTCGTGGGAATGCAGCCCAGTGGTCTCAGCCTCATTTTACCCAGCCCCTATTCAAGATGGAGTTGCTCTGGTTTGAACTCCCCTGACAAAACTGAGGTAAACCATAGTTTATAATTATAAACTGCAGAGCAGAATGAGTTGCACGGTCAACATTGTCAATGTAAACACAATCAGGTAGTCTAGGACGGCATGCCAGGCCTTTGGGCCAACAGTCACTAACAGTGGGGCTGAAAGGAATGAGGCACATCGCCCATATATCTCCCAACTTCCTGAGCCCAGCACAATCATATTCCTCCATCTTTCTTTCAAACTTCAGAAAAACATCACCTGGGAGATCTCCGATAAGGAACGCTAAATGTATAATGTTAACCAATTGTAATGCTGTAACCGAAAGAATTACCTTGTTCCCTGTAACTCTGCATATCCTGTTTACATCGGGCTATAAAGGGCAAGCACTCGCATTGTTCGAGGCCCTCTTGTATGCTGTGGAATGGAGGGACCAAGTTCGAACTTGTAGTAAAGATCCTTGCCGCTTGGCTTTGACTCTGGACTCTGGTGGTCTTCTTTGGGGAACAAACGGTCTGGGCATAACATCTGGGGGCTTGTCCGGGATTCCCCAAGCCCACCAGACCCTTGGTCAACGGATCTACTAGGATCGATCGATTGATAGGTGAGCCAGCTCGTCTCCGTTTGTCTGTCTGTGTCTGTTCTGAATCTGAATCTGTGACTCACGAGGTCTGAAACTGGAGCTGGCGCCGTCCTGGCGGACGTGCTATAGGACAACCAGCGGAGACTGGTGGGAGACGTCCCCTGGCTCTCGTCTGATCTAAATTGCGATCTGGGCTGCCAGAGCGCGATCGCAGTCCGAGCAGCTAACTCTGACCCGGGCTACTGGTGCGCGCTTGCAATCTGGGCTGCCGGAGCGCGATTGCGGTCCGAGCAGCTAACTCTGACCCGGGCTACCGGTGCGCGCTTGTGATCTGGGCTGCCAGAGCGCGATCGCGGTCCAAGCAGCTAACTCTGACCCGGGCTGCCAGAGCCGCTTGCGACCTGTGCCGCCGGAGCCGCTTGCGACCGGTGCCGCCGGAGCCGCTTGCGATCTGTGCTGCCAGAGCGCAGTTGTGATCCGAGCAGCTGACTCTGACCCGGACTGCCGGAGCGCGCTTGCGACTAGATATTATTAATAAGCCAGATTTCCTTTACAGGGATTCTAACCCATATTCCTTTACAGGAAGAGACTACAAATTAGTACAGGATGGGTAATACCCAGAGCACTCCCCTATCTCTCCTTACAAGTAATTTCAAAGATGTAAGAGCAAGGGGCCATAATCTTAGTTTGGAAATCAGGAGGGGAAAGCTCATTACCCTATGCCGCTCCGAATGGCCTGCCTTTGATGTGGGGTGGCCACCTGAAGGGACGTTCCGACTTGCTGTCATCACTAGAGTAAAGTCCAAGATTTTCCTACCTGGGCGCGCGGGCCACTTGGATCAAATCCCATATATCCTCATATGGCAGGACCTTGTTGAGAACCCGCCTCCTTGGCTGTCACCTTTCCAATTAGCCCCTGAACCTTGTAAGGCACTGGTTGCTCGGCCGCTAAAATCCAAGCAACCAACTGCCCCCCCCATCCTGTTCTACCTGATAGCGGGGACCCACTGTTCACAGAACCCCCTCTGTACCCCTCCGGGCCCCAGGCCCCAGCCCCCTGGGCTGAGCTAAGGGAAGGAGCAGGCAGACGGGAGGCAGCTGACGCACCCGGACCCACCCCCCAGGCTGAGCCGCGGGAGGAAGCAGGCGGACGGGAGGCGGCCGGCACACACGGACCCGCTGAGAGTGAAAGTAACTCTGAAGGGCCGGCGGGGCGGACGCGAGGGCGCACTTCGCAGGCTAGCCCCCCCAGCCGCCTGACTCCACAGTGGCTCTACCCCTTCGGGAAATAGGACCCCCAGATGATACAGGAATCCCCAGGCTCCAGTACTGGCCATTCTCTACCAGTGATCTGTATAACTGGAAGACCCAGAGTGCTCGGTTTTCAGACAACCCCAAAGATTTAATGGCTTTACTGGATAGTGTCATGTTCACCCACCAGCCCACTTGGGATGATTGTCAGCAGCTCCTCCGAATCTTGTTCACAATGGAGGAGCGAGAGAGAATACAGGTAGAAGCTAGAAAGCTGGTCCCGGGGGACGACGGTCAACCGACTGCCAACCCCGACCTCATAAATGCGACTTTTCCTCTGACCAGGCCGGCGTGGGACTACAACACAGCAGAAGGTAGGGGACGGCTACGCCTTTATCGCCAGACTCTAATGGCGGGTCTCCGGGCAGCTGCTCGCAAGCCCACTAATTTGGCTAAAGTATACTCTGTTCTGCAGAGAAAGACAGAGAGCCCAGCTACCTACTTAGAAAGATTAATGGAAGCTTTCAGACAGTACACCCCCATAGACCCAGAGGCTCCAGGAAGTCAGGCAGCTGTTGTAATGTCTTTCATAAATCAGGCAGCCCCAGACATTAAAAGGAAACTCCAGAAATTAGAAGACTTAGAGGGAAAGCGGATTCAGGACCTCCTTCAGATAGCCCAGCGGGTTTATAATAACAGAGATACCCCAGAGGAAAAGCAAATAAAGGCCACTGAAAAAATGACCAAGGTCCTGGCAGCAGTAGTACAGAAAGAGCATCTACAGCCAGAGAACACCCAACCTAGGCGGACTCCCAGGTATAACAATCTGAGCAAAGACCAATGTGCCTACTGTAAGGAAGCTGGCCACTGGGTAAGAGACTGCCCCAAAAAGAAACAACGAGGACAGGGACCCCCTAGGTCTACACCCGTACTAGTCACTCAAGACGAAGACTAGGGAAGACGGGGTTTGGACCCCCTCCCCGAACCTAGGGTAACTTTGCAAGTGGAGGGGTCCCCAGTCCAGTTCTTGGTCGATACGGGAGCACAGCACTCAGTCCTAGTTAAAACTAATGGAAAATTATCCTCCAAGTCCTCATGGGTACAAGGGGCCACAGGAGTTAAGAAATACCCATGGACAACACAAAGAACAGTAAACCTCGGAGCCAGGAATGTAACCCATTCTTTCCTGGTCATCCCTGAGAGCCCCTGTCCCCTGTTAGGGAGAGACCTGCTAACTAAAATGGGAGCACAGATCCATTTCCTCCCTGAGGGGCCCGTTGTGACCAACTCCCAAAATCAGCCCATGTCCGTCCTGACTATAACCCTAGAAGATGAGTACCGGCTCCACCAGGAGCAAGCGGCCCCTGACCAGGACATAGCAACCTGGCTCCAGCAATATCCAGAAGCTTGGGCGGAAACGGGGGGCTTAGGACTAGCAAAACACCGGCCTGCCTTGTTTGTTGAACTTAAGCCTGGGACAGACCCCGTGCGGGTATGCCAATACCCGATGCCCCTAGAGGCCAAGAAAGGAATTGCCCCGCATATTTGCCAGCTCCTTGACCAAGGGGTCCTTCGCCCATGTCACTCGCCCTGGAATACTCCATTGTTGCCGGTACGAAAACCTAATAGTGGAGAATACAGACCTGTACAAGACTTAAGAGAAATCAATAAGAGGGTTGTGGACATACACCCAACTGTGCCTAACCCGTATACCCTCTTGAGTACCCTAAACCCTAAACATCAATGGTACACTGTTTTAGATTTGAAAGACGCTTTCTTCAGTTTGCCTTTAGCCCCTCAGAGCCAAAAGCTCTTTGCCTTCGAGTGGAATGACCCTGGAAGGGGCATAAGTGGCCAACTGACATGGACCAGGCTGCCGCAGGGATTCAAAAACTCTCCTACCCTGTTCGATGAGGCCCTCCATGAAGACCTGGGTGAGTACCGATGTAAACACCCTGAAATAACTTTACTACAGTATGTTGATGACCTCCTGATTGCTGCTGAGACCCAAGAAGCTTGTATTCAAGGGACCAAAAGTCTCTTACAAGCTCTGGGAAATCTAGGCTACCAAGCCTCAGCAAAGAAAGCTCAAATCTGTAAGCCAGAAGTAACATATCTGGGGTACCTGCTAAAAGGAGGGCAGCGCTGGTTAACAGACGCTCAGAAGCAGACTGTTCTGCAGATCCCCAGGCCACAATCCACCCGACAAGTGAGGGAATTCCTGGGGTCGGCGGGATTTTGTAGACTATGGATACCTGGGTTCGCAGAACTGGCTAAACCCTTGTATCAGGCAACATGGGGGCAGCAGCCATTTAATTGGACAGACGAAGCCGAGTCGGCTTTCCAACAGATCAAAACCGCCCTACTCTCTGCACCTGCACTGGGACTACCTGATGTCACCAAGCCCTTCCACTTATACGTGGACGAGAGTAAGGGTGTCGCCAAGGCGGTAATAACTCAGAACTTAGGCCCCTGGCGGAGGCCGGTTGCCTACCTGTCAAAGAAGTTAGACCCAGTGGCTGCCGGGTGGCCCCCTTGTCTCCAAATGATTGCGGCCACGGCTCCGATGGTACAAGATGCTGATAAACTTGTCATGGGTCAAGAATTGCGGGTCGTTACCCCACATGCCATCGAAGGTGTACTCAAACAGCCACCTAGTCAATGGATAAGTAACGCCCGGCTCACCCACTACCAAGGACTACTACTAAATCCTATCAGAATAACCTTCCTGCCCCCAATGACCTTAAATCCTGCCTCGCTGCTGCCCAACCCGGACCTGGACACGCCACTCCATGATTGCACGGAGATACTAGCTCAGGTGTACGGAGTTCGAGAGGACCTGCAGGACCGCCCACTCCCTGACGCTGACCTCGTCTGGTTCACTGATGGGAGCAGCTTCATGCATCAAGGCCAGAGGTACGCTGGAGCGGCAGTGACTTCAGAGACTGAGGTAATCTGGGCGGAACCCCTGCCCCCGGGGACATTGGCCCAGAAGGCCGAACTGATAGTGCTCACCCAAGCTCTTACCTTAGGGGCAGGGAAAAAGCTGACAGTATATACAGACAGCCGATATGCTTTTGCTACGGCACACATACATGGGGCCATTTACAGGGAGCGAGGGTTACTAACGGCTGAAGGAAAAGAGATAAAAAACAAGCAAGAGATCCTAGCCCTGTTAACAGCACTATGGAAGCCAGAAAAGTTAGCCATTGTGCATTGCCCAGGGCACCAGAAACCAACCACTCCAACTGCTCAAGGCAACTTTCTGGCAGACCAAACTGCAAGAAATGTGGCAAAGGCTCCCAGCCGACTCCTTGCACTCCAGCTCCCTGACCCGGGCCCCTGGGACTTGCCATATTCCCCTGATTATTCAGAACAAGATCTCCAGTGGATTGACAAACTTCCCCTGAAACAGATCCAGAAGGGGTGGTGGACTGATACTAATGACCAAACCATCCTACCAGAAAAATTAGGACAACAAGTATTAGAACACATCCACCGAACCACCCACCTGGGTGCTCGGCGGATGATAGACCTGATCAGACGCTCTAAGCTCAAATTCAGACATACAGCCAAGAAGGCCAGCAGCATCGTGGCAAGTTGCAAAGTCTGCCAGCTTAACAACGCCTACCCCCAATCCCAGACTGCAGCGGGAACAAGACTCAGGGGAACCAGGCCCGGTATCTACTGGGAAGTAGATTTTACTGAAATAAAGCCAGGAAAGTACGGGTATCGGTACTTACTTGTCTTTGTAGATACTTTTTCAGGGTGGACTGAAGCATTCCCAACCAAAAGAGAAACTGCTCAGGTCGTAGCAAAGAAAATTCTGGAAGATATCCTTCCCAGGTATGGCTTCCCCGTCCAGATAGGGTCAGATAATGGGCCCGCCTTCGTCGCTAAGGTAAGTCAGGATTTGGCTTCCATCCTTGGGGCAATTTGGAAACTACATTGCGCTTACAGGCCCCAGAGTTCAGGACAGGTAGAGAGGATGAATCGGACCTTAAAAGAGACCTTAACTAAATTGACTATGGAGACTGGCGCTAATTGGGTGGCCCTTCTCCCCTACGCTCTGTTCTGGGCCCGTAATACCCCTTACAGACTGGGCCTTACCCCTTACGAAATCATGTATGGCAGACCTCCACCCCTGGTTCCCAGCTTAAAAGATGATCTGCTTAAGTCTGAAACAGAAAATGTCTCTGAATTCTTATTTTCCCTACAAGCCTTGCAGAAAATTCATCAAGAAATCTGGCCCAAGCTGAAGGAACTATATGAGACCGGTCCCCCACCAACACCCCATCCATACCAGCCGGGAGACTGGGTCCTGGTTAAGCGACACCAACAAGAGACCCTAGAACCCAGGTGGAAGGGACCACTCCAGGTACTCCTAACCACACCCACCGCCCTAAAGGTGGAAGGCATCGCGTCGTGGATCCACTACACCCACGTCAAGCCAGTAGACCCAACCTCCGACCTTCTGGGACCAATCACGGCAGCGGCTGAAGCACCGGCCACGTGGACTGTGGACAGAGCTAAGAACAACCCCTTAAAACTCACCCTGCGCCGGCAACATAGCTCACTGCAAACATGCAGTTAGGTAGTCTAGCCCTAACGTTAGCCGCCCTAGTGGCCACTGGGGAAAACACCAAACCAGCATCTAATCCCTTTGTCTGGAGATTCTGGCTTTATGAAAACCGAACCCACCCTGGACAACCTCATAAGCCCGGGAAATTATTGGCCAGTGCTGACTGCCCCTCCTCAGGGTGCAATAGCCCAATCTTACTAAATTTTACTGGCTTTCAAATAGCCAAACCAGTGACACCAATAATATGTTTTGAGTTTGATCAGACTGAATACAATTGTAAACACTATTGGTGGCACCAAAATGCTGGCTGTCCTTATAACTATTGTAACATCCATAGGTCCCGTTACTGGGGAGAGGAAGAACAGTTAGACCCTAAGTGGCCCTTCCATCGTAGACGGGATGGAGACTTTTCATATACATGGATAGTTAGAGACCCCTGGAACTCCCGCTAGACCACGCCTCAACATAGGGCTGTATACTACTCCCCCTCCTCCACATGGCCTAGCAGTCACCTCTATCTGTGGCGAGGCCTAGTGCAAGTACTGCCCCTGGTCCATGGGGATATCCAACGACAGGAAAACAGACTAACACAAGACTTATGTCCTTTCTCCTGGTTAAAATTATTACAAGAAGGACTAGAGCTTGCTAACCTTACAGGACTTCACAGCCTGTCTGGCTGCTTTCTGTGTGCCACCCTAGGGCGTCCACCGCTAACTGCTATCCCTCTGCCATGGGGATCCTCTACCTCTGCCCAAGCTAACAACCTCCGAAACCTCTCATATGCCCCTATCCTAAACGTACCACTATACCTAAACCCCAGTCAGGAAAAGTTTCCCTACTGCTTCTCAGGAACCAATTCCAGCCTCTGCAGCATCACTGCAGTGCCTCCTAATATCACCCTAAGGGCTCCGCCA
Source organism: Macaca nemestrina (assembly GCF_043159975.1). Taxonomy (NCBI): domain Eukaryota; kingdom Metazoa; phylum Chordata; class Mammalia; order Primates; family Cercopithecidae; genus Macaca; species Macaca nemestrina. The sequence continues at coordinate 82,710,480 of NC_092126.1, forward strand.
GGCATATTCTTCTGGTGTAATGGGACATTATCTAAGGACCTATCTAGTCCCTCTGTTACCAACCTACTGTGTCTTCCTGTCACATTAGTTCCCCGGTTGACTCTACTAACTGCTGGCGAGTTCCTAGGGTACACCGGTAACTGGACTAGTACTGCTATTCACCCAGTCCCTAGACCGAGACCTGCACGAGCCATATTTCTCCCCCTCATTGCAGGAATCTCCCTCACCGCATCCCTCATTGCGGCCGGTATGGCGGGGGGAGCCCTAGGTCACACCCTCATAGAAAGCAACAAGTTGTACCAACAATTTGCTGTTGCTATGGAGGAGTCAGCTGAGTCCCTTGCATCCCTTCAGCGGCAGCTCACATCCCTAGCTCAGGTAACCTTGCAGAACCGGAGGGCCCTAGACCTACTCACTGCTGAAAAGGTGGTACATGTATGTTTCTAAAAGAAGACTGTTGTTTCTACATAAATGAATCAGGGCTTGTAGAAGACCGGGTCCAACAGTTACGCAAGTTAAGCACTGAAGTAGAAACACGGCAGTTTGCTTCAGCTGCAGACCAATGGTGGAATTCCTCTATGTTTTCTCTGTTAGCCCCCTTCCTTGGACCCCTGCTAAGTCTACTATTTCTGCTAACCGTAGGACCTTGTGTTGTTAACAGAATTTTGCAGTTTGTCAGAGAAAGGTTTGACACTGTTCAGCTCATGGTCCTCAGAGCCCAATACCAACCTGTAAACGCTGAAACAGAGTCAGACTTGTAAGACCCAAGATTGGCTCTAGAGTTACCTGAAAAGAAGGGGGGAATGAAAGGAATGAGGCACATCCCCCATATATCTCCCAAATTCCTGAGCCCAGCACAATCACATTCCTCCATATTTCTTTCAAACTTCAGAAAAACATCACCTGGGAGATCTCCGATAAGGAATGCTAAATGTATAATGTTAACCAATTGTAATGCTGTAACCGAGAGAATTACCTTGTTCCCTGTAACTTTGCATATCCTGTTTACATCGGGCTATAAAGGGCAAGCACTCGCATTGTTCGAGGCCCTCTTGTATGCTGTGGAATGGAGGGACCAAGTTCGAACTTGTGGTAAAGATCCTTGCCGCTTGGCTTTGACTCTGGACTCTGGTGGTCTTCTTTGGGGAACAAACGGTCTGGGCATAACATCGCCTTCACTGGAGCAACCACCAAAGCATGGCTCAACATTGCTCCCCTCTGCAGAGGCAAGCCTGGCTCTCTCTTTCTTCCAGAGATTCTGTGAGCTTCCTTGTTAAAAAGAATTTTTCTGCAGATTCTGTTTTTCTGTGGATACTGTTGTTTGTCATTAAGACTCTGACTGATAAACCACTCAAATGAAATTTAAGACAGAGGCCAGGCACAGTGGTTCATGCCTGTAAGCCCAGCATTTATGGACGCTGAGGTGAGAGAATTGCTTGAGGCTAGGAGTTTGAGACCAGCCTGGCCAATACAGTGAGATCCCATCTTTAAAAAAAAAATTAAGAAAGATGTATGTGGTCAAAGTATTAAGTGTATGGATGCTTCTACACAGTTGGTAGGAATGTTGTCCCAACCTTTGAAAGGGCAATTTCTATCAATTAAAATATTAAACATGAATCTCGGTGACCCAGAAATTCTACTTCTAAAGGAAATTATCTTACATATTTAAAGTCATTTTAATCTGTTCAACAAGTACGTATTAAACACTGTGCTACAGGCTGGACAACCTGCAATAAGCAAAACAAGCAAAAATTCCTACCTTCATGAGGCTCACATTCTGGATGGAAGAGTGGAGGGCAGACAGACAGTGAGGAAAGTAAAACATAAGAGACAGGATGTTAGAAGATGAGAAGTGCTATTTGGAAGGAGAAAGCCAGGAAGGGATCTAGGAGGTATGAGGCACTTTTTAATTTGAGATCAGTGGTCAGGGAAGACTCATGGAGGTTGGGGATTAAGTAACATCATATTTGAAAGAAGAGAATTCCAAAAAGAAGAAACAGCAAGTGCAAAGGCCCTAAGGCAAAAGCCTACTGACCATATTAGAACAATTGCCAAGGAAATTAGTGTGGCTGGAGAAGAGTGAAGATTGGAGTATGGAAGGAGATGGTTCAGAGAATAATGGCACTGGGGGTAGACGGTGTAGCTTTGTTGGCCATTATAAGGACTTTGGTTTTTAACTTTGAATGAGTGGGAAGCCATTCATTTTTAATGCTATTGTTGTTGAGACAGAGTCTCATTCTGTCACCCAGGCTGGAGTGCAGTGACACACTCATGGCTCACTGCAGCCTCAACCTCCTGGGTTCAAGCAATCCTCCCACCTCAGCTTCCCAAGTAGCTGAGTCTACAGGCATGTACCACTTTGCCCAGCTAATTTTTGTATTTTTTGTAGAGACAGGGTTTCGCCATGTTGCTCTTCTTGAACTCCGGGGCTCAAGTGATCCACCCTCTTCAGCCTCCCAAAGTGCTGAGATTACAAGTTTGAGCTACTGAGCCCAGTCACATTGAAAGGCTTTAAGCAGAGAGAAATATTAACATATTAAAATGTGCTGCATTTGCAAATGGGTTGAAGAAGGGCAAGGCGAACACAGAAGGCGTTTAGGAGGCTATTCCAGTTATTCAGCCAAGAGATGGATGGTGACTTGGACCCGGGGGGAAAACAGTGGAGTGGGGATAAGTGGCTAGATTACATGAAGAGGCAAAAGTGCAGAGACAAACATGTTCAAGAGATGTTGTTTATAATTGAGATAAGCTAGACATAACCTAAATATCCAATAATAGAAGACAGGTTAAATATATTATGATACATCCATTTTTTTTTTATTACTTAAAAGCTTCTGTAGTGATTGAAAGCATGGGTTAACTTTTAAATTAAAAAGCCAAGTGAATAATATTAATTTTTAATGTTACTCAACTTCAACAAAAGCATGTTTCTGGAGCATTAAAATATCTTGTTTGGCAATTAAAAATACAAACCTAGAAGCATTGACATTAAAGTTTCTTATTTCAAAAAGAACTATGAGGAGCCAGGCACAGCAGCTCATACCTGAGGCAGGTGGGTCACCTGAGGTGAGGAGTTCAAGACCAGCCTGGCCAACATGGCGAAACCCCATCTTTACTAAAAATACAAAAAAATTAGCCGGGCATGGCGGTGGGCACCTGTAATCCCAGCTTATTGGGAGGCTGAGGCAGGAGAATCGCTTGAACCCAGGAAGCAGAGGTTGCAGTAAGCCAAGATCATGCCACTGCAGTCCATCCTGGGTGACAAAACGAGACTCCATCTCAAAAAAAAACCCAATCAAACCAAACCAAACCAAAACAAAAAAACAAGAGTTATGAGCCAAATAGAAATACGCACCTATACCTCTGAAACTAGCATACCAATAATAATTCATTACTAGACATAACAAAGCAGGTACTTCTATTCTTTTCCTTTGAAACATTTTTGATAGAGCAGATATAGTTTAGGAAACGCAGAAACAAGATGCGAGTCAAATAGTGGTTTTTAACGAAACTTTTAGATTGAGTTTGCTGTGATGAAGCATCTAAGATCTGAATAGGCAAAAAGATTTGGCTAAGAGGTGAAACCAGGACATGAATATGAGATTCAGAACCTACAAATAGGTCAGGGAACAATTTGGTGGAGGCTGGAAACTGGTAGATAAGAATTATCTCAATGATTCTTTATTAATCACTTGCCAAATGCCAGGCTTTATTTCTTGTTTCTACAACGTCTAATTTTAGAATACATACCTTAATTCCACAAACTTGCCCATTAGTCATTGGCTAGTATAAACGGAAGGTCTGAAACTCGAGCTTGAGTTGTCTTATGCCGAAACACACCCTTTTCCTGCTATAATGCCCTGTATTAAGTAAGGTTGGCTAGATTGACTTTTAAGTTTGTTAACTGAAAAAAATCACACAATTTATAAATTTAGAAAAGGAGTAGACTCTTTTTTTTTTTTTTTTAAGGATTACAGCCTTCAAGGTGACCATCGTGCAGGCTGGGAAGCATGCCTCCTGCCAAGACCAGAGACAGGCACTTTGAAGGAGGGATTAGGGTAGGAGCTTTATGCTGAAAGAGTTGGCTACACATACATATTCAACAGGTTACAGGAGGAGCTATGAATATTCATGGTAGTCCCGATGCATGCATACTGAACAAACATACATACAACATATGTTCACTCTGAAGTGGAGACTTAACACTTAAATGTATTACAGTTCGGACACACACATCAAAATGTCTTTTCAGGATACAAAAAAGAGCACGACTTCTGTAAACCAGCCAGAACCAGTCCATGGTCAATGGTCTTATCAAGAGAAAGTTACTGAAATCAGTCTCTTGTCCAGTCAAAGTTGTGGTTTTATGGCTGATGGGACAGGAGCTAAGGGTCAATTAGCATCTGAGGGAGCTGCAAATTGTTTTAATATTGCTTATCTCAAGGTCAGTGCTTGTTTAGCTGCTACAGAAAAAGAAAACCCTTGTAATTGTGAACCCCAAAAATCTGAGACAGGTCTCAGTTAATTTAGAAAGCTTATTTTGCCAAGATTGAGGATGCGTGCCCATGACACAGACTCAGGAGGTCCTCACCACATGTGCCCTAGGGGGTCAGAGCACAGTTTGGTTTTATACTAAGGGAAGTGACCACCCCTCATATTGTCTTATGCCCAATTTCCGCCTCCAAAGAAAGAAGAAGTAAAAACTAAAATGCAGAAATTAAATCCACAGGCAGACAGCTTGGCGCCATACCCTGGGCCTGGTAGTTAAAGACTGACCCCTGACCCAGTTGGTTATGTTATCTATAGATTACAGACATTGTATAGAAATGCACTGTGAAAATCCCTATCCTGTTTTGTTCTGATCTAACTACCAGTGCACGCAGCCCCCAGTCACATACCCCCTGCTTGCTCAATTGATCACGACCCTCTCACGCGCACCCCCTTAGAGCTGTAAGCCCTTAAAAGGGACAGGGATTGCTCACTCAGGGAGCTCGGCTCTTGAGACAGGAGTCTTGCCGATGTCCACGGCCAAAACTCCTTTCTTCTTTAACTCGGTGTCTGAGGAGTTTTGTCTGCAGCTGGTCCTGCTACAATACCTTTTAGGAAGACATGAGACGACATCAATCAACACATGCAAGATAAACTTTGGTTCAGTCTGGAAAGGCAGGACAACTTGAAGCAGGGAGGAGGCTTCCTGGTCATAGGTAGAGAATAAACAAATGATTGCATTCTTTTGAGTTTCTGATTAGCCTCTTCCATTTATACTAGCCAATAACTAATGGGTGACTCTGAATAGAATGGGAGGCAGGTTTGCCCTAAGCAGTTCCCAGCTGGACTTTTCCCTTTAGCTTAGTGATCTGGGGGTCCCAAGATATTTTCCTTTCACATAATATAGTTAGAACATAGGCCTATGTCCTGTTTATAATTTGGTATCTTATTGCCACAAAGAGTCTATTCTGTCAGCCTTATGATCTCTATTTTAACATTAATGCTGGTCAGTTGTGTCTAAATCATAAAAGAGAGGGGTATAACGAGATGTGGTTGACCTCCCATCTTGTCATGGCCAGGAACTCAGTTTAAGGTTTTTCTGGGGTCCCCTTGGCCAAGAGAGGTTTATTTCAGTCGGTGGGGGGCTTAGGATTTTATTTTTAGTTGACAAGGCTTTTCTTTGGGAAGAATAGTATATCTAGTGGGATTATATTCAGTTCCACAGAACAAACCCTGAACTTAAGTAAGGAGGTTGCTTTTCTCAGGTAGTAAGACATCCGGAGCTAGACAGAGGGTGGGTGTGGCTCCACCTTTATTGTGGGTTGCCCCAGAGTCTAAGACTACTGCTCCACCTCCTGCCTCAGGGTAACCTCACAGCAATCTCAAAGCAGGAAGGAAACATGAGGCTGAGAAAAGGGGTGGTACCTGCAACAGGAAAGCAAAAACCTTCCCAGGACTTGCCAGCTGACGTCCTCCTATAGCTCAATGGCCAGAATTGTGTCATGTGACCATTTCCTCCTACATCTCATTGGCCAGAACCATGTCATGTGATCACCCCTGCGATGACCTCTGTGAAGGTGGGCATCTTAGCTTGGCACATTGCCTCCCTGAACAAAATCTGGGTTCTCTTAGAAGTTAAGAAGGCGAGAATGGATTTGAGGAGGCAGTTTGCAGTGTCCCGTAAAGAACTGACGGATCAGGGATGTTGGGAGAGGAGAAGCCGCCTCGGAAGTACTACTGGACTCTGGATTTCTAGGAAAAAATGCATCCACTGTTGATGCATTTTGCTACAAGGAGGCAGGGAAAGATAGTCTTTGTTCCAAGAAGCTCTGGGCTTAGCTCAGTTCTATTACTGTCCCTTAATGGCAGGGATACATTCTGAGAAATGCGTCTTTAGGCAATTTCATTTTGTGAACATGGAGTGTACTTACACAAACTTAGATGGTAGAGCCTACTACACACCTAAGTTGTACGGTATAGCCTATTGCTCCTTGTACAGCCTGTGACTGTACTGAATACTGTAGGCAACTGTACTGAATACTGCAGACAACGGTAAGAATTTATGTCTCTCAATATAGAAAAGGCACAGTAAAAATACAATATAAAAGATTAAAATGCTATACCCCGGTGAAACCCCGTCTCTACTAAAAAATACAAAAAACTAGCCGGGCGAGGTGGCGGGCGCCTGTAGTCCCAGCTACTCGGGAGGCTGAGGCAGGAGAATGGCGTAAACCCGGCAGGCGGAGCTTGCAGTGAGCTGAGATCCGGCCACTGCACTCCAGCCTGGGCGGCAGAGCGAGACTCCGTCTCAAAAAAAAAAAAAAAAAAAAAAAAAAAAAAAAAAAAAAAAAAAAATGCTATACCCGTACAGAGCATCTACTATGAACGGAGCTTGCAGGGCTGGAAGCTGCTGTGGGTGAGTGCATGAAAAGGCCTAGGATATTACTGTCCACTACCGCAGACTTCATAAACACTACATTTAGGCTACACTAAATTTATTTATTTATTTTTTATTTTATTTTTTTTTTTTGAGACGGAGTCTCGCTCTGTCACCCAGGCTGGAGTGCAGTGGCCGGATCTCAGCTCACTGCAAGCTCCGCCTCCCGGGTTCACGCCATTCTCCTGCCTCAGCCTCCCGAGTAGCTGGGACTACAGGCGCCCGCCACCTCGCCCGGCTAGTTTTTTTGTATTTTTTAGTAGAGACGGGGTTTCACCGTGTTAACCAGGATGGTCTCGATCTCCCGACCTCGTGATCCGCCTGTCTCGGCCTCCCAAAGTGCTGGGATTACAGGCTTGAGCCACCGCGCCCGGCTAAATTTATTTTTTAATTTATTTTTCTTCAATAATAAGTGAATCTTGGCTTACTGTAACTTTTTTACTTTGTAAACTTTACATTTTTAAAAACTTTTTGACTCTTTTGTAATAATAACGCCTTAAAACACAAATACGTTGCAGCTGTACACAAATATTTTCTTCTCTTTTTATTCTATAAGCTTATTTTTCCCATTTTGAAAATGTATTTATTTACCTTTTAAACTTTTTTTCTTAAAAACGAAGATGCAAGCCTACACAGGGTCAGGAGCAACCAAGGTTTCTGTCTGCCACAGTTCCTCCACCAGCCCCTGAGACAGAGTTCCCCTCAGGAGGAGTCTAGTGTGCGGACCCAAGTACACATCATCTCCAGACAGAAGGACTTCAGGGAAGTTGTTGACATGGGCTTAGGAAATGGTGGGAGAGTGGCAGGCACTTGGGGATGTTGAAAGTATCTGAAGATAAATCCAGCCTCCCAGATCTGCCTGGAGAGAGGCATTGACAGGGCAGCCTGGCTGCTCAGAGCTACCTTATCCCAGCCTTGTCACTAGCAAGGTATCTCTCCTTCCTGGGTCTCATTTTCCTCTTCTTTTTTTTTTTTTTTTTTTTTTTTGAGACAGAATCTCACTCTTGTCGCCTAGACTGGAGTGCAGTGGTGCGATCTCGGCTCACTGCAACCTCCGCCTCCCGGGTTCAAGCAATTCTCTTGCCTCAGCCTCCTGAGTAGCTGGGATTACAGGCACCCGCCACCATGCCTGGCTAATTTTTGTATTTTTAGTAGAGACTGGGTTTTACCATGTTGGCCAGGTTGGCCTTGAACTTCTGACCTCAGGCAATCCGCCCACCTCAGCCTCCCAAAGTGCTGGGATTACAGGTGTGAGCCACCGCGCCCAGCTCTCATTTTCCTCTTCTAGAAAGGAGAGTAATAACTCTACCTTGTAGGGTTGGTGTGAGGCTCGTTTGAAGTGATGTATGTCCAGCTCCTGTTCTATACTATCCACTCCATAGACGATGGTTATTTTTGTTATGAGTATGATTTGGCCCCCATGCCCTCTGCTCTAACTCAACTCCCATCTTCTCCCTGTCAGGTATACTGACCCACTTGCCATTCCCTTATTAGAACATGCACTCTCTGCCTGGCTTTCCACTTCTCACTTTGCACACGGTGGAATCTTGGCGGAAGCACCTCACATCCTGGTGAACCTGGTAGTCCCCTGTGATTCAGTTGGCCTCTGCACTTCTCCAGGAAATTCTCTCTGCCACTCCAGGCTGGGTGAAGCTGCTCCTCAGTTTCCCTAGCAACCCACAATTATATCAGGGTTCTTATTGCACCCTTAGGCAATTACTGAGTTCCTTCCAAGGCTAGTCCAGACTCTCAGTGTATAAACCACCCTTGACATAATTAATTCCATCTTAGAAAAACCCTCCATTTTATATTTCATAGGCACTTTGCTAACAAGGATAAGATGTTTTGCTTAATGAACAGGTTTTAAAAAAGAACACAAACAAGCACACTCATCCACTATCAGTTCTCACCAGAGGACCCTCTGACTGTAAAAGAGCCAAGCCTTCAGCTTGTCTGTCTTCACTAACACCGTCTTGCAGTCACTCGTGATAAGAACTCAGAAGTTGCCACCAAAAGCTCTGCCACATCAAAGACTCTTCCTTGCAGACCACCAGGCCCAGACCAGGACTCCCTTTGTCTTCTTCGCTCCCTTCGGATTGGTTCATTAACCCTTTCGCCTATCTCTTTTTTCTCTTGATGTTAAATATTACTTTGTTTGTTGTGGAATGTTTAATCTACAACATTCGTATAGTGATTAAGTATACTAGTATGTATGGTTTGCAATATTTACTGACTTATGGAGTGGCTTGAACCTATGTGCTCTGACTACAGAGTGAGCAGGAAGGACTAAGGAGAATTTCCTCCTTGGGAACTCCATCTAGCTTCTGGATTTTGTGATTGAAATAGCATTAAAAAAAAAAAAAAAAAGACTGACATTGTGGAGAGATACAAACGTGTATGGACCTGGTCATCTCTAATCTCGAACTGCTATGACACTCAGAGAGGTTGAGAGGCCCAGAACACTCCCCTTGTTCAAGGCTCTGCATGAAGAGAAGGAAGAAATTATGCAATATTTTATTTATTTCTTTCTTCAGATGAAGCCTCTCTCTGTTGCCCGGGCTGGAGTGCAATGGCGTGATCTTGGTTCACTGCAACCTCTGCCTCCTTTGTTCAAGCCATTCTCCTGCCTCAGCCTCACAAGTAGCTGGGACTACAGGCATGTGCCATCGTGCCTGGCTAATTTTTGTATTTTTAGTAGAGATGGGGTTTCACCATGTTGGCCAGGCTGGTCTCGAACTCTTGACCTCAAGTGATCCACCCACCTCAGTCTCCCAAAGTGCTGGGATTACAGGCTTGAGCCACTGAGCCAGCCTAATTGTTCGATATTTTAAATGTTTAAATGACCAGCAAGTCATAGGTGCTCAACAAATATTTGTTGAATGACAACAAATTAGCACTGTTGACACAAAAAGGGCAATGCAATGTATGTGCTATTTAATATTTGCAGATTTTTATTTAAAAATCTGAATTCACAGTACACTGCAGGTGGTTGCTTAGAAGCATACAAGTTTCAAGTTCTGTCACCCTGTGTATACTTTTTTTTTTTTTTTTTTTTTTGAGACCTCCGGAGTCTCGCTCTTGCTGCCCAGGCTGGAGTGCAATGGTGCGGTCTTAGCTCACCTCAACCTCTGCCTCCCGGGTTCAAGCGATTCTCATGCCCCAGGCTCCCGAATAGCTGGGATTACAGGTGCGTGCCACTACGCCCGGCTGATTTTTGTATTTTTAGTAGAGATGGGGACCAACGTGGACCATGTTGGCCAGGCTGGTCTCGAAATCCTGACCTCAAGTGATCCGCCCATCTTGGCCTTCCAAAGTGCTAGGATTACAGGCATGAGCCATCGCCTGGCTACCCTGTGTATCTGGAGACAACTGCCAAGTCTAAATGTGCAGAGGTAAGGGAAGGAGAAGTTTTGACCCAGTGGCCCCCGCTCGCCCTGCCTGCTGGGGAGATGGGGAGCTCCTAGGACAGGAGCTGGGTCCTCAAGACGTGGCACGAGGAAGGGGGTCGCAGTAAGCCCCCAGCAGCTCCCACACTGCGCACCCCTGGGGGGGTCCCTCTGCCAGCCTCAACCCAGCCCCCTCCTAGCCGGCGGGCGGTGGCAGTCTCCGTGATATCTTTCCGTCCAGCCGGCAGGCGGCGCCCTCCGGCCCTTGTTTCGTCGGGCCCGGACGGGGCGTGCGCGCTCAAAGGTTGCCAGGCTCTGTCGCCCGCATTTCCTGGCCTGGAGCCGGCTGAGCCACAGCGGGGTCGCCGCGGGGTCCCGGGGCCGTGCTACCCCGCCCCTCCCGGGAGCGCGCGGCGTGGGGCTGGACCAGGCCAGCGCGCTGGGCCCTCGCCCCTCCCTCGGGCAGTCACCTGGGCACGGGCGCCGCAGGTGCCGGGCCCTCAACCTTGCGGAGCCGACAGCCATCGATCCTCGGGTGAGTGCGGGCGCGGGTGGAAGGCGCCCGGCGCTCTCGCCACCGGCGTCCCAGCCGCCGGGCGGCCAACTGTCCCCGCGCCGCTCCTGGCCTCCCTGGCCGGGTACTCAGCGCGTCTGGGAGGGGAAGGAATTTCCTTTGCAGGAACTCAGGGGTTGGGGGTTCTCTGCTACTTAAGAGATCCAGGAGTGGGGCGCGGACGCCCGAGCCTCCCACCTTCGGGATGGGGATTACAGAGGAGCCTTAGCAACTGAGGTCCGTCGTGGGTTTGAGGGCATGGGGTCCGGGGAATGGGCGTGTCCCACACCCAGAGACTCGCCACCCTCTCTCCAGGGGAGATGCTTTTTGAGCATGACAAACCCAGCAAGGTTACAGAAGTGGGTGTATGCAACTCTTCGCTCTTTCCTGGCGCCCAGAGGTGAATAGTCACACACACACACACACACACACACACACGCGCGCGCATTCATTGGGGCCGACTTTGCGTCCCCTCCCCTGGCCTTGGGCGTTGGGGCTGCGCCCCCGCCCGCGCCGGCCACTGGGATTAAGCCCCAGGGCCTTGCCCGGCTGTTTGTTTTTCGAGGCAGTTGCGTCCCGGTAGGTTCCTGGATGACCATCCTGGCTGGCTCAAAATTCCCTCTAGATTACCTGCGTCCATCCCCAAGAACCCAGCGGCTGAAACTCCTTTTCTCATCTGCGCAGGTGGCCTCGAGGTGGTGGCAGGGCCGCCCCCTGCAGTCCGGAGGCGAACGCACTTACCCGACCTCCGGAGGCAGGTTCGGCTGGGAGGAACCGCTCGGGCTTCGTCCTACACCTGCGCAAATGTCTCCGGTAAGGGGAAGTGTTGCTTAAATCCCAGAGAGAACCCCCGTCGAGAAGCATAGCAAGACATATGAACGAGTGTTTAGCTCTCAGTATTGTTATTGCTTCGAGTGAAATGGTTTCGTGTGTACTTTGTGCATTTATATATAAATATAAACATATATGTATACATTTGACAAGCTCTAAGACCGGCACTTACTTGTGATATCTCCAAAACAGAGTTATTATAGTTATTTGGAAATTGTCAGTGGGAATCAGCCTGGCTGGTATGAGAATTACAGGGAGGAGGACCTGTGTGCAATTTCAAAACGATTTAAGAGACATTCGGTGGCAATACAAGGTGCGGACGTTGGTTGGATCCTGATTTGATAAATGTTTTTTAAAATGAAGATGATGGCTGAGTGCGGTGGCTCACACCTGTAATCCCAGCACTTTGGGAGGCCGAGGTGGGTGGATCATCTGAGGTCAGGAGTTCGAGACCAGCCTGGCCAACATGGTGAAACCCTTCTCTACTAAAAATACAAAAATTAGCAGGGTGTGGTGGCACGCGCCTATAATCCCAGCTACTCGGGAAGGCTGAGGTAGGAGAATCACTTCAACGCCGAAGGCAGAGATTGCAGTAAGCCGAGATCGTGCCACTGCACTCCAGCCTGGGAGGCAGAGCGAGACTCCGTCTCAAAATAAATAAATAAATAAATAAATAAATAAGGAGACGATGAAGGAAATTTCTACTGATTATTTGATAGTATCAAGGAAATTATAATAGTTCTGTTTAGTTACTTTTGGTAATGGTATCATGACTAAGGTTTTAAAAATCCCTGTAGAGACACACACTGAAGTTGAAATACTACTTTAGGATTTGCTTCAGAATTATTCAGTTTTAGATGCTAGCAGAGAAGTGAGGGGAACAAGATGAGAGGAGATTGTTCATGGATTGTTAATAGTGGAAGCTGGAGAGAACACGTGGACACAGGGAGGGGAACATCATGCGGCGGGGGCGGCCTGTTGGAGGATGGGGGCAAAGGAGAGGGAGAGTATTAGGACAAATACCTAATGCATGTAGGGCTTAAAACCTAGATGACGGGTTGATAGGTGCAGCAAACCCCCATGGCACATGTATATGTGTATACCTATTAACAAACCTGCACATTCAGCACATGTATCCCAGAACTTAAAGTAAAACAGAAATAAAAATAGTTGAAGCTGGATGATGATTATGGAAGTCCTTACACTATTTCAGTATTTGTGTGTGTTTGGCATTTTCCTTTAAACAGAACACCACCACCTGTGGAGCTTTTTTGCATAAGGTAGGTTTGGCACTGCAGCTGAGTTTAGATGCGAGGTCTTCCACAGTCCCTCGTTTTTTGTAAATTGGGTGTCAAGGCTGCTTCTCCAGACTCGGCCATAAAAAGTTTTTTTCTCCCTACTGGAGGTGCTGATTTATTTTGCTCAGAAGGCAGAGGGTGTTTGCTGAGTGTGACAAAGCTGAGCGGATCAAGTTGATGCAGGTGGAGGCTAGGTCAGCTTTTTTTATACAAAGGGCATTAGCAAGCCTGGGGGTTGATTGCCTCCAGTCGGGCGGATTGTATAAAGTGTGTTAGCAGTTTTGCCTAATTGCCCAAATCCCTTCCAAGTTATGCTCATCAAAAAACAGAGTTCAGAGTAGTGAACACACATGTCTGTTTACACTTAGGATTTATGTACACTTCTGGAAGCACTGTATGCATCAATAAAAAGTGTACATGATAAAAACAAAGCACAAAATGAGTGGAGGGCTGCTTGTTGCTGTGTTGTGTTGCCTGTTTCATCGTTACCTTGTTTGCTTTAGGGATCATGACGTGTAAATATTTAGCAAAGCACTGACTCCTAAAAGTTCTGCATGGCGTTTAACACATTTTTTTCAAGAACCATGCTTGTAGGAGGGTAAGGAAGGAGTAGTAGCTATATCTTCATCAGGCTTGCTCTAAATTTTTTTTCTCCAGATTTAGCCTATAATTCCTACTCATTCTGTCATGCTTGGTCAGTAATTTGGAAAAGCGGTGATTCTGAGAGGGAGCTGTTGAAGTTAATAGAGGGAGGAAGGGGAGGTATATTCCCGAAAGGCAAATCCACATTTTTTAGTAGCTTCAGTATAACTGAATGTAATGCCTTTGGATTTAAGGATAAAACAAGTCAAAGAGATGAGATCCGGGACAGTTAAAAGTTGAAGTGTTCAGTGAATCTCCTCAGCCTAGACCTTGCTCCTGTAGATTCACTAATCTAAAGGATGTAAAGATGTTTTAAGATTCAGTTGAGGAATGCTGAAGCATGTCCTAATTTCACTGCTGTGATGGGAAAATAATGAGACAACCAACAAAAATCCCCTTATAGTAGGGGGAAATACCACAGTGAATTAATCATGGTACTTAAATGAAGTGAAATTGTTTGGTTTGTGCCTCTGTTTTCTTGGTATGAATAAAAGAAGTGTACAACTGTCACGTAACTTCATTTTATACCTCAGTTTCCTCTCTAGTTCCCTAAAAGAGCATGGAAAGAGAAAAGAAACTTGCCAGGCCCTTTAGTGACCAAACTAATGTTTACTCTCCTCTGTAGGAGGGTGGTAGATTTGGACTCTGGAGAGTTGATTGCTAATAGCTATTTTAAGGACTTACCACAAATGTGATACTATTTTGCCCTGATTCTCATTATTAAGGATATAAATGCATTAGAAAAGCAAATTGCTCCCCTGTCGGGCTAGAAATGATAGGAAAGGGTGTTGGCAATCTAGTCAACGGTATTCTTCTAGATTCATAAGCACTTAGCTTTCATGTACAGCACCTCATCCCATCCTGTAAGGCGGAGCAGTGGTGATAGAGGGTAATTTTGGTTTTTAACAGATGGGAACATTGAAATATAAGGAAGTCAGCCTGGGCAACATAGTGAGACCTTTACTCCACAAAATAAAAATAAATAAATAAAAATTAGCCAGGTATGGTGGTACACGCCTGTAGTCCCAGTTACTCAGGAGGCTGAGGTGGGAGGATTGTGTGAGTCTGGGAGGTCGAGGCTGCGGTGAGCCGTGATCACACCACTGTACTCCAGCCTGGGTGACAGAGCAAGATATTGCCTCGAAAAAGAAATCTAAAGAAGATTGCTTTAAATCACTTCTTTAGGGAGATAGGGAAGGAAATTTAACGTTGATCAAGAGTTCATTGGCTAAAAAAAAGAGTTCATGGGCTGGGTGTGGTGGCTCACACCTGTAATCCCAGCTCTTTGGGAGGCTGAGGGGAGGAAGGTTTGCTTGTGGCCAAGAGTTCAAGACCAGCCTGGGCAACATAGTGAGACCCCCATCTCTACAAAATAATAATAATAATAATAAAATTGGCCAGTGTGGTGGCTGAGGTGGGAGGACGGCTTGAGCCCAGCAGTTCCAGGCTGTAATAAGCCATGTTTGCACCATTGCACGCCAGCCTGGACAACAGGGCAAGACTCTGTCTCTTAAAAAAAAAAAAAAAAAAAAAAAAAAAAAAAAGAATTCATGGTAGTCTTCACACAGGTTTTTGTTTTTTGTTTTGTTTTGAGACAGAGTTTTCGCTCTGTTGCCCAGGCTGGAGTGCAATGGTGTGATCTCGGCTCACTGCCACCTCCACCTCCTGGGTTCAAGCAATTCTCCTGCATCAGCCTCCCGGGTAGCTGGGATTACAGGTGCCAGCCACCATGCCTGGCTAATTTTTGTATCGTTAGTAGAGACGAGGTTTCACCATGTTGGCCAGGCTGGTCTCGAAGTCTTGACCTCAGGTGATCCACCCACCTCAGTCTCCCAAAGTGCTGGGATTACAGGTATGAGCCACCATGCCCGGCCCACACATTTTTAATTCTGACAAATGTCTCTAGGTTGGGTATTATCAGTCCATTTTGCAAATGGAAGTTGAGGCTAGAGGTTAATAGTTTTTGCCTGAGGTCTTGTAGCTAGTAAAAGTAGAGCTAAGATGCAAACTCAGCTCCGTCAGATTTGACAGTCTGCATTATTTCTGGCAGTTTCACACTACCTTTAGCAGGAAGCAGAGCAACATGCCCAAGAATTGGGTAGTCTAGGCAAACTGTCTTCTTACCACACCCTACTGTCCTGGTGACAGGCGGGGGGCATGGGTCACATCTGACCAACACATGTTCTGTCGGGCCAGCATAGAGCTTAAAAAAAACACTGAGTCAGTGTTGAAAATTGGGAAATTTCAAATATTCTGCCCTAACGATTCCCAAAGGCAATACTAGAGCAGCTGCCTCTTTAAGGAAGTGTAGTACATACCAGTCCCCTCAGCCCCCAGCAATCCCTAAAGTAGTCCCCAGCCCTGAGATTGCACTTTTTTTTTTTTTATGGTAAGAAATCTTTCTATGTGTGTGTTTCTACCCCAAATTGAATAACAAAATATAGGTTGAGAGGCTCTTGTTGCAAAAAAAAATGGTAAAGACACTTTGGGAGGCTGAGGTGTGGGGATCACCTGATGTCGGGAGTTCGAGACCAGCCTAACCAACATGGAGAAACCCCATCTCTACTAAAAATACGAAATTAGCCTGGCGTGGTGGCGTATGCCACTTGGGAGGCTGAGGCTGGAGAATCACTTGAACTCAGGGAGCGGAGGTTGCAGTGAGCCGAGATTGCGCCATTGCACTCCAGCCTGGGGAACAAGAGCGAAACTCCATCTCAAAAAAAGAAAAGAAAAGAAAAGAAAAATGGGAAAGATCATACTCCTTTGAGGAAATGAGAGTCTTGTATTTAGTTCCAGTGCTTCTCTGTCAGACGAATACAAGTTGTGTTGTCATTTTTCTCCCATGCTGTCTATTTTTCTCACAAGGAACTTGTTTGCTACCCCTTGCGGTTTGACAAGAATGGAGTAGGTGTGGGCAGGCCTCAGTAGGGAAAAGGAATGGCTCCAAACTCCCACACCATTGGGTCTTTGTGAGTAGGCAGGTGGGTGCCCTGCCAGGATAGGGCACAAAAAAGCCCTTTAACCCTTCCCCTTTAAACAGCCTGACTCTGGGACCCATGTGGATCCTGAGGTTGTGTGTCAGCTCTCTGTAGCTGCTTTGAACTGGACCCCAGCCACTCTGAGGGGTTCCTAGGACTTGCAAAGGGCCCCCTCCCCCGTCCTTCTCTGCCCACACTCTCCTGCTGATGACAAGTCCACTTCTACACGCTGCTTAGACACAGCACCCCCAGAAGGCTCTACAGGGATGAGGAGCTGAGGCGCCCGCATAGTGCAGCCTTCAAGGGGTTTCTGTGGCAGAAGTCCAAGGGTGGCTTAATTTCCTTGCCTTCAGACTTTCGGTTAAGGGTCATGGGGCAAACATTCCCGCCTCTGTGAATAGCTGGAGTTTCACGACCGTTGAAGTTTCTCTTTAGATCTTTGTTTCCTTCCCGTGAGTTCTGCATTTTCTTCCCCTGTGTGTGTGCTGTGGAGGAGAACGAAAAGAGGAAATGGCACAAAAGTGAACCTTGTTGGGTGGCTTTGAGGAAATCTGAGGTGCTGTTATGGGCCTTTGTCACTCGAGTTGTCAGTCTAGGTGTGTGTGTAAACGGATATAGAATAAACAAAGTCTCCAAGTGGAACAACTTGTTTTGGCCAAAAGAAGTGAGTTCAGACCGGGCGTGGTGGCTCACACCTGTAATCTCAGCACTTTGGGAGGCTGAGGTGGGTGGATCATGAGGTCAGGAAATGTAGACCATCCTGGCTAACACAGTGAAACCCTGTCTCTACTAAAAATACAAAAAAAAAAAAAAAAAAAAAAATTAGCCAGGCGTGTTGGCGCTCACCTGTAGTCCCAGCTACTTGGGAGGCTGAAGCAGAAGAATTGCTTGAACGGGGAGGCGGAGGTTGCAGTGAGCTGAGATCATGCCACTGCACTCCAGCCTGGGCGACAGAGCGAGATTCTGTCTCAAAAAAAAAAAAAAAAAAAAAGAGAGAGAAAGAAAAAAAAAGTGAGTTCAGAGGCCCACAAGTTTTATGAATGCCGAACCCGCTGCTTGAGGGGATCCTTTCTGGATAACTCTGGAATCAGGTTTGTGGGTGTGTGTTCCCTCAGGTGATGATGAACCCCCGTGTCAAGGAAGAGTGGGGTAATTGGTTATTAGCCAGAGCCAACAGGGAGAGGCCGAGCAGTCTGAGTATGGACTCAGCCAGATCCCTGGGCTTCATTTCTGGTTCTTCCACCACCTGTATGACCTCATTTTTTAAAACCTCTTTGTCCCTCAGTTTCCCCTGTGTAAGCTAGGAGTAATAACAGTACCTATGTCCTAGGGCTGCGAGGATTCACTGGCACGTCAAGTGCTTGTAGCAGTGCCTGGCATGGAGCAGGATGGACTGTGAGTTAGCTATTATTGTTGTTGTTGTTGTTAGAGCCCTGCTTCCTTTACTTTCAGTTTTACTGGGGAGAATTTCCCCCACATAATGTTAGAAGAAAGACCACAGGGAAGAAATGCATCTGAGCTCTGACCTCTGTCCGTGGAGTGAGCCATGGGCTGCTCATCTGGGTTGCCACGTGGCCATAGGGAAATGTTCTCCATGACAAATGCTAACAGGGTGTTTGGTGCAGCAGCAGCCTTGGAATTGGTGAGAACTGGGCCACAGCTTGTGGCTTTGAACCAAGGCTTTGGCTTTGTTGTTCGGGGATTAAAATCTCCTTTTTTAATCTGTGACTGACTGTGGAAAGGAGTTGGAATCCCCTAGCATTCGCGTGGATACAAACTCCACTCCCTTACGAGAGAGCGGACTGGTGTTAGCTGCGACACAGGAGTCCCAGCCTCAGCTGTGCCACTGCCTGGCAGGGGTTTAAGGCTAGGTCTTCTGGGCAGCCAGTGCCTCTTCTGTCACCTGGGAATAAGCATATCTAATAGGAATGTTGTGAGGGGCTAACAACATTTTATGAAAGCCTGACAGAGACACAGTGAAGTACAATGCCTGACTTGCACCTTAGTAGTAAAATCATAGAACAGATACATTGAAAGGCTTACTCTTTAACTTGGAAAAGTAATATAGATGCTGTTAACTAGTGTTTATTTAATATTTTGTAGTTCTTAAAAGGACCATCTGGTTTGATCTTTAAACTAGCAATGCAGGTTTCTCTTTGTTTACATTTGTTTCTATTGCCTTTTGGCTGCATGTCAGGAGAGGTACAGAAGTGAACCCAGGTTCAGGCCAGAAATGAGAACATGGAAGGACCTTCATTTTACTTTATCAGAGAGGTAACATGAGTTCTGATTCTTTATGCCCATAAGTAATTCTGAGGAGGGAGCACTTTAGAGATTGATAGCTAAGGTGTTCCTGGGAAGCTGAAGGCATCCATGGTGTCCAGGGAAGCTGAATGGAGGGCCAGTGATTCCCCTCCAAGCAGCAGGGCAGAGGTCCCCCCCGTTGATAGCCCTTGCCCAGTCCCCTCCAGCAGGGACAGGTGGGAAGAAGACAGGCAGTAGGCTTTGGATTCTCCCTCCTGCCCCAGGTGCAGACCCAAAGCTTCAGAGTCCATTCTACCTTCACCTAACCCTTCGTCCTTCTCCTGCGCTCCAGCCGGGTGTTCTGGTGAGAAGTCTATACCCACCACACCCTCACCGCATCCTCAGTGGATGGGCCCCAAGCCTGCACTCTCCTGCTCAACCCCTGCGAGGTTTTCTCTTCTTCCCATGTCCTCTGCGGCTTTCCACTGCTGCCCTTGCCTCCTGATCCTGCCTGCCTTCAACTTTACTGTATTCTGAAAGGTTTAAAGGGAGGAGTCTTTTATGACCCGCAATCCAAGGATCTGAAGGCATTGACATTTGGGTATATTTCCTTTCTATTTTGTTTTACTTTGGTTTTTTAGAAATTTAAAAAATTTTAACATTTTATAAACAATTCATTTTATGTTAGAATTTTAACATAGTTGCCATACTATGATTACAATTTATCATTATGATGATATCAAAAACATACCTGCATGCATATGTTTATCATAGCACAATTCACAATTGCAAAGATATGGAATCAGCCTAAGTGTCCATCAACCAATGAGTGGATAAAGAAAATGTGATATATATATACACACATCACATATATACACACACACACCATGGAATACTAGTCAGCTATAAAAAGAACAAAATAATGTCTTTTGCAGCAACTTGGATGGAACTGAAGACCATTATTCTTTTTTTTTTTTTTTGAGATGGAGTCTTGCTCAGTCACCCAGGCTGGAATGCAGTGGCCCAATGTCGGCTCACTGTAACCTCCACCTCCCAAGCGATTCTCCTGCCTCAGCCTCGCGAGTAACTGGGATTGCAGGCACCCGCCATCATGTCCAGATAATTTTTGTAGAGCAGGGTTTCACCATGTTGGCCAGGCTGGTCTCGAACTCCTGACTTCAGGTGATCCATCCGCCTCGGCCTCCCAAAGTACTGGGATTACAGGTGTGAGCTACCACGCCCATGAAGGCCATTATTCTAAGTGAAGTAACTCAGGAATCGAAAACGAAATGCCGTATGTTCTCACTTATAAGTAAGTGGAAGCTAAGCTATGGGTACACAGAGGCATACAGAGTGATATAATGGACTATGGAGACTCAGAAGGGGAGGATGGGAAGGGGATGAGGGATGAAAAACAACCTATTAGGTACAATGTACACTATCTGGGTGATGAGCACTCTAAAATCCTAGACTTTACCACTATACAGTTCATCTATGTAACAAACCCACTTGTACACCTAAAGCTATTAAAATTTTTTTTTTAAATAAAAAATATCATTGTATTCCCCTATGTCTTTATAAATATTTTTAATGACTGCATGCTGTTTTAGTCTTTTTTAGCCATTCTCTTAAAATATTAGAGAACTAAGTCGTTGCTCATTTTTTGATGTTGTACATCATTCCAATTTGAATGCACATAAACCTTGGAGCCCATTTCACATTATTTGAGATGGATTCCTGTAAAAATAATTACCGAGTCAAAGGTTTTCAATGTGGAAAGTTTTCTTTCTTACCATGAAAGCAACAAATTTGTATTGTGGAAGATACAAATTTGTAAAAAGTAAACATGTACCTCTATTGTCACCAACCAGTTGCTGTTCGTGTCATCGGGTTCTACCCCTCCAGGATACGTGTCCTCTTCAGGCTTGCTCCATCCGTGGCGTGGCCTGTGCGCTGGCAGCATGGCATCACCTGGGAGCTTGTTAGAAATGCAAAATCTCAGGCTCGCCCCAGACATATTGAATCAGAATCTGTCTTTTAACAAGATCCATATTCAAATTTCAGAAGTCTTAGTCCCCGAGGCCACCACCTTACCAGTTACGGTGGGCTGGCATTAATTACCTCTGATCTGTGACTATACATACAATTTTTCCTATTTCCCTGATATTAGGATGTACCACTGTGTCTATTTCCTACATTTTTCCTGTTTCCATACATTTTTCCTATTTCCCTAATATTGGGATGTACCACTGGTTTGCATCCTCGTATCTCCCTTAACGTAAGACCATCTAAGGACAACAGCAGGCTCCCCTCAGTAACACCGGTTCAGGGATCAGCAGGATCCCATCTCATCCCCCTGTGAGAAGCCCTGCTACACACAGCTTTATCTTGCATCTGTCATTTAACATAATACCATCAGCATTTTCCTGTTACCTAGTTTTTCTCTCAATAATAACAAATTTTATCTTTCATGGCTGCAGGTGGTAGTCCATCTTATGACTGTCTCATAATTCATTTGACTCATTCCCTAATGTTTAGACATTAAGTTGTTTTGATTCTTTTGGAGACAGGGGAGGGTGTACTGTGGGCTATTACAAGTATGCCGAATTTACGCCGTAATTATTTCCTTCAACCCAGATTATTTTCTGATGATGAATTACCAGAGTGCAGCCACTGGGTCAAAAGGCGTGAACATTTTAAACCCTCCTTAAATGCCCCAGGAGTATAGGAAGTGCCCTGACATTGTGCCCTCCCAGACACTGGGTAGTGTGGTCTGTAGACAACTCCAGGGAGCAGGGTCATGCCTCATTCGCATCACGCCTCCAGGGCTGGTGTAGAGCCAACTCTGAGGGTCACTCTAAGGGGACCTAGGGGAATGGAAAGGAAGTGACAGAAGGATGGGCAAGCTGCCCGTGGTGGTGGTGCTCCTTTCCTCCTGGCCTGAGTCCTCTGTCACAGTAGGTGTCACGGACCAGGCAGCAGCCTTCCTCAGGGTGTGTCCACAAAGTTTAGCCTTTCCTCCTGGCACCCATCTTCCAGTGGCTTGGGAGCTGGAGCCGGCGGTGGAGGCCTGAAATGACTATTCGGTGAGTCTGGAACCTGCTGGACCTGATTGCTGCCAAGCTTGTTTTTGTTTCATGAGTCTGAGACTGTTAGGTTCTCTAATACTTCTTTCCTCTCACCAGCAGACCAAGAACCTGATATTAAGTAAACTTTATTCTGAAAGGTACACTCAAACAATTTCTTTTTTTTTTTTTTTGAGACTGAATTTCACTCTTGTTGACCAGGCTGGAATGCAGTGGTGTGTTCTCGGCTCAATGCAACCTCCCACCTCTCAGGTTTAAGTGATTCTCCTGCCTCAGCCTCCCAAGTAGCTGGGATTACAGGTGCCTGCCACCACACCCACCTAATTTTCTTCCTCTTCGTCTTTTTGGTTGTTGTTGTTGTTGTTGTTGAGATGGAGTTTCGCTCTTGTAGCCCAGGCTGGAGTGCAATGGCGCGATCTCAGCTCACCACAACCTTCACCTCCCAGGTTCAAGTGATTCTCCTGCCTTGGCCTCCTGAGTAACTGGGATTACAGGTGCCTGCCTCTATGCTCGGCTAATTTTTTTTTTTTTTTGAAACGGAGTTTTGCTCTTGTTGCCCAGGCTGGAGTACAATGGCGCGATCTCGTCTCACCATAACCTTCACCTGCCAGGTTCAAGTGATTCTCCTACCTCAGCCTCCAAAGTAGCTGGTATTACAGGCATGCACCACCATGCCCACCTAATTTTTTTGTATTTTTAGTAGAGGTGGGGTTTCTCCATATTGGTCAGGCTGGTCTTGAACTCCCGACCTCAGGCAATCCACCTGCCTCAGCTTCCCAAAGTGCTGGGATTACAGGCGTGAGCCACAGTGCCCGGTTGACAATTAAATTTTTAAAAATTGAAACATCAGTATTGTATATGTGATTAAGTCATAATTTGAACTTTGATGCCTGGAATACATTTTTCATCCTCCTTAAAAGTTTTTGGAGTAAATAAGTGAATTAATATACAATGAGTTTGATTCTGTTGCATTATTTACATATGTTAAATGTATTTTTGTTTGTATCATGACATAATTAAAACATTTAAAAATGAGTATCAAACTCTTAGCCATTTATATTAACTATTTGACATGGGCAACAGAAACGCACACTGCTGTACCTCCTGAAAATTCATGTGATTAATTGATGCTGAATTTGTCCAGTAGTATGTCTTTTGGGGGGCATTTTTAAGTATTTAAAAATTTTCGAGGTACATACAGTAAAATGCACAGATCTTAAGTGTTTAGTTTTGATAAATGTATGCACCTATGTAAACAACATTCCTGTCAAGACACAGAACATTTTCATGCTTCAGGCAGTTCTCTCATGCTACTTTGCAATCAGTCCAGAGGCACTTGCTGTTCTGATTTCCAGCACCATAAATGAGCATTGTCTGTTGTTCAACTTCATATAAATGGATTGTGATACATAGTAGACAAACAAAAGTGGCTGCTTTTGTTCAACATAATGCTTTTGAGATTTATACATGCGTGACTCTGTAATTCTTTATTGGTAACTAATATTACATTCTTTGAATATACTCTAATTTAGCCATTCTCCTTTGATGATCACTTGGGTTGTTTCCAGTTTTGGGCTATTGTGAATAAAGCTGCCATGGCTGAGCATGGCAGCTTATACCTGTCATAGCAGCACTTTGGGAAGTCAAGGTGGGAAGATCACTTGAGTCCAGGATTTCGAGACCAGCCTGGGCAACATAGCAAGATTCTGTACCTTAAAAAAAAAATTGTTATTAGCTGGGTATCATGGCAGGCACCTGTAATCCCAGCTGCTAGGGAGGCTGAGGCATGAGAATTACGTGAACCTGGGAGGCAGAGGTTGCAGTAAGCTGAGATCGTGCCACCGCACTCCAGCCTGGGCGAAACAGCGAGACCCTGTCTCAAAAAAAAAAAAAAAATTGTTAAAAAAAATAGCTGCTATGAATATTCTTGTATGTCTTTTTTAAAAAACAGCTTTATTGAGGTATAATTTATATGCCATAAAACCTGTTCATTATGTACAATTCTGTGGTTTTTAGTAATTGATAGGTTTGTGCAGCCATCACCATAACCCAGTTTTTGACTTTTTGTCACCCCCAAATTTCTCTCTGCCAGTATACAATCAGTTCCCACCTCTAGCCCCAGACAACCATTGAACTTCTGTCTCTTGCCTTGTCTGGGAAATTTCAAATTAGAGGAATCTTGGATTATATAGTTTTTTGTGTCAGGCATCTCTCACTTAGCACAACATTTTTGAGGTTCATCCGTGTTGCAGCGTGGATCAGTAGCTTGCTGCTTTGTATTGTTGAATAGCATACAGTTTTATAAATATACTACATTTTATTTATCCACTCAGCAGTTGATGAACATTTGAATTGTTCCCAGGGCTTGGCTGTTATGAATAATGATGCTATGAACGAGGTAATGTTGCTATCTACAAGTGTTAATATAGACCTTATTTACATTTCTCTTGAGTAGATTTGTATGGGTATAATTGTGGAGTCATGTGGTAAGTTTATGTTTAACTTTTTAAGAAACTGCCAAACTATTTTCCAAAAGCGGCTGTACAGTGTTAGAGTCCCACTAACAGTGTTTGAGGGTTCTCTACATTCTTGCTGACATTTGAAATTGTTACTCGTTCTTATTATAGATATTCCAAAGGGTATATAATGGTGTCTCATTGCAGTTTTAATTTGCATTTCCCTAATGACTAATGATGTTGAGTTCCTTTTCATGTGCTTATTAGTTACTTGTATGTCTTCTTTTTTATTGGATATTTGATCTATATTGATATTGTTATAGATATATATCATCTTCGACGACATGTCTAGTTACACCTTTTGCCCCTTTTTTTTTTTTGAGATGGAGTCTGGCTCTATCGCCCAGGTTGGAGTGCAGTGGCGCGACCTCGGCTCACTGCAACCTCCGCCTCCTGGACTCACGCCATTCTCCTGCCTCAGCCTCCCGAGCAGCTGGGACTACAGGCGCCCATCACCATGCTCAGCTAGTTTTTTTTTGTATTTTTAGTAGAGACGGGGTTTCACCGTGTTCGCCAGGATGGTCTCGATCTCCTGACCTCGTGATCCGTCTGCCTCAGCCTCCCAAAGTGCTGCCCCATTTTTAAATTGGGTTATTTCTCACCACCCTCTTACTGAGGTTCAAGAATTTTAAGATATATATCTAGATGCAATTTCTGTATCAAATATATGGTTTGGGGCTGGGCGCAGTGGCTCACACCTGTAATCCCAGCACTTTGGGAGGCCGAGGCCAGCAGATCACCTGAGGTCAGGAGTTCAAGATCAGCCTGGCCAACATGGCGAAACCCCGTCTCTACTAAAAATACAAAAATTAGGTGGGCGTGATGGCATGCGCCTGTAATTGCAGCTACTCTGGAGGCTGAGGCAGAAGAATTGCCTACTCTGGAGGCTGAGGCAGAAGAAGAACCCGGGAGGTGGAGGTTGCAGTGAGCCAGGATCGCACCACTGCACTCCAGCTTGGGAGATAGGGCGAAACTCTGTCTCGAAAAATAAAAAAATGAAAAACAAATATATAGTTTGAAAATATTTTCCCCAAACCCATGACGTTTTCCCTAATGGTGCCTTTTAAAGAAAAAAAAAGTTTTAAATTTTGATGAAGCCTAAGTTGTTGATTTCTTTTATGGTTTGTGTTTTTAATCTCATATCTAATAAATACTTGCCGAACCTTATACAAGTCTTGTGGACATGTTTTGTTTTGTTTTTGAGATGGAGTCTCACTCTGTCACCCAGGCTGGAGTGTAATGGCACATTCTCGGCTCACTGCAACCTCCACCTCCCAGGCTCCAGTGAATCCCTTGCCTCAGCCTCCTAAGTAGCTGGGATTACAGGTGCACGCCACCATGCTCGGCTAATTTTTGTATTTTTGGGAGAGACATGGTTTCACAATGTTGACCAGGCTGATCTTGAACTCCTGACCTCAAGTGATCCGCCCACCTTGGCCTCCCAAAGTGTTGGGATTACAGGCGTGAGCCTCTACGCCTGGCCAACATGTTTTAATTACTCCTAGGTAAATATCTAGCAGTAGAAGTACTGGATCATAGGATAAGCGTATGTTGAAATGCCACACTATTTTCCAAGGGGATATACCATTTTACACCTCAAACAGCAGTGTATGAGAGTTCTCGTTACTCTACATCTTTTCTAATATTTGGTATTGTTGGTCTTTCTGATTTTAGTCATTCTGATGAAATTGTATGTCATTGTCATTTTAATTAGCTTTATCCTGATAACTAATGATGTTGAGTACCTTTTTGTGTGCTATTGACCATTTGTACATATTCTTTTTGGAATGTCTTTTCAAGTGTTTTGCCCATTTTTGTTTGAGTAGTTTGACTTTTTGCTATTCATTTGTAGGCACTCTTTATATATGTAGTCTGGTAGTCTGGGCACAAGTCTTTTGTTAGATACATGTGTTGTAAGCATTTTCTCCCAGTCTGTTATTGCCTTTTCATTTTCTTATGATGAACAGAAGAATCTAATTTTAATGACTTCACTTTATCAATTTTTTTTCTTTTATATTTGGTGCTTTTTGTGTTTTGTTTGAGACTTCTTTGCTCCAAGGTTGCAAACATATTCTCCTTTGTTTTCCTTGTAGAGTCTTACATTTTATAGTTAGGCCTGTGATCTCGCCTGAGTTAATTTGTGTTAATGATGTGAAGTGGGGTTAAGGTCCTTTTTTTTTTTTTCATACGGTTATCCAGTTAGTCCAGCACAATGTTTTGAAACGACTTTCCTTTCCTGCATTGAATTGCATTGGTACTTTCTTATAAATCAAGTGGACTGGTTTGAACTCT
The DNA here is from genome assembly GCF_043159975.1 of Macaca nemestrina. Lineage (NCBI taxonomy): Eukaryota > Metazoa > Chordata > Mammalia > Primates > Cercopithecidae > Macaca > Macaca nemestrina. The sequence continues at coordinate 82,737,231 of NC_092126.1, forward strand.
CTTCTGTCAACCTGTTTGTTCTTAAGCTCATTGTCTTGAGTTCTGTAATTTGTAAGTCTTGAAATCAGGTAGTGTAAGTCGTCCAACTTTGTTTTTGACTATTCTGACCCTTTGTGTTTTCATATACATTTTAGCATCAGCTTGTCAATATCTTTAAAAAAGAAAAAGGCCTGGATTTTGATCAGAACTACATTGAATCAACTAATCTGGGGAGGATGACATGTTAATAATATTAATCTTCTTATCCATGAACATGGCATATCTCTATTAAGGTCTTTAGTTTTCTTTGGCAGTGTTTTGTAGCTTTTAGCATTGACATTTTGTAAAAATTTATAAATTTATAAAAATTTATTCTTATTTTATGTTTTTGAGTCTATTGGAAATGATGTATTTTCCTTCATTTTTCAGTTTTGTTGCTATATATACCAATGTGGTTATAAAAATTGACCTGTGGTCTTACTAAATTCATTTATTAATTCCAGTAGATTTTTTGTAAGTACCTTAGGATTATCAATATACATAAATGTCATCTACAAATAGTTTTATCTTATCCTTTCTAATCTGTATGCCTTTCTTTTATTTTCTTGCCTTACTGAATGGGCTAGGATATCCTAAAATGTTGAGTAGAAGTGGTAAGGGCAGATATCCTTACCTTGTTTCCAATTTTAGGGGCAAAATGGTCAGTCTTTCACACTTAAGTATAATCACAGCTATAGATTTTTCACAGATGTTCCTTATCAGGTTGAGGAAACCATCAGTTTCCTACTTTGCTGAGAGGTTTTTATCATGAATGGTTGTTGAATTTTGTCCAAAGATTTTTCTGCATCTCTCAAGATGACCATATGCTTGTTTTCTGTATTTGGTAATGTGAATATATTTATTTGTCATCTGTTGGCACTTTCTCCTCACCTCAAATTAGGGAAAAGACCACAGTTACCCTTTTTTTTTTTTTTAAATTACTTAGCTTTAACACTTGAATATCTTAGCATTGTTCATGGAATATAGGTTCAAGAACATGATTTAGACAGTTTGAATCAGGCAATTTCCATAAAATATTTTATAAACTAAAAAGCAACGTGTGTGTGTGTGTGTCGAGTTATTTGGTTTGAGAGCCCTGCCTGCCTAACAAACTTATCTTAAACTCTCATCATTAGTCTCATGCTTAAAAAAAAAAAAAAAAAAAAAAAGTCTCATTTAAGTAGAGACTTGAGGCGGTTGAGGGAGCAAGCTACGTGAGTGTAAGAAAGAAGACCATCCCAGGCAGAATGGTCTTCTGAGACACAAGTTCAAAGGCCCTGAGGTCCCAGAGGTATCCAGAAAACTGTCTCTTCAAAATTGCTTTTGCCTGACATTGAAGCAGACAGCAGGAGCTAAGAAAAACATCATCACCTTCTGGCAGAATAGAAGGACTGAGCTGCTCAGGTCAAATCACTGTGGTAAAATATACCTAAAATTTACCATCTTTACCATTTTTAAGTGTACAGGTCAGTGGCATTAAGTTCATTCACATTGTTGTGCAACTGATACTACTATCTATGCATCTTCAGAACTTTTTCATCCCGTGCTGAACACCTGCACCCATTAAACAGTAACTCCCCATTCTCCCCTTCTCCTAGCTCCTGGCTACTATTTACTTTTTGTCTATGAATTTGATTACTCTGGGTACCTCATATATATGGAATCATATGATATTTATCATTTTCTGTCTACTTATTCACTTAGTATAATGTCTTAGGGGATTCATCCACCTTTAGCATGTATCAGAATTTCTTTTTTTTTTTTTTTTTTCTTTTTTTTTGAGATGAAGTCTTGCTCTGTCACCCAGGGTGGAATGCAGTGGTCTGATCTCGGCTCACTGCAACCTCTGCCTCCCAAATTCAAGGGATTCTCCTGCCTCAGCCTCCCTAGTAGCTGGAATTACCGGCATCTGCCACCATGCCCAGCTATTTTTTGTATTTTTAGTAGAGACAGGGTTTTGCCATGTTGGCCAGGCTGGTCTCAAACTCCTGACCACAGGTGATCTGCCCACCTTGGCCTCCCAAAGTGTTGGGATTACAGGCGTGAGCCACCATGCCCGGCCAGGATTTCATTTCCTTTTAAGACTCAATAATATTCTACTGTATGGCTATAAAGTCAATCTTAGGAAATGTGTATGTTATATTTCTGAATCCTGAGAGAATGGAAACAAAACAGGTAGAATGGTAGTGGGGCAAGCTGGCATAGGTCTGGGATACTGTTATGAAAGACTTATAGGAGTACTGGACCTTGGCTGATTGGGCAGGCTACCCCTGACAGTGTGATGGTGAAAAAAGGGTCTCCTTTAGGTGGTTGGTCTGGTTCAGTTTCTCAGCAATGATGAATAACCATGGTTTCAGAAAGCATGAAGAATGTCATAACCTCTCTGGTGGTTGAGTCATACAAGGAGCCACATTCAGAAGCCAGGGATGGAGAGTGGGGTCTCAGGGACTATTGAGCACAGATTTCTGATGGCTACTTTCCAGATCATTGTATGCTTAAGCCCTTTATTTTGCTTAAGAAAGCAAGCTAAAGGACATGATAGTCATTGAGAACCAGGAGGCAATCTCTAGTTCAGTTGTTCTTTTAAAAACTCTTTTTAGGCCGGGCACAGTGGCTCACACCTATAATCCCAGCACTTTGGGAGGCCGAGGCAGGCGGATCATGAGGTCAGGAGATCGAGACGATCCTGGCTAACACGGTGAAACCCCGTCTCTCCTAAAAAATACAAAAAAATTAGCCAGGTGTGGTGGCGGGCGCCTGTAGTCCCAGCTACTAGGGAGGCTGAGGCAGGAGAATGGCGTGAACCCGGGAGGCAGAGCTTGCAGTGAGCCGAGATCGCACCACTGCACTCCAGCCTGGGTGACAGAGCGAGACTCCATCTCAAAAAAAAAAAACAAAAAAAACAAAAAACCCCACTATTTTTAAACCTCTTCTGTAAGCATGTTTGCTAAGCAGTCAGCCCATAAGTATCTGAATAACTTCTGTTCTTATAATCCTTTATCGCTCTTATTAATCCCATTCCCATATTTGTTGATTTTTTAGATATATTTCTATTTATTGATATTGTTCTTAAAACTCAGTACCTGGATGAGTAGTACAAGGTATGCAACTCCTTTCTCCTTAATTCTAAACCTTACACTTGTATTAATTATCTGTTTCCATCAAAATGATGACGAGGTGAATACATGTGTCGAATTTGCAGTCAATAAAATACAGTCACATTGTCAGGGAAGGTTATGTGAAAATATACATCACCAGAATACTAATTTATAAGCAAACATAAGGCATTGAGTAAAAATTCGTGGTAGCTTTATAGAAAAATGAATCGTGTCAGTGTAACCTGATTTGTTTTCAAGAACATTTTAAGGATCTGGAGGAAGCAAGAGACATAGTCGTCACTTTCTCATGCTATTGATTTCATTATGAATGACATAATCAACAGCAACCCGGGGAAACAGATCAGCTCACATGATACCACAGTTAGATGGTGAGAGGGTGACACAGAGACATTATCAAGGATATGGTTCCAGCGCGAGAGGTCAGTCTGGGAACCGTTCTGTTTAATCAGTTTTAATCCATAACTGGTGGCATATTAGTATGTTTGTGAGAAATACTAGAGACAGAAGTCAAAATAACCTATATTAATGGGGTACAGTATTTATAAAATACTGGATAAAATCAAATGAAGGTGAATTAATTTTGTAAGGAAGAGGTTCAAATTGGAGAATGATTGGCGTCGTGCCTATTTTTGGCAGAAAAAGCCCAGGGGCCGTGGTGAATCACAAGGTGGTTGAACCATCACAGTAACTATAATGTGGGTATATGCAAAATACCACATTTCATACATCAGTGCTCTAGTTAATACTTGTATGAGACTAAAAGCAGGCAAATGATACAGTGAAGTCATTTCGTAACTGGCAATACCAAGACTTCTGAGAACTATGGTTAGCTTGAGTGCATACTATGTGTGTGTGGCATTAAGTACATTCACTATGTAAAGAGGACCTTACAAAATGTATACAGGAGCTGCAGGAGAGCAAAACAATTATTTAAGTTGAGACATCTGGTCAAGATGGCACAGGGGTTCAGGCTCCAAACACCTAGCAAAGGTAGTTATAATATAAAAAGGGTAACCAAATAAGTATAACTGGGCTATGGTCATTCTAGTTACCTAGAACGTAAGTTGAAATACAAAGGGGTAAGCAGGCTCAAGCTGCAGGCCTCTCCAGCAGAGGCAACCAGGAACTCAGGTTTTTTAGAATAAGGGGATATAGCTTTGTGCAGTGGCCATTTCATAGCCAGTGAAGTTTATCTGAGACACTTCCTAATGGAAAACTTTTCTCAGTACCCTGCCATGGTGAAATATGGTTGGCACTGGCAATTTTTGAGACTCTGTGGAGGCTGAACTTAAAACTAAAAACATTAAAAAAAAGAGAAGATGGGGATGTAAAAGTATCCACATGAGCTGAGACCAAGGAGTTGGAGCCAAGCTCCAGGGAATGTAAATTGGGAGAATAACCAAGTTTCTCCCATACCTCTAAGAAACACTGGCTACACTGAAATCAGAGATTGCAGTGCCCTCCCTCCCAAACCTAAGAAAGAAGGCTGGAAAAGATGGTTTACCTGAAAGGAATGGGCTTCTGGAAGTTTCAGAGACAAAGACGCAGCTTCAGAACCAGAAGCTGAGCCATGCTGCTTTCTTGGCCCAGGGCCTGGATCCGCAGTGTCGCTGATACCACAACTGAGCAGGAACACCAAGTGGCGTTTTGAGACCTGGTTTGGAAGAAGTCCTGAGAGGCCAGGTGGAGGGACTGAAAGCTGTCTGGGAAGAGAGAGAGTGGGGAAAGATACAGCAATCGAAAACTCCTACTCAAAGTAAGCTTGCAAAGCAAAAGTTTAAAATACATGAAGACATAGATGTAGAGTTGAAAATTTGTTCAAGCAAGACACGAATTTACTAAAAGTGAAATTAGCAGTTGGAATTCCTGGAAATGACAATAAAATAAGTATGTTTAGAATTCTTAAGATGAATGAAGTCTTGCAGTAGATAAAAATTATGAAGTAGAAGTAAGGGAGAGGGATAGGAAAAAGAACCAGTTAGAACAGTTTTGTATTAAGTAAAATGGGCTAAAATGCTTTAAAAAGATAAAAAATGCAATGGGTCAAATCCAATATGAACTTACTTCTCTTGTGTAGCAGGCCTGGGTGGGTATTTCAGGCCACTAGGTGGCTGTCCCCTCAGGGACCCAGCCGACGGCACCCACATGGGTTTCAGAATTGCTCTGCTTTCCCACAGGAAGTGGGTGGTGGGGAATAAGCTAGGCCAGAAATGGTCTCCCTCGTGTCTGCGCACGCCCCACCGGCCATACCTAATTGCTGGGGAGCCTGGGAAATAGAGGTCAGCCACGTGCCTGGGAAAAAGAAGGGAAGATAAAATGGAGAATAAGTTTCTGCCATACCTCTAAGAAACAGATTTCTCATCAGCAATAGAACTGAAAACACAAGAGAGTATTATCTTCAACTTAGAATTCAATACCAGTTAAACCGCCATTCAAAAATGGTGATCAGCAGTCCCTATGAAAGAAAAATTGGCAATATCTAACAAAATTATATAAGCATTCACCCTTTGACCTAATGGCCCCACTTCTAGTAATTATTCCAGAGGAAACACCCTCACAAAATAACTAAGAATATGTACAGAAGGTTGTTCATTGCTACAATATTTGCAGATAGAACAAATTTGGAAACCTATATGTCCACTCATAGAACTCTGGCTGAATAAACTATAGTATATCTACATAATACAGCCATAAAAACAATTTTTGAAAAATTAAAAAGGAAGATAGCTGTTAACAAAGATGAAGTGCTTTCTAGGATGTTTTAAGGGGCAATAAAGAGTCACAAAAAGTATATCTAATGTGCTACCTTGTATTTAAGATGGAAAGGGAAATAACCACACATGTACACACACACACACACACACACACACACACTTATTTTTGTAGAAAGATGCACGGGAACCATAAACGAGAAATAAATGATAGGGGGTGGGTAGATATTGGTGGAGGAAATAAGTATGGAAATGAGACTTTTCTGAGCATACCTTTTTTATATAGTTTTGATTTTGAACCATGTAAATATTTTATATATTCAATTATGTAAAATTAAAATGAAATAAAAATAATGAAACAAAGGAAATCCTGTCATTGAATGTACAAAGAGAAACTAATAATCAAAACACTATATCAAATTGATTACATAGATACAAGGAAAGAATTCAGATAACTTTTTAGCAGAGTACTCAGACTATACAAGCTTAGTGGAATATAGTCAAGGGACAAAAAATATGGAAAAATGTTAGGCTTTATTTACATGGTTAATTGTTGGCAATGCTATCAGTGTAGTAACTCTGAAACTACTTAATATGTATTGTAGTTTGAATCAATATACTAATGTCATTGGGACCAGGTTCTTTTTTGTTGTTAATTTCTTCAATGAAATTCTACATTCAGTCACAAGAGTTGGAGTCGGCTTCCTGCTGGGACCCTTCCTGATCCTTTAAGTTGATCTCTAATTTGCTATTAATGTTGCTTCCTGCCCTTTTATTTTCTTCAACTTTTAAGTTCAGGGGTACATGTGCAGGATGTGGAGGTTTGTTACACAGGGAAACAAGTGCCATGGTGGTTTGCTGTATAGATCATCCCATCACCTAGGTATTAAGCCCAGCATCCATTAGCTGTTCTTCCTGATGCTTTTCCTCTCTCCACTCCCCACTCTAGCAGGCCCAAGTGTGTGGTGGTCCCCACCATATGTCCATGTGGGAACCAGATTCTTGCTGTGGGAGATGATCTTTCAAGTATGTATTTCACTATTTCACAAACACTGAAATAAGGTGAGGAAGAATCCTGTGATGGTAGCTTTGCTTTGGAGGTATCAGTGTGCCACCCAGATTCTAGTTTCAAAATACCATATTTTACTAAAAAAACAGGGCTCCATGAAAAAAATGACCCCCAGAAGTACAACGTGCCAAAGCAGTCACGTGCTCAGCAACTGGGAAGGTAAATGATATATATGGGAGCCAGCCTAAAGGAACCCTGCCTGACAAGATGATTTGGAAAATTTTAAGCATTCAAAAGAAGAATGATGGCAGTGAATTATAACACATTTAATAAAAATAAATCAGGCGGGGCGCGGTGGCTCAAGCCTGTAATCCCTGCACTTTGGGAGGCCGAGATGAGCGGATCACGACGTCAGGAGATCAAGACCAACCTGGCTAACCTGGTGAAACCCTGTCTCTACTAAAAAATACAAAAAGCTAGCCAGGCGAGGTGGCGGGCGCCTGTAGTCCCAGCTACTCGGGAGGCTGAGGCAGGAGAATGGCGTAAACCTGGGAGGCGGAGCTTGCAGTGAGCTGAGATCCAGCCACTGCACTCCAACCTGGGCGGCAGAGCAAGACTCCGTCTCAAAAAAAAAAAAAAAAAAAAAAAAAAAAAAAAAAAAAATCAATGAATCCATAATGTATTTCTAGAAACAGTTGCCAGCTCATGAAAGCCAAATGAATCTTAGAATTAGAAAATTACTATTTTACAACTCCCACTATGGTGATTAATTCAGGCAAGGATGATAAACGTATGCTAAAACTATCAGGTGAAACTTTGTTATGCAACAGATTAGTCTAACAGTCTCAAAGTATTAATTATAAAGGGAAAAGGTCCTCTACAATAGGAAAATGGACGAGGCGAGGTGGCTCATGCCTGTTAATCCCACCACTTTGGGAGGCGTAGGAAGGATAATTGCTTGAGGCTAGGAGTTCAAGACCAGCCTGGGCAACAGCAAGACCCATCTCTACAAAACAATATTTAAAAAAAAAAAATTAACTGGGCATGGTTGTACACACCTCTATAGTCCTAGCTACTCAGCAGGCTGAGGTGGGAAGATCACTTGAGCCCAGGAGTTCCAGGTTACAGTGAGCTATGACTGTACTACTGCACTCCAGCTACAGCAACACAGTGAGACCCTGTCTCAAAATAATACTAATAAGAAAAAGAAATATGGCAAACACCTCCTTAATCAAGTGACCTAACTTCACATGACCAGTAATGAGATATGACATAATGGGATGTATCATCTAGATAGTTTTCTTGCCAGAAATGTTTAATATTGAGAAAACAATTAGACAAATCGAGATTATATGATATTTTACAAGATAACTGACCTGGACTCTTCAAAAATGTCAGTATTGCTGGGCATGGTGGCTCACGCTTGTAATCCCAGCACTTTGGGAGGCCCAGGGGGGTGGATTGCTTGAGGTCAGGAGTTCGAGACCAGCCTGACAACATAGTGAAACCCCAACTCTACTAATAACACAAAAATTAGCCAGGCATGGTGGCGGGCACCTGTAATCCCAACTATTGGGAGGCTGAGGCCGGAGAATCGCTTGAACCTGGGAGGCGGAGGTTGCAGTGAGTCTAGATGGCGCCACTACACTCCAGCCTGGGTGACAGAGTGAGACTCTGTCTCAAAAAAAAAGAAAAAAAAAGTCAGTATCCTGAAAGATAAACAACACCACATTATCCAAAATTAAAAGAGACTAACAAGACATGACAAATATGTGATCCTTGATTGGATTTTGTATAAAAAAAAAAAAAAACTCTAACAACATTGGGACAGTTTTAATATGGACAGTGTATTAGATACTATACCATTTAATTTAATTTCATTAAATTAATATTTATGGGACAGCTTTTAATTAATGGGACAGTTTTAATATGGACTATGTACTAAATACTATATAATTTCATACATAAAATGATGATATCATAGTCATAAAAATGGCTATCCAATTATAAGATAAATCATCATAGGAAAAGTTTGAAAATACAGAGATAAAGTCTTGTAAGACCACACTAAGATAACCATCATTAACACTTTGGTATATTTCCATCTAATCTACATATATTTAAACAAAATTGAATTGTACTCTACATGGTTTTTATGTTCCTTCTACTTGTTCCATATTATAATTATTGGCAAGTCTCCATTAAATAGTCCTCAAAGATATTCTTTTAAATGGTTATATACTATCTCTGTCCATTTTCATATTTTTAAATTTCAAGGCCATGCACGGTGGCTCCTGCCTGGAATCCCAGCACTTTGGGAGGTGGAGGTGGGAGCATCGCTTGAGGCAGGGAGTTTGAGACCAGTGTGGGCAACATACGGAGACATCGTCTCTATGATTTTAGAATAAATAAATAAAAATAAATTCCAATTTTTTTATTTTATGAGGTTTAGTTTATGATATTTTATTCAATCAACCTGCCATCCGTTTTAAGACATCATTATTTTATGTGTCACTAAAAAGAAAATGATCCTGAGGTGGGTGTGTCGGGCCCTGCTGGCCTAGCGGCAGGAGGGGGACGTCGGCTCCCACTACAGCCCTCCAAAGAGCTCTGCGCCGTGAGCGCCCCTCCCCCACATCCCTGGGGTCCCCCTCTCCAGGCAGGAAGATGTCCAAGACCCCTGCGGCGGAGGCAGCAGCGGGGTGACAGTGATGGCCCCGGGCCTGCAGATAGTGGAGCAGAGGGGTCCAGGGAGGTGCAGCACCGACGTTGGGGAGAATGTATGTCGTGGCAATCAAACATCTTTTCCTACGCGAGCCTGACAGATACTCTGGAATGCGTTCCAGCCTTCAGGAGGAGAACTCCGTTACACGTCACAAAGTCAAATGCCAGGGGAAGCCATTAGCTGGAATCCACAGGAAACAAACGCAACATGGAGCACGAAGCCCAAGCACAGAAGATCAAAGACGCCAGGAGAGGACCCGTGGCACCTTTTCCAAACCAAAAATGTGAAGCAGCAGAACTTCCAAAACCTCCAGCCTCGTCTTGTGATTCCACCAATGCAGCTGTCGCCAAGCAAGCCTTGAAATAGCCCATCAAGGGCAAACAGGCCCCTGAAAAAAAACCTCAAGGAAAAATTGCAAACTCACGGATTTCTACCTTGTCTGAAGGAGCTCCAGAAAGAGCAAAGCGGAGCTGCAGTTTGAATAAAGGGAAAGAATAGATGAATTGATTGAAAGCAGGAAGGAAAGAAGGAGTGAAGACTGACCTCATCGATGACAAAGGCTGAGTGTAAACACCAGAGGCAGCTCTCCCGTGGCGCCTTTGTGGTAGAAAAGCACGGGAGCCTCACGGAGATCACCGACACCACGGGACCCCTCCACGGTGGATCTCCGTGGATCTTTGCAGTAGCTGAGATCACGCCACTGCACTCCATCCTGGGAGGCAGAGTGAGACTCCAGCTCAAATTAAGTAGATGACTGACTGAATGAATGAATGAATGTTACAGGTTTCCAAGGTGGGCTGAAACAGATGGCTTTATGTTACCAAAACTTTTACATTCTAGTTGTTTTTGTGCTTTTTTTTTTTTTTAAATACAAGTTGAACGTTTTGTGCTTCCCATGCATGCAGTCAAAAACTCAGCATAGGCCGGGCGGGGTGGCCTGTAATCCCAGCACTTTGGGAGGCCGAGGCGCGCGGATCACGAGGTCAGGAGATCGAGACCATCCTGGCGAACACGGCAAAACCCCGTCTCTACTAAAAAAATACAAAAAAATTAGCCGGGCGTGGTGGTGGGCACCTGTAGTCCCAGCTACCCGGGAGGCTGAGGCAGGAGAATGGCATGAACCCGGGAGGCGGAGCTTACAGTGAGCAGAGATCAAGCCACTGCACTCCAGCCTGGGCGACAGAGCGAGACTCTGTCTCAAAAAACAAAAAACAAAAACAAAACAAAAAAAACTCAGTATACAGGCCAGGCGCGGTGGCTTACACCTGTAATCCCAGCACTTCGGGAGGCCAAGGCAGGCGGATCACTTGAGGTCAGGAGATTGAGACCAGCCTGGCCAACATGGTGAAACCCTGTCTCTACTAAAAATACAAAAATTAGCCAGGCGTGGTGGCATATGCCTGTAATCCCAGCTACTGGGGAAGCTGAGGCAGGAGAATTGCTTGAACCCGGGAGGTGGAGGCTGCAGTGAGCTGAGATCCTGCTGTTACACTCCAGCCTGGGTGACAGAGTGAGACAGTGTCTCAAAAACAAACAACAACAAAAAAGAAAAAAAAAAAAAAGCTCAGCACAGGATTAGAGCCAAACGCCAGGCGAGTCTCCTCTCTCCAGTGGAAGAGCTGGGACGTGTCCCCCACACCCGCGATGAGGTATGAGGAAGACGCTGTCTCCCAAAGGCTTGGACGGGATGGCTCCAAGCTCTTGTTCTCCTAACATCTGGACAGGCGCTCTTTGAAGTGTATGAATATATTTTTATAAGGTTTGGCAGTAAACTTGTCTTCAGTGTGCTTTCTCGAAAGCTTAGTGAGCCCGTGGCCCTGAGCACGGGCCGGCATAGATTTCCTCCTCCACCCACTGCCTCTTTTCTGGGCACCTGGAAGCATCAAGGTGTGAAGTCAAACCAGACGTGTATGAGGAAAGTGTGGCTTGCCTTCCCTGCCAGGCAGAATTTCCTGAAACTGGGCTAATTCTTTGTAGAAATGTGAATGCTGAAAATATTAAAAAATAATAATTGAAAAAACCACAGGAAACAACTTGCATGTACATAGGTCTTGAAGTGAGTGAAGTGGCTGTGTTTTCTCTTTGCGGGTGGGCATTGCTTTTGTTTTTGTAGAAGAGATTGAGATGATACTCTATTCTAATCAAAATTAGAGATTTGTAGTGGGACCAGAAATTACGTACCTAACACTCCTGCCAATTTTCCCCGCGTCCTGCTGGGTTGAAAGTTCCAGAGCTGCTGTCAAGGCCTCGTGTTTGTCAGACACCCGCGCCTCCTGTGAGATCGTAGCCATGAGCTGGGGGTGAGTCCACAAGCCCACATCCCCCAACCGGAACTATGCACCCAGGTGTGCGGGCAGGGCCGAGCCCCCCAGGAATCCAGGATAAGGCCAAGGTTTTCACCAGGATTGTCAAGGCTGGAGGAGTAGGTGGCTGCCTCGACCCTCCCTACACGGGACCCATTCTTTTTTTTGGGGGGGAGGGGGTGGGCAGAGTCTTACCTGTCACCCAGGCTAGTATAGTGGCATAGTCTTGGCTCACTGCAATCTCCACCTCCCAGGTTCAAGCGATTCTTCTGCCTCAGCCTCCTGCTGGGACTACAGGCGCGCGCCACCATGCCTGGCTAATTTTTTGTATTTTTAGTAGAGACGGGGTTTCACCATGTTGACCAGGCTGGTCTCAAACTCCTGACCTCGTGATCCTCCCGCCTTGGCCTCCCAAAGTGCTGGGATTACAGGCATGAGCCACTGCGCCTAGCTACACAGGACCCATTTTTACTGAATGAGACTCGGGAGTCGTGACCTGGTGTCTCCTGCCCACCGTGGTCCCAGGTAAATCTGAACGGAAGCAGGTATGAGAGTCTGTCCTCACCTTCGATTCCCCCACCCCACCCTGGGCCTCACAACAGTGCTACCTAAAAAAGTCTCTTCCCCCAGTCACCTGCTAACCTGGTGAATGGTCAGCAGAAGAGGATCCGACAGGAGTGTAAATGTGAGATAGTATCTTGGTTGTACCTGTTTGTGGTTTAGCTTTGTATTTAAACAAATAAGGAAATAAACTTGAGAATTATTTGTCATCATAAAGTTGAAACAAAATTATTTAAAAAAATAAAATTTTATTTTAAAATAAAATAGCTAATGAATGTCGTACATTACAATTACATTTCCTTTCTAAACAACTTTTTTGTTTTCCTTTGAATTGTCTGTCTGCTTTGTTTTCTTATCACTAATTCAACCACAGATGCTTCTCTATTGTGTAAATCTTTTGGTATGTTCAAAGATACTTGGAATTTCTGGCCTCCTGGAGAAATTTCTCCCATAGCCATGTGCCCTACTCTAATTTAGATTGTGCACTCTAGATCTGATGCCTAGATAATCTTCACCAACCTCGGAATCCTCGCATTGTACTATACATGGTTTTTCTTCTCTTCTAACGCATCCCATTTCCTGCACTGCGTGTATTTCTCTCCTAGTTTATTATTCCTCATTCTGATGACGTATACCTTTCTTTCATTGGCTTCCTCAGAACTTCATGTGAGTAAAATAGTTTTGAGTACGTGGCTTCATTTTATACCTACACTTAATTGACCATTTAGTTTAGTGTAGAATTCTATGTTGTAAATTTTCTTTCATTAAATATTGAAAAGCTTTTTAAAGTAAACTAAATACTTAAATTGTTTGTATAGTTGAGAATTGTACCAATTTGTAGACAACTTGTTTTTTTTCCTTAGTGTGTTTAATTTTTTGAATACTTAATACATTCACATGTTTAGGAGAATGTTCATAGTAGGGAAAAAAAATGTACTGAAGTCTTCATCTCATTCATGACCCCATCTGCAAAGTTCCTACCCCTGTAACCACTGTCTTTAACTTTTTTTTTAAGAGATGGGGTCTTGCCCTGTTGCCCAGACTGTACTCAAACTGCTGGGTTCAAGCGATCCTCCTGCCTCAGCCTCCTGAGTAACTGGCATATAGGCAGGCACACATGCCCAATGCTAACTTTTTAAGTGTCCTTCCAAGGTTTCTTCATGTATATGTAGAAGATTACTTGACGCTATTCTTTTTCTCCCCCCTCCCTTGTTTTTTTTTTTTTTTTTTTTTTTTTTTTTTTTTGAGACAGTCTCGCTTTGTCGCCCAGGCTGGAGTCCAGTGGCGCTATCTTGGCTCACTGCAAGCTCTGCCTCCCGGGTTCAAGCTATTCGCCTGCCTCAGCCTCCCAAGTAGTTGGGACTACAGGCACCTGCCACCACGCCCAGCTAATTTTTTTGTATTTTTAGTAGAGACGGGGTTTCACCATGTTAGCCAGAATAGTCTTGATCTCCTGACCTCGTGATCCACCCGCCTCAGCCTCCCAAAGTGCTAGGATTACAGGAGTGAGCCACCGCGCCTGGCCATTTCCCCCCTTTTAAAATGCAAATTGTAGCGTATTTCTTGCTGTATGCTGTGTCTTGCTTTTCCCCTTAACAATGTATCTTGGAGACATGTCCATATCACTACATGGAGAGTTCTTGATTTTTAAAAGAGAGCTGCATAGTATTGCACTGGATAGATGTGCCATAATCTACTTAATGGTTCCCTATTGATGGACATTTAAGTTTAAATAAGTTGTTTAAGTTATTATGTAGTTTCCAGTCTTTTGTCATTTTAAACAATGCCTCCGTGAATACTCTTATAAACACTTAACTTTTGCACACATGCAGGTAAATCTATAGGATAAATTCTTAGGAGAGGAGTTTTTGGCTCACAGGACATATAGGTACGTTTATAATTTTGATAAATATTGCCAGGTTGCCTTTTGCAGGAGTTGCTCCGGTTGTATTCTTCAGCCCCACCAGTGGTTATGATACCTGTTTATTCCAAAGCCTCACTAGAGATACTGTGTGGACAAATTTTGGGGTTTTGCCTATCGTTTATGAGGTAAGCAGTGTAGCTTAAATTTCTATTTTTTCTTTTATACTTTTTAATTAATTTTTTGAGAGTCTTCCTCTGTTGCCCAGGCTGGAGTGCAGTGGTACAATCATACTCACTGCAGCCTCAACCTCCTGGGCTCAATAAATCCTCCTGCCTCAGCCTCCCAAGTAGCTGGGACTACAGGTATAGGCCACTATGCCCGGCTAAGTTTTGTGTTTTTAGTAGAGAAGGGGTTTTACCATATTTCCCAGGCTGTTCTTGAACTCCTGGACTCTGCTTCAGCCTTCCAAAGTGCTGGAATTACAGGTGTGAGCTGTCGTGCCAGGTCTGTTTTTTTTGAGTGATGCTGATCCTTCTTTCATATGTTTAACAGCCCGTTTATCCTCTTTTGTGAATTATCTCTTCAAATCCTTTGTTCATTTTACTATTTCAATATTGATATTTTCATCTTGTTTGATTTCCAAGAGCTCTTTCTAAATTAGATTAATATTTTATCATGTTTTTTTCCTCTAGTTTGTTTTCTTTTGATTTTGCCTATGCTTTTTATGCAAAGTGCTATTTTTATTTAGTTGAACTTATCAATCCCTTAGAATTGAAGGCATCTCTGGCTTCCAGTGTTTCCAAGAAACCTGACCCCATTCCCATGTCACCGCCTCTCAGGTAAAGAGCAGGAACTTTGCTCCAGTACGCCCCTTCCATGTGACCTCTCCAATCACAGTCCCTCGCTTCCCCCAAAATGACTTCACTTTTATAGTAATCAGTCACTTCTTTGCATTTACAAGTTTTACCACCCAAATGCATATCTTTAGAGACTCCAATTAGTCTTACCTTAAAAAAAAAAAGTTATCTGGGATGTGTTTTACTCTCTAGTTTACTTCTCCATTTTTCCCCTTTGTTTTTCTCTTGAAGAACTGGACTCCTTGACCAATAGGGTTTTCCACAGGGTGAGTCTTGCTCATTGCATGCTCATCATTCAGCTCAGTATATCCCTCAATCCTCTATTTCTTGCAAACTGGCAGCTGGATTCAGAGATTTAATGAAACTCAGGTTTGCCATATAGGAGGCACAAAATGTCAGGTTGTTTCTCCTGTTAAAATGATGGTAGCTACAGGTGCTAAAATGTCTACATGGGTGGTGGGTTGGGGAGAAGTTGTTGCAAGATGGTGGAATTCTAAGTCTAAATTTTATTTTTCGTTTATAAGTTGAAACACCCTTTATTTTTATTTATTTATTTTTTGAAACAGAGACTTGCTCCGTCACCTGTCTGGAGTGCAGTGGTGCCATCTCGGCTCACTGCAACCTCAGCCTCCTGAGTAGCTGGTATTACAGGCATGCACCACCACGCCCAGTTAATTATTTTTCTTTTTTGTATTTTTAGTAGAGATTGGATTTTTTCATGTTGGCCAGACTGGTCTCGAACTTCTGACCTCAAGTGGTCCACCCACTTTGGCCTCCCAAAGTGCTGGGATTACAGGCGTGAGCCACCATGCTTGGCCCATTATTGCCTTTTCTTCTTTGAGTTCTTCCCCTCCAGTTTGCTCTCTTTCTGTGATTCCTGTTATTCACAATTTGCACCTGTTGGATTGGTCCTCCGTGTTTCTTAACTGCTTCTCTTTTTGTTTCACTTTTTCTAGGAAATTTCCTAAACTTTATTTTCCAACTCTCTGTTCACCTTACTACTTCTGCCATCATATTTTATTTTCCAAGAGCCCTTTTTTGTTTTCTGTTGATTTCTGGCTACATAAATTATAACTTCCAATGAACAGTGCCTTCTTTAAAGAAATGCTCCTTCTCTTAACTCCACTAACATAACAGTAAATTAAGTTTTACCAAATTCTAAAATGAATAATAAAACCTCATTGTGATACTGAGGAACACTAGAGAACCTAGTCTCTAGTTTTTAAACTGGTAAGTACTGGCCAAGAAGCCTGTCTCCTGCCGTTCCTGTACTAACTGGACCACTTGGTGACAGAATAGTAAATAGCCTCCTCTTCTTGTATGGATGCAATATTTTCTCCCTGAAAACAGTGAGTTTTTAAATAACTTTCTTCTATCTAGCATTGTGTCTGTTTCCTCCAAGTTGTCTTTTTTCTGCTTGTGGATTTGTTCAACTTTTAATACTAGAGATTTTCTTTGAATATCTGAGGATCTTTGGATGTCCAGTCATACTTATAAGTAGGGCAATATCTAGGATGTTTCTTCAGGGAAGATTCAATGTAGTATCTTTAGATATTTCTTCCTGGGCCGATGCCTAGAGAGAGCTGTTTGGGTCTTTGTATCTTGTAATAATAGTATTCCTGAAGTCCAACTGGAAAAAGAAGGCTGGAGAGGTCTCAACTTGCGCTATGTATATTTTTATGCAGTCTCCTGTTTTCAGTATGATGCCCCTCTAATCCTCAGCTGTGCCCACTGTCCAAAGATTGTTTTACCTTCCCCAGAGGGGAAAACCTCATTCTTATTCTGTAGTTGGAGAGGGAGTCATTTGTTGCACTGAGTCAGGGAAGAGATCTGGGGATCTAACTCCTTATTATTTCATTTGCAATGAATCCATCTGTTTTTATCCCCATCTTTGCATCCCTTTCTGAAGACATCTGGGTCAGCCACTCTTGAGATTTTTGAGGGTCCTGAGGTATAAATTGGATTGCCACTCTGCTTTCTCCACTGCTGGCTTCAGTGTATGTCCAGTATATGTGATTTACCGGAGGATTTTATTAAAACTGCAGATTGGTTCCATAGATCTGAGCTGGAGCCTGAGGGTCTATGTGAATAGTAGTCTCCTAGGTGATGCTTGGAGCACCCTTTGTGTAGGTGGGGCTCAGTCATTTACCATCTGTCTGTTCATTTTCTAGCCTCTGAAATTTTGTCCTTGGAGATTTATACATTTTTTTTAAAGTTACGAAAATTTTCAAACATACGTACAAATAGTTAGAATAACCATTAACCAGTGGTCAATCCTGCCTCATCTACACTTTCATCCACTCGGCCCCCAGCACACCCACTGCATTATGTTGAAGCAAATCCCAGACAACCTATTTCATCTGTAAATATTTTAGTATTTATTTAAAACAATAGTGACATTTAAATATAAACACACATATTAATTTGTTAGGGCTGCCATAACAAACCACCACAGACTGGGTGGCTGAAACGACAGCTCTGGGGGCTGAAAGTGTGAGATCGAGGTTCCCAGGGGTGGTTTCTCCTGGGGCCTTTTGCAGCCTGTAGATGCCTGTCTTCTCCCCGCGCCCTCCCACAGCCTTTTCTCTGTGCACCAGCATCCCTAGTATCTTGTGTGTGCGTCCAAATTACCTCTTCAAAGGTTCTATCTCCAAATATAGTCACATTCAGAGGTACTGGGAATTAAGGGCTTCAACATATGAATTTGGGGGGATAGAACTCAGCCCATCACACCATAATTTCCCATTGTCTTATATATGTAATTCTTTGTTGCCATGAATTCAGATAAATTCTACATTTGCACTTAGTTGATATATCCTAAGTCTCTTAATTTTTTGGATTGTTGTTGAAACAATTTATTGAAGTAACAAATTGTAATCCTATAGAGCATACCATCATGTGGATTTTCTTTACTGCATCCTGTGGGGTCATTAAACAAGTTCTTTTGTCATCTTTCTTGAAATCAGTAGTTGAATCTACAGGTTTGATCGGGTTCTAATTTTTTGGCAAGCCCACTTTGTAGATAGCAGGGTATTCTTCCGTTTCCAACTTTGGGTATTAGTATTGTTGATGATGTTTGGCTGCCTCCATTTAGTACATCAGAGGTGGCAAACTGGGCAGTTTCCAAATTTTATCATTCCTTATTCACTCATATTAGCTAGAGTACTTCCAAAAAATGTAAACATCCCCTCACTTACTCTTCTGTCACCAGGTGGTCCAGTTAGTACAGGAATGGCAGGAGACAGTCTTCGTGGCCAGTGCTTACCAGTTTGAAAACTAGACACCAGGTTCTCTAGTGTTCCTCAGTATCACAATGAGGTTTTCTTACTCATTTTAGAATTCAGTAAAACTTAATTTACTGTTATGTTAGTGGAGTTATGAGAAGGAGCATTTGTTTAAAGAAGGCACTGTTCATTGGAAGTTACAATTTATGTAGCCAATTTCCCACTGTTGGAGAGTTACATTAATTCCAGGTTTTTACTTTTATATCTAATTCTGTGAGATGAATATTCTTTAAAAATAAGTTAAAACACTCATTTTTAGTGTATAGTTTGAATTTTGAAAAATGTAGATACTTGGACTCCAATCCGAATATAGAACATTTTATCTCTACAGAACGTTGCCTGGTTCACCTTTGCCCCAGCCTGGCTTCAGATTTCTACCGATGGTCTCTCTGGCCATAGGGATTCATTTTTCTGTTTTGAATCCCATATAATGGGAACCACACACTCTATACCCTTTTTTGCTAGGCTTTTTTTGTTCGGCAGCGATATGGTTTAGATACGTGTCCCCTCCAAGTCTCATGTTAAAATGTGCTCTCCCATGTTGGAGATGGGGCCTGTTAGGACTTTTCTGGCTCATGGGGGCAGATCCCTCATGAACGGCTTGGTGCCGTCCCCTTGGTGGTAAGCGAACTCTCCCTCTGAGTTCACGCAAGAGCTGGTCATTTAAAAGCATGTGGGGCCTCCACCTTCTCTCTGGCTCCTACTCTCGCCATGTGAGATGCCTGTTCCCCTTTTGCCTTCCGCCATGGTTGTAACTTCCTGAGGCCTCACCAGAAGCCAAGCAGATGCCAGCACCATGCTTCCTGTGTAGCCTGCAGAACTGTGAGCCAATTCAACCTCTTTATAGGTCAGGCACAGTGACTCACGCCTGTAATCCCAGCACTTTGGGAGGCTGAGGTGGGTGGATGACTTGAGGTCAGGAGTTCAAGACCAGCCTGGCCAACATGGCAAAACCCTGTCTCTACTAAAAATACAAAAACAATTAGCTGGGTATGGTGGTGCGTGCCTGTGGTCCCAGTTACTCGGGAGGCTGAGGTAGGAGAATCGCACAAACCCAGAAGGCAGAGGTTGCAGTGAGCTGAGATCACGCCACTGCCCTCCAGCCTGGGCAACAGAGCAAGACTCTGTCTCACAAACAAAAATACCTCTTTATAAATTAATTACCCAGCCTCAGGTATTTCCTTATAGCAAGAGAAGAATGGCCTAACATAACATGTTTTTGAGGCTTTTCCCTGTGTGGAGCATATATTAATTTTTATTGCTGAGAAGTATTCCGTTGTCTAGATATACTACAATTTGTTTATCCATTTTCCTGTGGATGAATATTTGGGATATTTCCACTCTGGGGCCATTGGTGAATAAAGCTCCTACATATATTTGTATACAAGCCTTTTTTGTTGTTGTTGTTGTTGTTGTTGTTGTTGTTGAGGTGGGGGTCTCACTCTGTCACTCAGGCTGGAGTGCAGTGGCGTGATCATGGCTCATTGCAACCTCTGCCTCCCGGGTTCAAGCAATTCTCCTTCCTCAGCCTCCCAAGTAGCTGGGACTACAGGTGTCTGCCACCATGCCCAGCTGATTTTTGTATTTTTAGTAGATATGGGGTTTCACCAAGTTGGCCAGGCTGGTTTCGAACTCCTGACCTCAAGTGATCCACCTGTCTCGGCCTTCCAATGTGCTGGGATTCCAGGCATGAACCAGCGTGCCTAGCCTCTACTGACAATTGAATTTCAGACTTCTGGCCTCCTGAATGTGAGAGATTAAATTTCTGTTGTTTTAAGTTGTGTTAGTCTGTTTTGTGTCATTATAAAGGAATACCTGAGACTGGGTAATTTATAAAGAAAAGAGGTTTATTTGGCTCTTGGTTCTGTAGACTGTACAGGAAGCAGGGCACGAGCATTTGTTTCTGTTGAGGCCTCAGGAAGCTTCCAGTCATGGTGGAAAGCAAAGGGGGAGCAGGCGTGTCATATGGTGAGACAGGGAGCAACAGGAAGAGAGGGGAAGTCCCAGACTCTTTATAACCAGTCAGCTCTCTCGTGAACAAATAAGAGTGAGGACTTACTCATTACTGTGGGGAGGGCACCAAGCCATTCATGAGGGATCCACCCCCATGAGCCAAACACCTCCCACTAGGCCCCACGTTCAGCCTTGGAGATCATATTTTAACATGAGATTTGAAGGGGACAGACGTCCAAATAATATCATGAGCCATTCACTTTAAATTTACCACCAGTCATCTGGGCACGGTAGCTCATGCTTGTAATCCCAGCAATTTAGGAGGCCAAGGCAGGAGGAATGCTTGAAGCCAGGAGTTTGAGACCAACCTGGACAACAAAATGAGACCCCATCTCTGCAAATAAAAAATTTTTAAAACTTAGCCCAGCATGGTGGCACGAATCTGTGGTCCCAGCTAGTTGGGAGGTGGAGGCAGGAGCATTACTTGAGCCTAGGAGTTCAGGTTTACAGTGAGCTTTGATTGCACCATGGTACTCCAGCCTGGGCAACAGAGAAAGATTCTGTCTCTTAGAAAAAAAAAAAAATTATTTTTTGCCTATTATAATTTGTTATGGCAGCTCTAGGAAGTTAATATATTATCTATCCAGGATTGCAAACAATTTCTTCTAGAAATTTTAGTTTTACTTGTACATTTAGTCATATGAATCCTTTTTTAGTTTATTGTTGTGTATGGTGTAAGGCAAGAGTGAAAGTTCATTTTCCCCCATATGGATATCCGCTTTCAGCACCATGAGATTGATCTTGGTTTTTCACAGAGACCTCTTATCTGGTTGGGGACGTGTCCTTCTGTTGTTTGTTTTTATCATATTAGATTTTGTTAAATGCTGTATCTGCATCTCTTCAGGTGATCTTATAGTCTTTCTCCTTTATTCTGTTAATGTGGTGAGTTACATTGATTGACTTTCTAATGTTAAAATAAGTTTCCATTGACCATGATGTATTGATGGATTCAAGTTGCTGATAATTTGTTAACAATTTCAGCTTCCATGTTCATGAGGGATGCTGATCTATATTGGTTTTCTTGAAATGTCTTTGGTATCAAGGTATTTCTACTCCTTGTGAATTGAGCTGGGAGGTACTCTTTAAGTTTGGTATTTTTTCCCTAAATGCTTGATAGACTCCGTCAATGAAGACATCTGAGCCTCTGAGCCTATATTTTCTTTGTGGGTAGGTTTTAAATACATAATCAGTTTCTGTAATAGAGATTTTTTTTTTTTTTTTTTTGGAGATGGAATCTCACTCTGTCACTTAGGCTGGAGTGCAGTGGCACAATATCGGCTCACTGCAAGCTCCGCCTCCTGGGTGCAAGCAATTCTCCTGCCTCAGTCTCCGGAGCAGCAGGGTTTACAGGCCGAGCCACCATGCCCGGCTAATTTTTTTATTTTTAGTAGAGACAGGGATTTCACCATGTTGGCCAGGCTGTTCTCGAACTCCTGACCTCAGGTGATCTGCTGGCCTCAGCCTCCCAAAATGCTGGGATTACAGGCGTGAGCCACCGCACCTGGCCAGTTTCTTTAATAGATATATTTAGGGATCTTTTGGATGGAGGTTCAGTAGTATCTTTCCAGAAATTTGTTTGTTTCATCATACAGATTTATTGGAATAAAGATGTTCAAAATAGTTCCTTATTCTTTTAATGTTTCTAGGTATTCACTTTCCTAATTTTCGCAATTTCTTTCTTAATTTGGCTAGAGATTTATTAATTTTATTGGTTCTTTTTTCCCCTAAAGAACCAGTTTTGTATCATTGATTTTCTTTCTGTTGTTTTGGGGTGGTTGTCGTTGTTTTGATTGATTTGCTTATTTATTTATTTATTTATTTGAGACAGGGTCTTCCCCTGTCCCCCAGGCTGGAGTGCAGTGGCAAAGTCTTGGCTCACCACAACCTCCACCTTCTGGACTCAAGCAATCCTCCCACCTCAGCCTCACAAGTAGCTAGGACCACAGGTGGCCACCACCACACCCAGCTAAGTTTTATATTTTTTGATAGAGACGAGGTTTTGCCATGTTGCCCAGGCTGGTCTCAAACTCCTGGGATCAAGTGATCCTCCTGCCTCGGCCTCTCAAAGTGCTGGGATTACAGGCATGAGCCACCATGCCCAGCCTTATTTTTTTTCTGTTTTCATTTCATTGATTTCTGCTCTTTTTTTATATCTTCCCTTTAACCTACTTTGGGTTTAGTTCACTTTTTTAAGTAAACTTAAAAATTTAAGTTTAGGTTATTGAATTGAGCCCTTCTTTTTGAAAACAGACAAATATAAGAATATCAGAAGAGGGCCGGGCACAGTGGCTCACACCTGTAATCCCAGCACTTTGGGAGGCCAAGGTGGGCAGATCACTTTAAGTCAGGAGTTCGAAACGAGCCTGGCCAACGTGATGGAAACCCCATCTCTACTAAGAATAACAAAAATCAGCCAGGCATGGTGGTGTGTGCCTGAAATCCCTGCTACTTGGCAGGCTGAAGCAGGAGAATCACTTGAGCCTAAGAGGCAGAGGTTACAGTGAGGTGGGACTGTGCCATTGCACTCTGGCCTGGCCAACAAGAGCGAAACTCCAACTCAAACTAAACAAAACAAAACAAAAAGAATATCAGAAGAAAAAAACTCAAAAGTATAATGACTTTTACAAATATATTACAAATTAAAATTGAATTTTGAGTTTTACCGATATTCTTACATTTGTATTGTGTCTTTTCAAAGGTATTTTTTCTACTGTACCTTTTTTTAATAAATAATACATCCTGTTAAAAAAATTTCAAAGGATATAGAGAATAATAAGGAATGGCATTAGTCAGGATAGGCCAAATCCCATTGACTTAATGCAATAAAGGTTTATTTCTTGCTCATACTATACACCCATTGTGAATCGCCAGGGGCTTTGCTTCACACCATCACTCAAGGACCCAGGTTGACAGAGGCTCCACCATCTTGTAATGTGCCATCTGGAATGCATTGCCTCCCCCGCTCCCCAGCCCACGACAGGGAAGACAACACTGAAGGGCAACTCATCTGCAATGAAATGTTTTGGCCTGGTAGCCCATTAACTGTAGGGATCAAAGAACAAAAATCCTCCATGGGCAGAAGCAGAGACGAAGCAGGCCTGTGGGTGAGCACTAATTCTACACTGAAGGAGAATAATAAAAATCACCTGTCCCCTACCCTGAGATAACCCCTGCTTGCTGTCTTCTGCCTGGCCTCACTGGCGTTCCTTATCACCAACCTTATGTTTGGGTTGGTGGGAATTACTCCTGCTTCTGGCAGATCACTGATAATTCTTGGTTGTGTTCTACCTTTGTGCCTCTTTTATCAGATTTTATCAGTGTATAAATAAGACAGGAAAAGACAAATCAAGGATCTCTCACTAGTTGTCTTAATAAGGAAATTTCATATTTCTTTTTAAAACTTTGCTTTAGAATATCTCTGGAAATATATACAAATAATTGGTATAGTGGTTGTATCTAGGGAGGGGAACTGGCTAGACAACGCTGGGCAGAGTGGGGGTATTGGAGGATTGGGTGGGACAGGTAACTTTCACTGTAATACACGTCTGTCACCCAATTTTTGTATCATGTAAATTATATCACCTATTTTTAAAAATAAGTAAAATAAAAACATTTCTATATTTTCTTACTGAATATAACTGTACTGTGCAAATGAATAAATGCAAAACATTAACAGAGTTGAGTGACATTTTATTTTTTTCCACTGAATTTGGATACATGTCAAGCAAAGACCACATTTCAAATACAAACTCTTCAAAGTTTATATTTACCTTTTGGAGGGACAAAATTTCATTATCCACATGGATAGTCAAGTCACAATCCTATGGATATCAGTAATCAATACAGTTGCTGTTATTTGAATGTTGCTTTTTAATTTTTTATTTTCTTAAATTAGTATTATTTTTTTGAGACAACTCTGTCTCACTCTGTTGCTCAGGCTAGAGTGTAGTGATGCAATCTCAGCTCACTGCAACCTCCCTGTCCCGGGTCCCCCTGAAAGAAGGAACAATAATGTTAATTACCCACAGATTGTATTTGCTCCAGGCTTTCAGCATTATGTCTATACTGAATAAAAGCAAGCAGCTCCAGCTGTTTGAGGCTGCTTTCTTTTTGGCCATTAGTGCCAGCCAGCCCACTAGCTGCTGTTACACTGCATATCTGTGTCTGAGTACTCCTTTCATCTGCTGCTTGGCCAGGGTCTGCGGGACAGACCCAACAGCTGGTGCCCTGTGTGAAGAATGCTGCAATGGATTGCGATGGAACCCTCGAAAACAAAGGTGAAGAGACTGTGCAGTAAGCAAGTAATTGGAATTGGAGCCCTCTTGGGATTTCCAAGTTCCAGGGAATTTTCAAGCTAGGGTTTCATCATGGGACAACACTTATTTGCTCAACAGAAACAGCATATAAAAGTATTGAAACAACTGCTTAAAGCTAGTGGAGCCTCGGTTTCAGAGGCTCAATTAAGGGACCTAATGCAAACTTGTTTTCCATAACCCATAGTTCCCAGAAGGCACGTTAGACTTAGAGCTCTGGGAGCAAGTGGGAAGAAATCTTAAATGACAATCATGCATAAGGGCAACGGGGTCCCAGTAACATCTTTTAACATTATGGGCCTTAGTTAGGGCTGCTTTGACCCCACTCTACACAGAAGAGCCTAAAAAAGGAAGGGAGGAAGAACCGTCATCTACCCTACTGCCGCCTTCTCCTCACTCAGTCCCACCGTTACCGGGTAAAGGTGCCATGGAGGAGACAGATTTTCCCAATAAATTGGAAAAAGGACAAGGGATACACTGCAGTTATGGGACCCTGTCTTAAGCAGCATTAGAAAGGGAGCTCTTGGTCTGCCTGGTAATACAAGATCAACAAGGCAATCGGGTACATGAACCCATTACTTTCAACACTTATAAAGAGATAAGAAAAACCATTAGAGAAAATGGAGCCACTAGCCCATTTATGAAAGGATTAACTGAGGCCATAGCAGACAACTTCTGTATGACCCCATGGGACTGGTCAGTGCTAGCTAAAACAACTTGAGAGGCCAGTCAATACCTCCTCTAGAGGGCAGAATTTGATGAATTATGTGCTGCAAACCCCTTTATGCAAAGCCAGACAGAACACAGCTGTAACTGCTGTGCTTGTCAAACCTGTTGCTGCACACATCTGTACTCTTCAACAAAACCTGATGCAAAAAACAAAAGGGAGAGATGTAGATAGGTCAGAGTGGTGGGAGAAACTGTAGGGAAAGGAGCAGGCCTTCTGGAAGGTTGGAAGGCTCTGTATAGCTTTGGGGGAGAATAAGCTGAAGGCAGCTGTTTTCTGACCTTGAGGCAGAGGGCAAGGAGTAGGTACAAGGACGTGTAGGGGGATTTATCTTAAATAGGCTTTTTCACTTGTGTGGTCCAGAAACCGACCTTTGCTCATCCACACGCATGACTGCTCCCTGGAAGGGGGAATAATCATGTGAATTACCCACAGATTATGTTTGCTCCAGGTTTTCGGCATTATGTCTGTACTGAATAAAAGCAAGCAGCTCCAGCTGTTCGAGGCTGCTCTCTTCTTTGGCCACTAATGCTGGGCAGCCCCCTAGCTGCTGTTACACTGCATATCTGTGTCTGAGTACTCCTTTCATCTGTTGTTCGGCCAGGGTCTGCGTGACAGACCCGGCATAGATGAGAATTCAGCTGTCTGCTATTAAACCAGACATTAAAGCAAGTTGTGAAATGTGAAACAATGCCACTGTGCTCACTAAATTATTGTTTGGTAAAATATAGTAATTTTTTACCATATTATTTAAATAACATTTAAAAAATGTTATTGATGTTAACATGCAACAAGGGTCAAAGGGTCCTGCAACCAAACACTTTGAGGACAGCTGCTTTATCCTGTGGCTGAAAACTATAAAGTAAGATTCCTTTTAAGTAAATGTGGTATATGCATCAATCTCTTCATTTTTGATGTGCTTTCAATACAAGTATCCCCTTTCTTCCTTTTGCAAGAAAGAAACTAAGAATGTAAGCAGTTAGTTACTGGCTTCAGTCCCACGAAAAGCTACAATTTCTCTAAGCAGTGATCTGGAACCACTTTAACTGGACTCTTGCTATTAAGATAGCTCTTAATGTTTTATTTTCTTTTCTATCTTTCACACAGAGCTTACTCACATAGCATTTTGGTATATCAAAATGAAATGCAAGGAACCAAAAATAACATAACTGAAGGCAGTAAAAGCAAAATTAAATAGGAAGATCATCAGTCAAAGAAGACCCACTGGAGAGTAAGTATGCAAGTTGTTAAGAATTAATTGGGTTACAAAGGGAAAAACAGAGATTGGGTCAGTGAAAGGAAATCATGGTTTGTTTCCCTGAGGCCCTGCTAATACCTCCAAACTGAGCCAGATCGTAAAGCAAGATACCTTGAAAAGGACTTTCGCATTAACTTTTCAGGTTGCATGTGAGTTGATTCACAAGTAGTTTAAAGAATCATGCAGGAAAAGGACCAGATCTTGTAAATCTCTGAGTCCCTATATTTACTGTGAACATTTTTCCAGGGAAAATTCAGGTAGCTTATCAAAGGATTTCTGACTTTTCCAGGGAGTTGTTTTAAAAACAAAATATTGGAATTTTGAACACTTATAGTGGTTTATGGGGTAATTGGGGTACAGTATATAAAATTGGTCTCATCTAAGAAAGCTCTGATTGGTTTCCATGATCGTGGTATTCAGGAACTATTGTAAATTGGCTAAAATCTTGTTTTCCAGTTTCTTCCTTTCGCTTTTTATTGCCTCAAGTTGCCGGTCTTCCCTGCTCTTATTTTTCTTCTAGCTTTATGATTCTCTTACATATTCCATGTCGAACTTGTCGTCTTTATTCCAGTCATCTTCTGAAGAGGTTCTTGGTTCCTGCCTTGGTGGCTGTAACTGATTCTCTTCCTCCTCGGTGGACCTTCCTTATCCCCTAGGAGACACAAGGGTCCTCCTCCAGGTTCTCCTCCTCCCTGCTTTTGTCATCTTCCAGGTGCCTCCACAGGTCAGAGTCAGTGATGAAACAGGAACTTGGAAAACATCCCTTGGATGTTGCCTACCTAGCTTTTCTTTTCTTTTTGCAACAGTCTCAATCTGGCACCCAGGCTGGAATGTAGTGGCATGATCTTAGCTCACCACAGCCTCGACCTCCTGGGTTTGGGTGATCCTCCCGCCTCTGCCTCCCAAGTAGCTGGAACTATAGGTCCCACCATCATACCCAACTAATTTTTGTATTTTTTGTAGAGACTAGGTTTCACCATGTTGCCTAGGCTGGTCTTGAACCTCTGAGCTCAAGTGATCTACCCACTTTGGCCTCCCCAAAGTGCTAGGATTACAGGCATGAGCCACGACCCCCAGCCTGACTTGGCTTTCCTTACTTTAGGAGTTATAAAAGTTAAAATTATGTGAGACAGATGATTCTATTCTTTTATCCTAAAGTTACATTTCTGAAAAATGGGTCTTTATAAATATGAATCCACACGATTTCCTCACCCTCATTTTAAACCAACATTGGTTGTTTAAAACTAAGCCTTTTTTGTTTCCATTTTTGGCACAAGGGGGACTTCCTACAGTCTTACTCATCTTGGCTTTTTTATCCAAGCAACACCACTTGCAAGACCAATGGCATTTGTCAAGTCGGCAGCTACGTTTCTCTGCCCTTGTATATCAAATCTGGAATGCAACTTTTTTGGATAGGATCAAATTAAACTGTACTATGTTTAAATACAGGGGAAAAAAAACTTGAGTGTGGGAAGTACTTGTTTGATTGGGTCTTTTATAGTTATGAAAATAGATTTTGTATTATAATTGCCTTTACACATACACACGTTTCTGTAAGTAGATTCATTATTTGTATACCTTAATAAGTTATCTTATGACCGATTTATGGCCATGAGAGTAATGGTTCAATCTGTCGACAAAACTGTCATCAAAACTCTCTCACAGTGAATTTTTTATTTTTATTTTAGGTTCAGGGGTACAGGTGCAGGTTTGTTTTATAGGTAAACTCGTATCATGGTGGTTTTTTGCACAGATTATTTTGTCACCCAGGTACTAAGTCTAGTACCTAATAGTTATTTTTTTCTGCTCCTCTCCCTCCTCCCATTCTCCACCCTGAAGTAGACCCCAGTGTCTGTCGTTCCCTTCTTTGTGTCGATCAGTTCTCATCATTTAGCTCCCACTTGTAAGTGAAAACATGTGGTATTTGGTTTTCTGTTCCTGCGTTAGTTTGCTAAGGATGATGGCCTCCAGCACCATCCATGTTCCTGTGAAAGACATGATCTCCTTTCTTATGCTGCATAGTATTCCATGGTATATATGTACTACATTTTCTTTATCCAATCTGTCACTAATGGGCATTTGGATTGATTCCATGTTTTCACTATTGTCACACTGATTTCTTTACCTTCAGACAAAATTATTTAATCATCAGTGACCTATTTTTAGGCAAATTTAACTTTTTCAGTTTTCAGACTCAGTACTCCATTTTTTTCCTTAAAGTTTGGGAAACAAAGTATAACACTACTGTATTGATAACTTGATATGTACCTTTTTAGCCTTTTTCTATGCATGTATAATTTCTTACATGACATGTTGCTGCATAATTTTGTAACCTGCATTTCACTTAACTAAACATACTGTGGAAATTTATCATGACGTTTTTTTAACGTGTACCAAATTCACAAGGCTTAAAATTTAACAAATGAAGGTAGAGTGAAAACTATGAAAACCAAGTCTTCCTCCTATCCTGAGAAACATTTTTAATGGCTGCATATCATAAAGATGACCATATCCCTGGGTGAGCCTCCCTAATCCAAAATCTGAAATCTGAAATGCTCTAAAATCCAAAACTTTCTGAGCACTGACCTGATGCTCAAATGAAAGTGTGGGTTTCTGGATTAGGGATGCATTCAAAATTCAAAACACTTTTGGTCCTAAGCATTTCTGATAAGGGATATTCAACCTGTGTTTTGTTTCTTTCTTGTTTTTTTTCTTTGAGACAGGGTCTTGCTCTGTCACCCAGGCTTGGAGTGCAGTGGCACAATCGCGGCTCACTGCAGCCTTGACCTCCCAGGCTCAAGCGATCCTCTCACCTCAGCTTCTCCAGTGGCTGGAACCACAGGTGTGCATCACCATGCCCAGGTAATATATATATATTTTGGTAGAGGGAGCTCTGTATATTGCTCAGGTTGGTCTCCAACACCTGGGCTCAAGCCATCTTCCTGTCTTGGCCTCCCAAAATGCTGAAATTTCAGGCAAGAGCCACTACACCCAGCCAACCTGTGTGGTTTTGAACCCATCTCCAGTTGTTGACATTTGTGGTTGGCTTTGTTGTTCTTGTCATTTTTTTTTTTTTTCCTATTTATAAATACTGTGATTGAATAGTATTGTAGAAGTAAGTTTGGGTCAACTCTGTTTTTTTTTTTAAGGATGTGTTTCTTGAATCTCCTTCCTTTCCTTCCAATCCTTTCCTGATTTCTTCTTCTGACTTCTTTCATCATCTCTTTTTCCTGCTTCCAAATGCATGTATTACTGAAGCCTCAACTCCTGTTCCTTTGCCTTTACCTACCGCTTCCTGATGTTCTCATGTATCTATACTCAGTCCCTATTCCTTCCCTCTATTATCTTGTCTCTCCACATGCCATTAACTGAAAGATCATATCCAGAAGATAAACACTTCTCTTTCTTTCCTTTACCTATGTTTCCATTTTTTTTTTTTTTTTTTTTTTTTTTGAGACGGAGTCTCACGCT
This sequence comes from Macaca nemestrina, assembly GCF_043159975.1. Lineage (NCBI taxonomy): Eukaryota > Metazoa > Chordata > Mammalia > Primates > Cercopithecidae > Macaca > Macaca nemestrina. The sequence goes on from NC_092126.1 coordinate 82,767,464, forward strand.
GTTGCCCAGGCTGGAGTGCAGTGGCGCGATCTCGGCTCACTGCAAGCTCCGCCTCCCGGGTTCCAGCCATTCTCCTGCCTCAGCCTCCTGAGTAGCTGGGACTACAGGCGCCCGCCACCGCGCCCGGCTAATTTTTTTTTTGTATTTTTAGTAGAGACGGGGTTTCACTGTGGTCTCGATCTCCTGACCTTGTGATCCGCCCGCCTCGGCCTCCCAAAGTGCTGGGATTACAGGCTTGAGCCACCGCGCCCGGCCGTTTCCATTATTTTTAGCTGAAACCATCTGTTTTCAGAGATTCAGGAAAAGATTCAATCTGAAGGATCCTGCAACTAAAAACTTTGAAAACTGTGTTAAGGGGCCCCAAAAGCATAGCTTCTAAACTTCACTGACAAAAGGGACTGGGGTCATGCAGTCTGGAGTCAGAGTGAGGTGGGATTAAAAGCTCTATGTAGTTGTTTTGCATATTGCTATCAAGCTTCTATTTTAGGCATGAGTTTTGGCCCTGGTAGATAAAACCATTTCTCTAAGTTATTAAAACCTGTACTTATATATAGAAGTTAGTAATTTATATTTAACATTTTGGTTTAAAAATCTCTGAGTTCTGGACCATCTGGGTCTCAAAAAAATGACCAAAGTATACACATTAATTTTTATGTTCTGTATTATATGACATATAATTCTTATTCATATATTTAATTATTTGGGGAAATGACTGAATTAGGCTTTTAAGAATAGTGGTGCTTGCTTTGTAAAGTTTCAAAATAGGTAACATTAAGGTTTTCTTTTCACTTTTTTTTTTCAGGGACGGAAAATAAAAGAAGCAGTGTTTTATCATGTGTATTTCAGCAGGTCTTCTTGAAATTTAAGTAAAAATATGACTGCCCTCTCTTCAGAGAACTGCTCTTTTCAGTACCAGTTACGTCAAACCAACCAGCCCCTAGATGTTAACTGTCTGCTGTTCTTGATCATACTTGGGAAAATATTATTAAATATCTTTACACTAGGAATGAGAAGAAAAAACACCTGTCAAAATTTTATGGAATATTTTTGCATTTCACTAGCATTCATTGATCTTTTACTTTTGGTAAACATTTCCATTATATTGTATTTCAGGGATTTTGTACTTTTAAGCATTAGGTTTACTAAATACCACATCTGCCTATTTACTCAAATTATTTCCTTTACTTATGGCTTTTTGCATTATCCAGTTTTCCTGATAGCTTGTATAGATTATTGCCTCAATTTCTCTAAAACCACCAAGCTTTCATTTAAGTGTCAAAAATTATTTTATTTCTTTACAGTAATTTTAATTTGGATTTCAGTCCTTGCTTATGTTTTGGGAGACCCAGCCATCTACCAAAGCCTGAAGCCACAGAATGCTTATTCTCACCACTGTCCTTTCTATGTCAGCATTCAGAGTTACTGGCTGTCATTTTTCATGGTGATGATTTTATTTGTAGCTTTCATAACCTCTTGGGAAGAAGTTACTACTTTGGTACAGGCTGTCAGGATAACTTCCTATATGAATGAAACTATCTTATATTTTCCTTTTTCATCCCACTCCAATTATACTGTGAGATCGAAAAAAATATTCTTATCCAAGCTCATTGTCTGTTTTCTCAGTACCTGGTTACCATTTGTACTACTTCAGGTAATCATTCTTTTACTTAAAGTTCAGGTTCCAGCATATATTGAGATGAATATTCCCTGGTTGTACTTTGTCAATAGTTTTCTTATTGCTACAGTGTATTGGTTTAATTGTCACAAGCTTAATTTAAGAGACATTGGATTACCTTTGGATCCATTTGTCAACTGGAAGTGCTGCTTCATTCCACTTACAATTCCTAATCTTGAGCAAATTGAAAAGCCTATATCAATAATGATTTGTTAATATTAATTAAAAGTTACGACTATAGTAAGATCATAATTTTACAAACAGAAGGAACTCAGGACATATAAAAAAATAAACTGAACTAAAGCTTTTGCCCCTTAACTTTGATACTGTTCACAATGTGTCTTTTGGGGCTATGATACTATTTATTAAATAGTGTTTTATTTTAAAAACGAAATAATTCCAAGAAGTTTTTATAGTTGTTCAGGGACAGTATATTACAAATATTATTTTGTTATTAACACAGAAAGTGAAATGAGTTAACATTTGGCCATACTGATGTTTGTGTTACCCAAAAATACTACTGGATGCAAACTGTTATGTAAATCTGAGATTTCACTGACAACTTTAAGATACCAACCAAAACATTTTTATTAAATGTTCAAATGAAAGCAAGAAAATAAAAATTGTTCTTAAAATGATTTGGTATAAAGTTCAGTGTAAGAGGAAGATTAGCTTCTTTTAAATGTAGCTAATTTTAAAAAGTGTATCTCTGTTCTTAATGCAAATATTCCTGGAAGAAGAGAGTTCTGGTTGCTCACCTTATGGAACTGGAAGTAATGACTAGGTCCCTTTCCATGATTCAGCAGATTCGTTTTCATATTATAACTTGTATGTCACATACTTGCATGTCACATCATAATGACATTAGCAATGTATCACACGTAAAAGTAGAGTTTTTCATCCTCAGCACTCTTTGACATTTGGGGTTGGTTTTCTGTTGGGGGGCAGTTTAGCAGCATCCCTGCTCTCTGCCCGCTGATTGGTAGCACCTCCATGCCCAGTAGAAACAATAAAAAATGTCTCCAGACATTGCCAAACCTCCCCCGGTGGATGGGCAGAGTTGCTTCATTGGAGTAAAACAATATGAGTGGCAGAATAATCTTATGTTACTTTAGGAATTAAGCTACACAGGTATTTTTATCACCCATTTATAAATACTATATTGCATAAATCTAAACCTAGCTTTTCCTGAATTGGTGGCTTTTGAATTTTTTTTTTATATTTATAGTAAGATATATTTTTTAACATCATGACCCATAGACATGTATTATGTTTACATGTCATAACAATACCCTTACATATCATGCAAATACGTTTTTTAGTGTCATTTTTTAAATGCTGGTTTTGATCCACTAAATTGAGTTCATGATCCACAAATGGATTACTTTCCATTATTTGAAAAAATGTCCTAAAACAAGTGCTATGGAACACTAATAATGGCAAAGAGATTTAAGAAATGTGTCCTGTGTGCCAGGTACCATCTTAAGTGTTTCACATGCAGCAACTGATTTAATCCTCACAGCAACTCTGACAGGAACTATTATCCCCTTCTTACAGATGAGGAAATTTAAACAATGAAAGTAAGAAACTCACTATGATACAACTAGACACTGGGGAAGCTGGGATGCAAACCCAGAATTCTGGTCCAGAGTTCTTGCTCTTTACCACTATATTACACTGCCTTTCACTGACTGTTCTCAAAAAGAATGGTTTGTTTCAGAGTCAAATGTGAAGAATGTTGTTTCTTAATTATTTTTCACTTGAAAATGTACAATGCCCATGAACATCTTAAGGCTTTACAGTGCTATAATGAAGAAGAAACCCATTTACTTGAGCACAGAAGTCTCTTTAATTAGCTAATTAATTAACCATCTATAAAGACAAGTTGGGAAATGCTCCTGGGCACTCAGTGAGGAATTCTTTGAGTAGCAGGTAATACAAACTCAACCTGAGCCATTCTAAGAACAAGCTGGATATTGGAAAGACAACTCGGTAAACTACTAGGAGAATCTCTCTTGAGTTGTTGGTTTCCATTTTGTGTCCACAAAGTGGGTGTTCTGGCTGCCAGCAGCTCAGGGCTTTCATAATTCCAACTTAAAGCATCTCCTAACTTCAAATATATAGTCCCAGGGAATGACTGTTCAACCTGTCTTCAATCATATGTCCACCTCTCTATGATCAGGTCTGTTAACAGAAGACATGGTAGGGAACAGAAATAACCCCTATAATAGATGCTACAATGTTTAAAAAAAAAATAGAGAAAGTAGGAATAAAAATCACATTATTCTATAAAAACCAAATGCATATAGAGAGCCAACTATATCGAAAGTTTAGGACAAATAATCCTATGTTCAAGAGAACATCAGGGTGTGTTTAAACAGTTTAAAACATTAAAACCCGGCCCTCTTTCCTTCTCTGTGTTACTTTTTCCTCTAAATATATTGCCTTCTAGTTGGCCAAATATGGGACTGAAATACGTTTAAATATATTGAAATTAATCAGTAAAGACTTAAAACTCTTTGCAGATTTTAAATCAGGAGATTTTAAAACCATTTCAAACCTCACTAAGCTTTTTGTTTAACACAGGATTCCCCATGTCTCACAAGCTTAAGAAAAAAAATTATTCAATAGACCAGCCAAATGGAAGAGGCTTTTATTTGTAAAGAAATGAACTTACAACTGGTCTACAATATATTATTATAATATAAACAATATAAATAAATGATCCTGTAGGCCCACTAATCTTCCATCCAGACCCACACGAAGCAATGTTACAACAATATTCTATATGAAAATGTGCAGGTAACAAAGGTGCAATTACAAGCAAGTTAAGCAGCAGAGTATAAGGTGCTTTAATTTAATAGTTAATGTTGCCATCAACAAACATTTAAATGCTCAATTTACTTCACTGAATACAGACACAACAAATATGAAAATCTAAATTCATACACATGCTACTTAATATGAAAGTGCTTTCTCTTTTTTAAAAAAATACACCAAATGGACACTTTTTACATAGATCAAATGTGCTCTTACAATGCAAAATTAACCTTCATTTTCAGGTTATACATTTTAAAACTGTAGCTATCAACACCAATCTAGGAACTCTAATGCTAAGAGTGCTAAAAACTATTTCATTTCTTGTAAGGAGGACTCTAATACAATATCCAATGTAAAGAATACATCTATATATAATCTTAACATCTGTTTTCTGTAAAGATAAAAAATGTTTTCTTTCCCCTTGGTTTTCTTTGTTCATCCTGGGTGGATCATATTTTGAGGTTTTAATAATACGAAAGTCCTATTTTAGAACAATGGGAGGAACCAAAAGGAGGAATTACAAAATTGGTTAACATGTGCTTGAAGCATCCAAAAAACACCAGTTTATCACAATTGGTCTTTGCTAAAATTAACAACAAAATGTTAATAAGGAAGAAGACAAAAAGTACTAATTTAATAAAAGGCTTGAAATGCCTGCCACCATTGTCAGTATCCATCTATCCAACCTTCATTTACTACAAGCATACTACTACTTTGAGGATAATTTTTGGAACTTATTTTGACTTTTTCCCCTATAGGAAAAACAAAGACCAAGTTTTTGAAGGAGAGGACTGGGAATCTAGTTTAAATGTATACATCCAAAATTATATATCATCTTTGCACATTCAGTTGACTTTTTGAAATTTAATACATATACAAAAAGTATTTATGTAATACACATTTTAACAGCATAAAATATTTGAAAAATTAGTTATACTTTAAAAATTAAAACACTTGAAAAGTATTTTTTAAACTAGTACCATGGAATAATTTTTTGAAACCCAGATTATCTGGCTACTTAGATGATAGTCTTCCCATTTTCAATTAAGTGTGAAAGATTCTAATATAGATTCTAACCCAACATTTTATTTGGATATTTCCTGCTTTAAAAAGCTGCAACAGGCTAGGCGCAGTGGCTCATGCCTATAATCCCAGCACTTTGGGAGGCTGAGATGGGCGGATCACTTGAGGTCAGGAGTTTGAGTCCAGCCTGGCTAACATGGTGAAACCCCGTCTCTACTAAAAATACAAAAAACTAGCCAGGCATAGTGGCACATGCCTGTAATCCCAGCTACTTGGGAGGCCAAAGTGGGAGAATCGCTTGAACCTGGGAAAGTGGAGGTTGCACTGAGCTGAGATCGCACCACTGCACTCCAGCCTGGGTGACAGAGCGAGACTCTGTCTCAAAACAAACAAACAAAAAGCCACAAGAATGATAAACTATTTTTAATAGGTATTTTCATTCTATATCTTTATGGAGAATGTTAGTATCAACTGATGTTGACATGTAAAGCTGTGTCAATAGGAAGTACAATGTGATTCACAGCATCCCAGAGTGACAAGGAAGGGACCTTAACCCAATAAATGATTCTCCCATTCAATGTTTATCCCCCAAATACTTACCAATTCAAGCATGGAACTGTTTCATGTTTACCCGTTCTGCATTTTAAAGGATGCCCTTTGTATGTATGTGCTTTCTAGAATATTACTGCTTCTTACGTATCTTTAAAAGGTGGATATTTGTAATAGCTTAAAATACAGTAACATTTATTTTGCGTCATCTTAATTTAAAAACAAAAAATAAATGAACGAGTCTGTTCCAGTGATCTCCTTTGAGATTTTTCAGTTTTAGAAAGTTGCTACACTGTCAGGCGTGGTGGCTCATGCCTGTAATCCCAGCACTTAGGGAGGCCAAGGTGGGTGGATCACTTGAGGTCAGGAGTTCGAGACCAGCCTGGCCAACATGGTGAAACCCCATCTCTACTAAATACAAAAATTAGCCGGGTGTCGTGGCGGGCACCTGTAATCCCAGCTGCTCGGAAGGCAGAGGCAAGACAATCGCTTGAATCCAGGCGAGGTTGCAGTGAGCTGAGATCACACCACTGCACTCCAGCCTGGGCGACAGAGCGACCCCGTCTCAAAAAAAAAAAAAAAAAAAAAAAAAGGTTGCTACACTGTCAATACTGGGTAAAAAGCTCTTATATCAACACCAGCTTTTTTTTTGTTCTGCCACATGCCTTGTATAGCAACAACTCTGGAACAGATTCAAGTGTTAAAATAATGCCGTGAAATATGGGCTGTCTCAACCTGTAAGTCCTTAATGTTAAGTCTCCTAAATTTTGTAACTTAATCAGGTATAGGGCCAACTGATGTTTAGTATGTGAAATGTGTTATAAAAATTATGATATGATTCACTCAGACCCCTTAGATGTCATCTAGCCTAACCCTTTACCCAATGCATAAAAGTACTCCCTCCCAGTTCCAAGTTAATATTAAGATTCCCTCTCAGTCAGTTTATTAAGTAGTAATGATTATGTTCATATTTATTTAAGCCACAATGAATTTTGGGGGGAAGATTTTACTTATTACTAGTTCCTCATGTCATGATCACCACACACTACACATATAAGTGTTCAAATGGTTTGCTAAATGAATATAAGTACATGAATGACAATATTCATATGTGTTCATATATTCAGTGGTTAACCAATAAGGAGCATTTAGGAAAATGTCCTCATTTGCTTGTTACGTATGAATTTTCTATTTTAATCCTTAGGAGAACAAAGATTGTAGGTGACCCAAGAAATGGATGCTAAACCGAACCCTTAAAAAGGGAAAGAGAATGAAGTAGGAGCAACCCCATTACATGGCCTAGAATCATAGTTTTAGAGCTGGGAGGTACCTCAAAGATGAATTAAACCAAAATCAACCTTTGAGTAGTACAGGGACCATATTGCATATCTGGAAGCTGTTAAAAAAGCTGAGTAATTGCCCAACATGTCACACACAGCTAACCCACTGACATAAAACCCCAGTCTCCAGACCAGTATGTTAATCCTCATTCATCATCATCTTAATTCATCTATTATTTACTACTGAAATAGATTATTTACTGTTTAATGCTACCCAAAACAAAAAAATACTTTTAAGGGAAGCATTCTAAATAAAGATTTAAATACTAGACACTTCTGGTTTACTTGAAGCAAGACTAAAAAATTCTTTCTAAAACAGGTTGATGTTTAACTTCACTGATGACTAAACACCCCACCACTCTCACGAACACCAACTTTTTCACCATCGTCAGTTAAAGCTCCACAAAGCTTGGATTTAACACTGATAATATTCCATGAAATGTAACTTTTAGGTCAATAAATGATGGTGACTATCAATCCTTAAGATGATTCCTGGAGTAAATTTAAACAGGTGCTCTAAAAGAACTTACTACCTTACTCTTATATTTAATTAAAACCTTGCTATGTTAGTATAACAGTGTTTTAAAATTATATTGGTTTTCTCCAAACTGAAATTCATTACTCTGCTTCTTTTAAACAACATGTTTTGTTTTCTTTCTATGGATTCATACTGAACACCACCAGTATCACTGAGAGAACCAGTACTTGTAAAAAGCAGTAGAAAAAAAATATTTTTCAAAAGTAGAAAGCTAGCTAGAACCTCATTATGTTGTACCTCTTCTCTAACATTTCAGATTAAAATTGTCATCTTTAAATAAGATTAAATGTCAACAAACTATAAAAGGGAAAAAATAAAACATCTGGAAAACATTTCCCAAACGTTCCCATAAACATGACACTTGGAAGGGGTGTGTGCATGTGTCTGAGTAGAAAAGCTGGTCTTCAGAGCTGAAAAGGAGGGCAGAGATTCCCCCTTAATGTATGTTTTCTAAATTGAAAGTTTAGAAAAAGCCATATTCTCTGGAATGTGATGGTAATAATTATATTTGTATTAATGCTTTACAACTTTTTTTTTTAAAAAAAGCTTTCTCATAGTACAATTTGAAAATGGATTAGGTTCTAAAAACTAATATGTAAAACTTGGAAAATTCTTAAAAATTTAGGAAATTCTTTTTCCAAAGAAGGTAATCTAATTTTAAACTTTTTTTATTTGAAGAAAGCTTATGTAACTACTGTGAACAAAACTATGTAAGGATACATTTTATGAACTTCTAACAAAAGAGGACCTATCTTCCCAAAGAATTTTTTGTTTTGTTTTGCTTTTTTGAGACGGTGTCTTGCTCTGTCACCCAGGCTGGAGTGCGGGGGTACGATCTCAGCTCACTGCAATCTCTGCCACCTAGGTTCAAGCAATTCTCCTGTCTCAGCCTCCCAAGTAGCTGGGATTACAGGTGCACGCCACCACACCCAGCTAATTTTTGTGTTTTTAGTAGAGATGGGGTTTCATCATATTGGTCAGGCTGGTCTCGAACTCCTGACCTCAGGTGATCTACCCGCCTCAGCCTCCCAACGTGCTGGGATTACAGGTGTGAGCCACCATGCCCAGCCCCAAATAATTTTTTTTTTAAGATATACAGCTTAACAAGTTGAAATTTTAGTAAGATTGCATATTTACTTTTCCTAATACTGTATTTGTGCTTATCTAAACTGGATCACAATCTTTGAGATGAAATTAAATGCTCTAAGTAGATTTATAAAATACCAATATTGATGAATGTGGGTAAACAGTTCATTTCATGATCCACACTGCTGTGAACCAAAGAAGCAGAGGTAGGCTTGTGTTTACCGAAATCCAGACTAGGAAAGAGAAACCTATAGCTTTTCTTTTCCCAATTCTTAGACTGAGATACAACCTAACAAATAAAATACTATCTTAAAATGCCTCTGTAACAATCTACAGAGGTGATTCAACTGTGGTATCTGAAAATGGAAACTCTCTGTAATGCTGGCAACTCAATTACAACAACCTTTGAATTTTTGACAAATATTCTCCAACTATAATAAAAGGTTGTCAAATTTTCGGAAATCAAAAATCACTAACTTATATATCATTGGAACTATTAATATCCATGCTCCTAAGCATGGAGACAGTGGGTATAGAGAGTGAAAGAATGAGTCTGATTACAGGTAAATCTTGACATATAAAAACTATAGCCTATTTATAACTGGCATCTAACAATTAAAATGTATTATTTTGAACTATGGATGTAGGCCATATCTATCCTAAATAACTTTTATCCTCTTGGGTCTGGAATGCTTTGTTCCTCCTACTTGTCTCCTCCTCTACTTCCCTATCCTTCCCCCTAGAAAACCTTCCTTAGGGCCCAGCTAGTTACATATGTAGTACACAAGAAACAGACTGAGCAATCATTTTGCATAGATGGGCCAGTTTCCACTGCCCAAAGGTTGCTCTGGAACATGACTGTCAGGTATCAGAAAGTCCTGCCCCAGCTGCCTCCCTTCATCAAGTTAGCCCCAATACAAAATCCTCGCTAAAGATTTTGAGACAAAGATCTAAGAAATAAGTTTTCATGCAGTTTTCTTTGAGCTAGAGGCCTTAAGAGAGGTAGTGAGATGAGGCCCTTTCATGCCATTAGCTAATGCTCAATGCCAGTAGGCTGCATGTGTTCCTGCAATTCATCAAGGTGAGAGTCTTTAAACCACAAACTATAACCAGGCTGTTCTGGTTGAAAATATATCTTTAAAATATTTTAACAGTATGTCCAGTCAGTTTCATCCACTGGATATGGCTGTCAGGTCAGCATCACTCACATACATCTATAATAATGTATTCTTTCAAAAATCGTTTATACACATTTAATATAGGCATATAGCCTAAGACTATATTGCCTCCCTACCATACTTGTGCCGTTGTGGAACCAAAAGCCTGAAGATGGACATAATGTACTTTAAGACATTTAACTGAACAAGTCAGTGGGAGACAGGGCACTATGTAACACATTTCAATTCAATCTAAGACTTGTATTTGTGAATAGATGTCTCATTATAATTTTATACTTGATATATGAAGATAAGCTATGTCAAAAATTATTCAAAGGCATGATCACAATAATACTTGTTTCATAGTTCTAAGTATTTTGATACACCAGGAAACAAAAATCAACTGGGATCCCTAATGAAAGGAAATTATTTCTTCTAAGTAAAACATGAATATTCACTTCAAAAGTGCAGAAATGTGCTCAGTGTTGAAGCAGGCTAAGCTAACAAGGATGATGGCCTCCTCCTCTGACCCTTCCCATGCTCAAGCTTTTGCATTACCATTTCTTTCCTCCCATTCCACCTTGTCTACTCCTGGGTGACTGCTCTTAAACCACACCTTTTTAAAAAGTTCTGTTTAGAGCATTCAACAGCAAAGTAACAGTACCATCAGGGCAATAATACGCTACTTAAAAAATGACAGGATTTGGAACACTCTATCTCATACTATATTGACTATTCAAAGCTGCATAGCTGTGTCTTACACATGCCTACACAAGGCTTGATGAATATTAATGTCATATAAAAAATAATTTTCACAAATCAGCTCTCTTAGTTGTTTAACTTCCCTAGGAACACAAGGCTTAAAGCAAAATTTCAAACTTAACGGTTTTTTATCCCAATGGGACAAAGAGTGCAACACTTTAAGGAAGTCAGAAAATGCAAACTTAGGTAGCAAAAGTAGGAAGAACCTTCATGTTCCCTGTTTGTCATTACCTCTCCCCAGTCAAAATCCTAGAACTATTAGTAGTAGTATGAAAGGATATGAAAACAATTATACTCCCCACCTATATCATACTGAAACTGTGCTTTAAAGCTCAGGAGAGAGGTGGATGCTCAGTGTTGTCTATATATCCATTATACCTAGTTGAAGCTTTGAAATTAAGATGATTAACTCATCTTGGAAGAAACAGCTGTACCAATGTGATAGCAAACAAGCCATTTTTAAATAAAAACTCACTTGAAAAAAGCAAGTGCATCTTCTGGGTATGTTCTGAGTGGGGACAACAGAGATCTGGACTAGATTTAAGATTATAAGGTATTCTCCAATAGAAAACCCTCCTGTAAGCCCCTCCTGAAAACTTTTAAGACAGCAGTAGGCACAGGGGCTTTCAATAAGTACAGAATGGCTGCTAGTAGGAAAGCAAATAAATAAAAGGAGAGCCTACAACACAGTTCAAAATTGATACCTTAAAGGCCACAGTAATATCGTTATGGGAGGTAATCATTATTGCTGGAGGAGTCTATCCCCAAATAATAAACTTTGTATTAACTGTGGATAATCTATGAGAAGTTTTAATTCCAGCAAGATTTTCCATTGCACCTCCCTCCCTCATACTGTGAGCCATCTCTTACTAATGCTTAGCCTGTATTGTGTTCTGAAATTCCAAGAAGAGGGGAAAAGTCAAGCATATGACAATTCTGTCATGATGATTAACTGCTAATAAATGAAAACCGATTATAGAGTACCTAGCTTTCCTTGAAACTTTAATCCAATGATTAAAAATGTGATATAAAGAAATATGTAACATAGACTACAAGCTATCGTAGGTCTGGAACATGAGCCTTATATTATATTACATATTCTAATCCTACATGTAACTATCAGTAAACATCTTTTTTTAAAACATTACTACACAAAGAATTCCACAAAGCATACATTCAAACAAGAGGCATCTAAAGATTAAAAAAATTACCCGCTGTATTTTTGTATAAAAATAATCAACATTCTCTAATGTACACAAAGCCAAAAGATAAATATAATATCTGTGATGTCTTCAGTGACATCTTTAGTCTTCTACTAGCTCAACACAATCTTTTTGAAAAGAGCAGTGAAAATGACTGAAACTCATGGACTCTTTATTTTCCCCTCCTTACTCGACTTCTGCCAAATATCTGTGTATGTTCCTTCAATTACTAAAATATCTCAATCGGTAATATAAGAAAAGAGTAAAACAAAACATTCATCATCTCAAATAAAATTTTTGATGTCCAGGACTATAAAGCTTTCAGGGCTTCCACAAACAATTTTGTTTTAGTGTCATAATTCTATAGAACACTGTTCAGTAAAAGGTTTTGCTTTAAATTTTTTTCCTCAAACATGTACATACAAAATTATATCTGGTGATTTAAGAGAAATCACTTGGTAAGTGCTTTGCAGGAAGCATGCAAACGTTTGGTAAAGGAAGTAGGAATGTACATTCTAGCTAGTCCCAGCATGTTCAACATTAGAAAAAAATCCAAAGAGCAACCACATATCTGCTACAAACTATTTTCTTGCCAGAAAAGGCTATGCACTAGTTCATAGGTATAATCATATTATGCCTTCATCACTGCAGAAGAGCACAGAGGTATGAAAGATAAACAGAATGAATTAGTACTTTCTGAGAGTTAAATTATTTGCATGTTAGTCCTTATTTTATAGGACAATTTGTAGATCTTTTTTTCTTTTACTAGTATGATTAAACTAGAAAAAATTATTCAGCAGAATATGAATGTTATGTGAATAATACTTTCATCATATATATTTAGTATGCTCCATCTTTTAAAAGTATTCCTTTGGGTGAAAACAGTATTTATCACTCCTTCTGTATCAGAGTTTCTCAACCTTGGCAGTACCGACATTTTTGAACCGATAATTCTTGATAGTGGAGGGGTGCTGTCCTGTGCATTACAAGATATTTAGAAACATCTCTGGCTTCTACCTACTAGATACCAGTAGCAACCCTCCCCTAAACCCAGCCCCAAGCTGTGACAACCAAAATGTCTCAGCATTGCCAAATGTCCCCTGGCGATCAAAACTGACCTCCACTGAGAACCACTGTTCTAAATAAATGTACAAAAACTGAGAGGAAAACTTTCTCAGTCAAACCAAATTCTTGGTCAAGTTTGGAATAGGAACTAACTCTTCTCACTTCCAGATCAGTATTGTTCATACTAGAACACAATTCCTTTTTTATAGGTAAAGCATATGTCTAAAAGACATATTTTAAAAAATGTACACTGATTTCATATGATTCTGTCACTGGACTACTAAATTATTCCATAACATACCTCTCATGACAACCTTTAGAAAACTAATAGGGTAGAAAAAAATGTATAAGAAAATCGAATCAAAAGAGGAGAAATGTAAATCATTAAATTACTTTTAAAAGGATTCTTTATATTAATGATAAACATCACCTTTAAAAAAATTATCTAGTGTAACACATTTCTTTGAAAAATATCATGGCCCTCTATAACAAGTCTTTCAATGTTTCATGTAACCTGTAAAATTAATTTTACCAATGTTTGTTAATTATGAAAATGTATGATGAATAATTATACCTGTAGAAGAAATGTCAGTATCTGATGTGGAAATCCCAATGTGCTTGGCTATCCACTACAGTAAGTGTCATATTCTAGACCAAGTTAGGCCTTTACCTTACAAGTTTGTGTGAGAAGAGTAAAACTGCTGTTTTATCAAGGTTTCATGTTCCTGTTAAGATTCCTTCAGAGAGTTGATGCGTGCACAGATCTTCAGGGCTGGGCCTAGCTTGATATTCATTGCACTCATGAGATGGTCTTCTTTTAGCAAGAGAAGGGCCTGTCCATCAATCTCCTGTGCTCTGAATTCATCTGCAATATCCTGGCAGCCTGGAATTTGACCAGAGGACGGAAGTTAGAATTAAATATACAACAATTAGACATTACTCCTAACAGTCACAGTTATGCTCTCACTGGGTCTGAGAATCTGAAATACAGGCTGAGAAACAAATGAAATTTATTTATGGTAGTCTTGAGTTCACTCTTGAAGAATACAGTATTTGCATTCTGAAAATAAGAATTAATTCAAACTCCAGGTAAAGCAATTTGCTTGGAATTCTTGCTCTAAAATAATGTTATAGAAATAATTCATAAGAGGTAAAAATGTACAAAGTCTAGATATAATACTTCCTTCACAAAAAGGACTATGGTGTTACTTCAAAGCATGCCACATAACAGGTTTAGGTTAACTAGTTATACCTCATGAACTTATCTCTGTATAATACATCCTTCACATACAGGTAAAGAGGAAACAAAAATATAATGTTTTGCCATTTAAATAACAACCTAGAAGTATTTTCTCAAGTAAGTACCACTTTTAACCTTCACTTGACAAGTACATTTAAAATATTTTTCTTATTCACTCAGGACAGATCAAATCTCTCAATATTGTATTACCAATCTATTGCAATGCTGCTGAAATGTATTACACTGCTTGACTTGTAACTTCAACTTCAAATCTTAGTATCACTGGGCTTGTCTCCACTTTCGTTAAGAAAACAATTCTCATTGAAATTATGAGCTTGCTGGTGAATTTCCTGCCATATAACCAATATTTTAGCTCTCAGTCTAAACCAGGTGCTTTAGCAGGTAACAATGCTAGTATCTACCTGAAACTCACATGTTTTTACTGGCTACCAAATTTTCAATTCCAGATTACTCAACAAACTTACCCATTAAGGGTAAAGAAACCAATAGGAAAGGTAATGAATTAAGCAGCTGAGACAAGAGAGAATACAAAAATATGGAAGCTTTCTTGAGAGACAGTAAAATTTTAAGATGAATTTAAGAATACACATAAAAACTGACAGCTTAAGTTTTTCTATTTTATTCAAATCAGCATTCTAAGGGAAAACACAAAGAAAAAGATAATGACGGCTGGGCACGGTGGCTCACGCCTGTAATCCCAGCACTTTGGGAGGCCGAGACGGGCGGATCACAAGGTCAGGAGATCGAGACCATCCTGGCTAACACGGTGAAACCCCGTCTCTACTAAAAGTACAAAAAACTAGCCGGGCGAGGTGGCGGGCGCCTGTAGTCCCAGCTACTCGGGAGGCTGAGGCAGGAGAATGGCGTAAACCTGGGAGGCGGAGCTTGTAGTGAGCCGAGTTCGCGCCACTGCACTCCAGCCTGGGCGACAGAGCAAAGACTCCGTCTCAAAAAAAAAAAAAAAAAAAGATAATGAAAAATGAAAATAGTTACATTACACTTTTGGATGCCACAATTTTGCTAGTT
The DNA here is from genome assembly GCF_043159975.1 of Macaca nemestrina. Lineage (NCBI taxonomy): Eukaryota > Metazoa > Chordata > Mammalia > Primates > Cercopithecidae > Macaca > Macaca nemestrina. Next base: position 82,782,968 of record NC_092126.1, read on the forward strand.
CAATTATCCTTTCTACTTGCAAATGTATCATCCTCTTGTCTATGTAAGATTATGTCTTACAACCCAGCACAAAACACAAAGCATTATAGGTACTGAATACATAATATTTGTCAATAAGGACTGAATTAGTAAATATACAATAAACAAAAATATAATCTGCTACAGAAGAGCTATCTGTAAGAGTAATACAAACATTTTTTCCTGTGTACAGCTGTGTGTCCATTTTTTCTCTTGCTTTTTTCTCATGTCCTCTGTTAGTTGTATCTTTACCGTTTCCTATATAACAACTAGCTTTTCAATTTCTATTTTAATAATTTCTCAGACTTTGAAAAATTCATATTTCAATATCCTCTACAAAATTTTTATGTTTTTGCCCATTTATCTTATAAAAGAAACTATAGTTGAAATGGGATTACTCACCATAGAAAAGCCCCTTTTCTTTTCCCAGAGGTAGCTCAACAAAACTGGGCAGACAAAACTGACTAATCTTGCATCTAGTTGTGACTTCATCCTTCTTTTTATGAAAGAACTAATGTTCTTCTCTCTTCAGTCTTACTTACAAGAACACAGGAAAGAAAAGAAGAGAGAGAAAGATAGGGTGGGACTTACTTAGATTCAGAAAACAGGAGCAATGAGAAGTAATGAGAACTATAAGAGCTACATTTGGGAATAGAAACAAGGAGTTCTCCATGAGGAAAATATGTAGCACATTCCTGTTCCTCTGTATTGTGAGATTCCTCCTCACATATCCTCTTGTAGGTGGACAGTAAATGTATTAGCAAAATAATAAAGAACAAAAAGTGTTTTGGGAATTAGCATGATCAAATAGGAATGCATTTTAGATCACAACTTTCTTAAGCTAACCACAAAAAAAGAGTAGTTACATCAGTATAGAAATAAAAAAATAAAGTGACTTAGAAAAACTGGAAGCAAGTATGCTTCCAGAAACTCATTACAGAAAAATATATTTTAAAAACAGTTTTAAGTGCTCAAGGTATACTGAGATAAAGTTCTGAGTTTCTGACATTAACATCTATTTTGGTAAAATGCCTGGATCCCAGGGATGTGTACAAAACAAACACCAGCTGACACTGAGCTAGCCAGTCAGCTGAGCTAGCTTCACCTCACCAGAAGCAAGTGCAGTGCAGCTGTCAGTACCGGCAAGGACTTCTGCACATGGGTCCCAACTGACCTTGCAAGTGTCTGGCATCACTTCTCCAGCTAAACTCAAAACAAAACACCCTGCACAAAAATTGACCACAGTAAGGTTGGTGAAAACGTATCACGTGCCACTCAATACTACAGAATAAACAAGTCCCAATACTGATATTACAAAAACTAGTAAATAGTCATGTTTTTAAAATGATTCCTAGTTTATATGCCTACAGAAAAATCAAATCTACTGTGGATTCACACTTCAATAAATAGAGGACAAACTGATCTCTGCAAAAGGCAGTTCACCATAGCAAGGAAGGGTTAAAGAAGATAACCTGCAGTAAATTGAAAATAAGAATTGTTCCCGTAGATAACTTTTTAATGCAGAAAAAATTAGAAGGCGGTAATTTTTCATTCTGATAACAGCTCTGAGATTCTGGTCTGCTGCATACAAGCTCTAACATAGTCTGAACAGGATGGTTAACAAGATGATATACAAAGAGAAGAGAAAACTGGAGGAGTAAATATAAATGCCCTGATTAAAGAGGGAAGGAAGCCTATCTCAACTGGAAAGAAACAAAATACAAAAGAGATTACAAAATTTACAAGTTTGTTCATTCTATGAGAAAAGCTTGGGAGTAGACTACTCAGGGAAAACAAACAGCACTGAATGAGAGCTAAAAAAAAAAAGCTCAAAACGATATTTACAAAGTCCAGAGAAGCAGAAAGAAATGATCATTAAGGCATTTTCTGGTATGAGATTAAACTATAGGCATTACGCAGAGAAAACTTTAAGAAAGGTGATATAACTAATCACACAAATAAGCTTATTATTTGGCCTGTCAAAGCAGTTTGGAAACACTCCCATTTCGTAAGTAAAGAGAAGAGTCATATTAACCAGACTCTAAAACAGTAATAAGCAATTCTAAATTATATAATAGCTGTGTCCTTTTTATGACATATAATGTTTTCTAAATACCTAGCAACAAAATTAAGTGTCTAGATGAGCTCTGTAAGACAAGCATTTTAGGTTATAAGAAATATTAAGTTTTGTTTTTTTGTTTAACTCAAATGAAGCAAGAATGAGACAAAGGAATTTGCCTTCGTTCTAGTAAAGTAGCCACATGGCAAATGGATGCTGGGGAAAATTAGCTGAAATAAAAAAAGAAGTGAAAGAAGAATCAGCAGTATCTATTATTTGTTAATTATTTGGGCAACTACTTTCCTCAGGATAGAAACCAATTCTCTTCTACAAAGGAAAAGAAAAACTTCCCCCAAATGAAAAATCAGGCTCACAAACAGATCATGTGGCCCACTTGGAAGAGTGAGACTACTTCTGAAGATGACAGAACCAAAGCCCAGCCCCAGGCATCCATATAGATTCCAAAGTTAATTCTCAAGATAGCTATACTGGTCAAAAACTAAAATTGGTTTCCTTACTTACTAAAACCACAACCAATAAAGACTCAGTATCTTCTAAATACATCCAGTTTAAAACAGATTCTAAATCCACATGGTCAGCAATTAATTCACACCTAAGTTTTTGTGGGCACATACACATTTAAAAATCTTCCCATAGAGTATCTCTACTTTTAAACAATTCCATCTTTCTTTAGAAGCGGCCATATTTTTTTAAACTTAGCATTTCTAAAACAAGCTATTGATAAACTAATTTAACAAAATCTCACAGAATTCTGTATATGAAGTAAAGTGGGTGACAGATTCTTTATCATTTCTAAGTATATTTTCTTGTATAGCATGTTAGCCCTAAGTATGCTTCTAAGACCTTAGCTGCCATCAGAGAAAGACTAATTAGCAACATAGCTAATTAATTAGCTTATTAAACTGTAAAAAGTTAGTAGACAAGTTCAAACAGAATGTATTCTTCTAGAAAGCTTGTATCAAGAGAAATGATATGATTCGTAATAAAACCAAAAGGAAATAAATTTTTTGTTTTAGTCTCCTCATTTTCCATATGCATAAGGCCAAAGTGAATGACAAGATTTACTGATTTAAAAAATATATATATACATATATATATATAGTCTTAACATATATAACTAGTGTGGGTCTCATCATGAGCAAAGGTGCAGCTGTCTTTAGTAGCCAGCCCCTTGGAGAAAGTGGGTATAAAAGATTATTGTCGTTTTAAGGAAAAAAGAGACTTAAGGTGATGGAAAGAGTATCAAAATGAGAGAACAGGAAAACATAAATAAGAAAGTTACCCTCAATATTAGAATGAATACAACTGAATTTCAGCTCTCTATTTGAAAAATAAAATTTCAGAAAGGCTCTTGATGTTTATTTATTGAAAAGAAAGAATGTACCTTCTTTTAAAGAACTAGCTTGATTTTTTTCAAAGAAACCAAAATTTTAACATATTTTAAAAGGTTCTGATTAGCTTTCAAAAATGTTAAAAAAAAAAAAAAGTCTCTCTTACTTCATTTTTAAAAAGGTTAAATTAGGAAATAAGGAGGAATAGAATAGAAAAATAGAAGAGCAGAAAGGAAGAAGTGTCTGATTCAATCTCTCTACTGACCTCTCGAGAGAAATCAGACTGAAGAGAAGAAAGCACCTTTAATATCTTCACCGGCTGAGGTGTCACAGCAGAAGCAGGACTAGTCAGTTTTTATCGACTTGGGGGGTATGAGAAAATACCCAGTAGTGCTGAGGGAATAAGCAAGAGGAAACAGATCATATTTCAATAACAAATGCCATTTAATTTATACATATACACAGTACTACTCTAGCCCTTTTGCGAAAAAGGTGTGGATGTATCTAACATTGCTGTGTGTGAATGCACAAGAAAAATATTAAGGCCAAAGTGATGAATTACATACCAGGCAAAGAATGTATGAAGGCCCAGACATCATCAACTGTCCATATAGATGGCTCTGTTTGTGCAACTGGTAGCAAGTCACTGTTCTCAGGCATTTTCCGAATTCTCACATCCCGAAGCTCACGTTCTCTTTCCCGCTCACTCTGCCTGCGTAGACGAGTTGTCATAGCAGAGGGCACAGAATCTTCATGAGAAGCCAAGTCTTCTTCTGCAGATGGATAAGTAATTGGAAGCTGGAAAATGTAGTACAAGCAAAATACAGCATTGCACTTTCCTTGCATTTCTGAAAAGGGTATTTTACATTGAAGCAAGGTTTATACAGACCTGCCTAAGCATATGTTCTCTTGCTGCCCCATCAGGGCCACTTGGACGACGGCCACGATGCCCAAGACTTTGATTATCAGGCTTACGATTCCAACGACTAAGTGCAAATTTTTTAGAACAGCTAACATTGTACCTAAGAAATTCAAGTAAGAAAAAATATTTAATGATATATGGGACAATGCATTTAGTATTTAATTGTGACTTTAAAGTGCAACTGTGAATACATCATTAATGAACGTAAGACCTCGTAAAATAACTATACTGTTCAATGGATTTACTTATGCTAAAGGTCAAAAAATGGGCTCTGTGTATATCATAATATATCTCTCAGTATAATACTGGACATCTACAACAAGGTATTGTGTTTTTTCCTGATTACAGCATGACAGTGGGAAACTTCCTGCAAAACACAGAGGATAACCAATTTTCACAGCAGCAAAAAAAAAAAAGGAAGCTTCCAAAAGAAAAAGTTATGTAGTATCTAAATGTTTATTCAAACTGATTTTTCTAAGTAATAACTTCCAAAGAGACATTAATTTTTAAAAGTTTAATATACCAGGGAGAGGATCTCAAGCAGCTAAGAAAAGATTTCTCAAATATTATTAAATCAAAGAATGAAAATGTAAAGTGGAGACTTTCAAGTTATACAAGGAATTCATTGCTCTCACTATTCAGAAAATTTCGAAGTACATAACTCTTTAAAGAAAGATTTTCTTTTATCAAAATAGACCGCCTAATATTTTTGAACATAGACCTTTATAAGACATGATGACAGCTTAAAAGAATCCTATGTCTTTTAATGGATCCTAAAGCCCTGGAACGAGGACTGGCAAACTTTTTCTACGAAGGACCAGATGGTAAATATTTTAAGTTTCACGGGCCATACAAGTTTCTGTCACAACTACCCACCTCTGCCATTATAGTGTGAAAGCAGCCATTGAAAATATTGGGCCAGGCACGGTGGCTCACACCTGTAATCCCAGCACTTTGGGAGGCCAAAGTGGGTGGATTACTTGAGCTCCAGAGTTCAAGACCAATAAATGGCAAGACCAGTTTAAGGCCAACACGGTGAAAACCCATCTCTACCAAAAATACAAAAACTAGCCAGGTGTGCTTGCACACACCTGTAGTTCCAGCTACTTAGAAGGCTAAGGTGGGTGGATGGCTTGAGCCCAGGAGGCCAAGGTTGTAGTGACCTGTGATAGCGCCACTGCACCCAGCATAGGTGACAGAGCCAGACCCTAACTCAAAACAATAAAACTAAATTTAAAAAATAAAAAATAAATAGAAAATATTGAACGAGCATGGTTGTGTTCTAGTAAAACTTTCAGTAACAATAATGGTAAAATTTGAATTCCACATAATTTTCATGTATCACAAAATATTATTTTGATTTTTTTTCCCAACAAACTAAAAATTTCAAAATCATCCTTAGCTCACGAGTCCATACAAAAAAATGAACAATGGGAAAGACTTGGCCTGGGTGAGTTTGCCAACCTTTCCCCCTAGAAAGAAGGGTGAGAAGAAATGATCTAAGAAACAAATTTCTGAAAAGCTATGCAAAGGCTAGGAAAAATATATGCAGTTTCATTTTTACATCTATGAAACTGCCTTTGTAACTTATTTTCAAAAATCTGTTTTGTAGAGATGGGGGTCTCATTATGTTGCCCAGGCTGGTCTCAAACTCCTGGGCTCAAGCAATCTTCCCACCTCAGCCTCCCAAAGTGCTGGGATTACAGGCATGTGGCACCACACCCAGCCTTCAAAATTCTTTTGCTTCAAGAAAGTTACAAGAATAAATCCCAATTAACTTTGCTATTGCTAACTATTCTAGAACCAGTATGCTGACACCACAACAAATTCTCCTCACCTACATTTTATAAAGATATCAAGAGGTGGAAATAAAAAGTACTATGATAATGAATATGCTATTATTCCCATAAAAATATAAGTATCTTGATAGCCAATTCATTTTACCCTAAAACAATTCAAGATCCTGCTGTGTTCATAATGTGCTCATTTGTGGGCTCAGCAATGTAGGTTTCTGATTTCCATTTATATCAACTGACAAAATTTCTTTATCCGTTAAGAAAAGCAGAAAAGAGAGGCTAGCTTTATACTTGATATTTTGTCCCTAAATATTTAGCTTTCCAAGACAGCTAGGCAGACATGTAAATGGCAATGGTTCTTCCCCGACCTAATCTACCCTCTCTCATCCATATTTCCCTATGTTAGGGCCCCTACCCTGCTAAAGAGGTTCATTGAAAGGATACTAATGTGACAACTCAGCATTCATCTCTGAGGGAAGACTGATGGCAGCATTAAGTGTTCTCAAGTATTTTTAAATAGTTAAGAAGTTTAAAATATTCTGAAAGGGAGTCCTTTCCCCAAGTTTTCAGAGTTTTTAAATCACTCAGAATCAGATAACCATTGTTCTTTCTTGTAGTATATGCAAACTAGAAAATTCAAGTTTAAATATGAGTTACATAATTTGATTATTGGTTTATCAGTTACATCAAAGCATATTTGAAAAACAGACTGACAACCAAAACAATGAACCCAATTTTGGAGGAAAACACTTCTATTATTTAACTTAAGTTTTACTAAGTATATTTTGGAAATAACCCATACGAAATAAAATGTTCAAGTAAGAAATTCCTTGATGTATACAATTATATTAATTTTTTCATGAGGTTATAGTTATTTACTTTTTATGGATGCATAATAGATGTACATAGTTTTAGGGTATGTGTGATAATTTAATACATTCATATAATCAGAAAAGATCAAATCAGTGTGCTTGGGATATTCACACCTTAAACATTTGTCTTTTTTTCATGCTAGAACCATTTCAATTCTTCTCTTCTACCTATTTTGAAATACAGTACAAGCTATAGTCATCCTATTGAAGATCTTAAATCCTTTGAGAGAATAATTATCTTTTTGAACACAGAACCAATTTCAAAATAGTGTGCATACACTTCAACTTTAGTGGTAAGTATCTGTATTACTAGGATTTATTATTAGAATTAGGGTGGGGTTCTTTCTTAACATAAACCAAACTTGGGAATTATACGATTAATGAAGAGACTAAACATTTATTTTGTTATTAATACTATTTGTCAGCCAGGCGTGGTGGCTCACACATGTAATCCCAGCACTTTGGGAGGCCAAGGCAGGCGGATCACCTGAGGTTAGGAATTTGAGACCAGCCTGGCGAACATGGTGAAACCCCATCTCTACTAAAAATACAAAAATTAGCTGGGCATGGTGGCAGGTGCCTGTAATCCCAGCTACTCAGGAGGCTGAGGCAGGAGAATCTCTTGAAGCCAGGTGGTGGAGGTTGCAGTGAGCCGAGATTACACCACTGCACTCCAGCCTGGGCCACAGAGTGAGACGCTGTATTTAAAAAAAACAAAAAAACAAAAAAAACACTACTTATCTATAATAATGACTATTGAAAATACTAATTCAGAAAAGACGAGTATTTTGCTGTCTGGTAATGTTAACAATGTGGGGAATTTACACAATAACTGTCCCATTAGAAATCTAAAATAAATAGAATATGATTCAAACAAATGAAAACATTTTAAAACAACACAAAGTAAATCAAAGTATTTCAATAATGATAAAACAGCTGATAAAACACATACTGGTTTTGACACTTTAAGGACTAGTATTATATAATATCCTGATCATTTCATTGGAGGGATTCTCCTAAATATATTCTTACCATCAGGAGATTACTACTTTAATATTAGATTATACTGTACAATTGATTTTAAGTATTATGAATATGTAATTTTTGCAAAGAAAAATCTAATAACTAAATACTAAGTGGCTCCAGATACTGCCTATTTGTATTATTCTTCTATATAATAATATCTAGGTTTCTTCTATAATATTACATATTAAAATATCTACAGTTATCCTTGGTAAGCTATTCAAGGGTTTTTTGGTTTTGTTGCAATGGCTATTTATCTGTCCTTTGGGAAATTCAAGAGCATAGAAATACCTTTTGGCACATGACATAGTGCAGAATCGTTTTGACCGCAAAAATTCATTAGCATATCCCATTTTCCCACAGAATTCACACTTGAGCAACTCACTGTCCATTTCTTCTAATGTCTCTAAAAAAGAAGGAAACAAAGGAAAAAAAGGTTCCAAAAATTTAATTATGCAAATTTTCTTTTAGTCTGTACTTTGGTTGGATACTGCTAGGAAACCAATGGCCCTTTAACTTTTCAATCCACAGCCACTCTCACGGGGCAAAAGCCTTCAAAACACAACCACTGCTACTAATTCCCTCTTGCTTCTGCATAAAAATTATAAGGAATTTCTTTCTATATAAATAAACATAACATTTTAAAAGGTTCACCTTGCTTACAATCCATCTAAAATGTATAAAAAATTTTATAAACACTGGGAGAGAAATGAAAGTGAATAACATAGGCACTACCCTCCAGAAGGAACACTTTCAAAAAGCTGAGTGTGGGATGTGAATTTTGATAAATTGCACTGTGGAGATACATAGCAGGGAACTCTTAATTCTAACTGGAGAGAATAAAGATGGCTTCAAAAGGTGAAATTTTGGTATGTCTTATTTTACAGGAGCATGTAAAATAATTAACTCTCTTGAAGATCTGCAGTATATGATAAAATATATAGAGATGTATATACAGGAGGCTGAGGCAGAAGAATCGTTTGAGACAAGGAGTTTGAGACCAGTGTGGGCAGCAAAGCAAGACCCCATCTCATTCACACATATATACACATACGTAAAATTCTTTAAAAATATGCATATATCTAATTATAAAACAGCTTTCAGTTATATTGCATTAAAATAAAAATAACTAGGCTTAAAAATCACAGTTTCATAATTTCCAATCACTGATGCTTTTTTTCATCATGCTTTTTTTCAACTTAATGGGTGCTCCCTATTAACTTAGAATGTCCTTCTTCCACCCTACCTATGTAACCATTTTCAGGCAATATCACAGAGCACAAAGAACCTTCCATCCTAAATCCTGGGGTACTCAGCAGGAGTCACCCATAAGCAAACAACTTAATCTTCATGAACCACAATTTTCTCATCTGTAAAATGGGGTTTATAATACATTTCCCAAAGAATTGAAGTGACAATTATATGTGTGCCCAAAAGGTAGTAGGCATTAAAAGTGATAGTTCCATTTCCTAATTTCCACATAAGAACTAAAAGGGTAGTATGACATGTAATAAGCGCTCGAGAAATACTTTAGTAAAACTTGTTAAATTCTTAAATCAACCACATTTTGCCATTTTCTTGTATCATCATAATTCCTTTGCCAAGTCATATAAAAAATGCAACAAAAGCATTTTACTAAAAAGCATTTTACTTTTACTAACTAAACCTTTTAGCTGTGAACTCCATATGTGTGCTCTATGGTTACTCATTTAATAAAGACTAAGATAAATACAGGGATTCAGAAATGCAGACATGGGTGCCATGTATTCAGTAGGCTCCGGTACTTACATTATCCCAGTTTTACTGGGGAAGCAGATCGCAAAGTGCTAAATTAAGTGAAGTAGCAAGAACTACTAAAAAACAAACTGTGAATTAATATTTGACATTGGTGGGGCATCCAAATACATTATCCTGAATAATGAAATCATGACTGACAAGTGACCAGTTTAAGGAAATTCTCAGGACTACCTTCATAAGCAAAAGTCATCAATTTAGTAGCAATGAGGAATAAACAGTCTGAAAACAAGTAAATTAAAAATTGCTCCTTCCAATGACCTTTCAACGGCCCAGTCAGGAGATCCACCAACACATTCCCGAGACCTGACAACGTAATTCCCAGAGGTACTGTTTTAATTTTGTCATGCTTATAATCTGATCTTATTATAATCTGATCTGATTGAAAAGCCTGTAGGGAGATAGAACTTCTCACTCGACCACCACTGCCATTAGTTCCAGCCCTGAAAGAGTCCACTCCTCAAGGTTATTCCAGGAACAGGATATGCTAAAAGCTTTGTTTCAAAGATCTTCTGTTAATTAACATACAACACCTGATAATAAATTAGAATACTTAATGAAGGAGGAGAAAATACCAAACAGAAATGGTTTACAGTTAATCCAACAAAGATAAGAGTATCAGTTTTATTTCTCATAAAGAAGTGAGGGACATTAACAGATTCAAAAATTCTTGTTCTAATGTTCAGTCATATTTTTAACAAATTTGGTAATATTACCAAGGTCACTCTTTTACATTTATGAATTTAAAAACTGCCAAAAAGTTTTTTAAGAACTGCTGATTTAGCTAATAAAAATGGGATTCTATGGCAGAGACAACTGGTAATTCTCCAGCATCCACTCTTTGCTTTTCTCCCATAGTTACAAAACCCTACGAACATGGCCACCCAGATTAAAAACAAGTTTCTGCCCTATGTGTGGCTGATTTGTAACCAATGGCATATGACTGTAAATGCTCACAAATTCCAGGTGGTGCTCCTTCCCCCATCTCATTGGTTAGAATGTGATCATGAAGATCAGCCATCTTGGAAATAAAAGCAACATTCTATGGATGACAGAGACATAAGACCCTGGAGCTTGAGTGCCCAATACTAAGGAACTATCACATAAGCCCTGGACTGCTGATCTTTGGGTTATGTCAGAGAAAATTAAATTCTTATCTTCTTTAATAATATTATTCTGGATGTCTACTGAAGTGGCCAAACCTGCTTCCTAATCTAGGTCCCCCATTTTGTGGCATGAGGGGAAGTTATTTTTTATTTCCCCCAAAGACCTGAAATCACATGAGGACAGCAGCAAAAAGAGGCAATGAGATGGAAATCATAATCAGTGTGATGATATACCAAGGAAGACCATAAGCTACTTTGATGAATCACAATCTACTGGTTGGAGACTCTCGTTATAGAACCAGCCTAAAGAGAACCACAGTTTATCCTTTATATGCTTATCATGAGGTTTTTTATGTTGAAACTATATGTACCACTAAAAGCAAAGCCACTAAATAAGTGACCTCACCATTTTACACTATAGTACTTCCTATAAACACTTAAGTACATAGTAATAGAAACATGAAAATTATAAAATTACCTTGGGAAATTAAATTAGAAAGTATTTAAAATTTTAGCACGTTTTATATAAATATTTCTCCTGTATGAAATATATTATCTCTACATCTTCCTTTCCTTACTCTGATATCATATCCTGCTGAACTACCCACTTGCCTTGAGAACATCAGTCCTTTCCTTCCTTTTCCCACCATGACTATATGTGTCAATTACATGCAAAACTTACACATACATTCTACAGATGGCCAACAAAGTTTCCAAAAACACTCCTTTATTCATATCACCTGCCTAAAAATCTTCAGTAACCATCCGCCCAGCTTCAAACCATCCACCTAACTTCAAACTTGCTTTCTAATATCCAAGGTTCTCCAGAAACTGACTCTGCCAGTCATAATTTCCACTACTCCTCTAATTCAACCCTTTACTCTTCACTGCCCTCTCTTAAAGTTACCTAGCACTTACACATTCTTCATGCACTTACTCTTAGTGTTCTAATCTGAAATGTTGTTGTTTATCTTAAATCTATGCATTAAATCTATGACCCAGCTCAAATCTCATTTTTATTGGAAACCCACCAAACTGGGAATAATCTTAGCCAGTTTTAAAGTTCTAAATTCTTCCTGTCTATATAATTTAGTGTAAATATACCATCTGTAGCTCCTTCATTACCTTTCTGTATGGAGATTCCCTAGATCCCTAGTTCCAAACTACATGAAAAGCTCATGGAGGGAAAGGGGATTGTATTTTACTTCTTTATGTATGTAAAGAATATATACATACATACATACATATATCTCTCATGTTCTAGAATAGTCTAACATGTACTACATGTCCATTATATTATAAACTGAGGATCATACTGTATGTGGTAAAGTTTCCTAAGCAGATTTCCATGTTCTTCCTATTGTGTACACAGGGGGGACACATTATAAATACTTTTTAGCCTAGAACTTTCATTTATATACATATTGTAGATATAGGCCAAGAAAAAAAGAATACCTACACATTTTTTTGTTACTTTTCACTTCACATGAGAAATGTTCTCAGATAAAATAGTATGTGTAATTAAAAGACAGTATTTGAGAATTAAATGAAATTAAATTCATAAAAACAAAAGGCACAATACAGACCTTATTTGGATCCTGATTTAACTAAATAACTATAAAAGGACTTAAAAAAATTAGGGAAATATGAATATGGGCCAGGTATTATATAACACCAAAGAATTACTATTTTGTTATGTGTGATATGGCATTATAAGGAAATGTGTATTATTTTGAGAGATACACACTGATACATGTACCAGTGACTACAATTTTCTTTAAAACAGAAAAGAAAAGAAAAGAAAAGAGAAGAAAGAGAAAAGAGAGAGAAAAAAGGCAAGGGAAAAGGAAGGAAGAAGAACAGAGAAAAGAGGAGGGGGAGGGGAGGGGAGGGGAGGGGAGAGAAGACAGTGGGGGTCAGGAATGGAGGAAGGAAAACAAAATGAATGATGAAGCTAATGTTGCAAAATAATGTTGAAATTGGGTGATAATGTTGAGTCTGGGTGATTGGGGATTTATTATACAATTCTAATGAATGTTTTAAAGTTTTCATGGTTAACATTCTTTCAAATTAACACAAATCAAACTGAACTCAAGTAGTAAAAATCAAAATTTAAACTAGTATACTCTTTGCTGTTCAAATAAGAAGTAAAACGGTGATTAATACGTTGCAACAGTTTATAAAGAACCAACAATGTCAGAGGTGTCATCCTTTTAAGTTAGAAAATCTGTGGTCAAAGACATATCTAGTTTGCTTACCAGCATGTTATATTGCTTGATTTAGCGAAGGCACATAGTATAGGCTCAATAAATATTTGTAAAGTGAATAAATTAATTTTAATGAAATATACTAATACATTGATGATAATTACTTAAGACACAAGTGTTAATTCACTACTACAAGGCCTTGACTATTCTAAATGCTACTGCATTAAATTGAACTCTGTCACCTGAAGGGTCATGATCAAAATTAAGAGGAATAGTCTCATGAAGATGCTCCTGTAGAATATGGCAATTCAGAAATCTCACCCCAAAAAACAGTAAAAACTTAGCTGCTTTTAAATAGCAAATTCAAAGTATAAAATATCATTTTCATTTTTTTTTGTTTGCTTTCCTTCAGTCATTTTGGATACCACTTGAACTTCTATTCATTTTATTTTATTTTATTTATGTTTTGAGACAGAGTCTTGCTCTGTCACCAGACCGGAATGCAGTGGCACAATTTCGGCTCACTGCAACCTCCGACTCCCTGGTTCAAGCGATTCTCCTGCCTCAGTCTCCAAAGCAGCTGGGATTACAGGCGCACGCCACCACGCCCAGCTAATATATATATATATATTTATATATTAAAACATATATATTTATATATCTATATATAGACATATATTTATATATAAATATATATTTATATATCAATATATAAAAATATATAAATATAATATATATTTATATATTAAAATATATTATATAATATATATATTACATATTAAAATATATTTTATATATATATTTTTTTAGTAGAGATGGGGTTTCACCATGTTGGCCAAGATGGTCTTGATCTCCTGACCTTGTGATCCGCCCGCCTCAGCCTCCCAAAGTGCTGGGATTACAGACATGAGCCACCGTGCCTGGCCTTTTTTTCTTTTCTTTTTTTTTTTTTTGAGATGGAGTCTTGCTCTGTCACCCAGACTGGAGTGCAGCAGCGCAATCTCAGCTCACTGCAACCTCTGCCGCCGGGATTCAAGCAATCCTCCTGCCTCAGCCTTCCAAGTAGCTGGTATTACAGGTGCATGCCACTACACCCGGCTAATTTTTGTATTTTTAGTAGAGACAGCATTTCACCATGTTGGTCAGGCTGGTCTCAAACTCCTAACCTCAAGTGATCTGCCTGCCTCAGTCTCCCGAAGTGTTGGGATTACAGGCATGAGCCACCGTCCCTGGCCTTATTTCATTCTTTATTAGAATAAAGTCTAAATAAAAAAGGAGTTTCCTCACTGAACAAATGTAATCGCCTCTTGAATGAAGAGTATATACTTAATATAATTACAATATCCACCTGATGTCAAACATCAGAATGCTCTGAAACAAAACAACCCCAGAGGCTCTAAAATTTTAAGCAAACTCAGTAAAATACTCATTTGTTACTTAAGTCTGCTTTAAAAAAGAAAGAAAATTGATTGTATTGATACTAAAATTCTGAGTTGCCTTCTCTCACATATGATGAAACTTTTCCCACCTACACTCCTTCAAAAGTCAAATTGACATTGAAGAAATTAGCACTAATCTTGCTATTTTGGCTGTGTGACCATTGAGAGTCTGATTAGCTTTCCCATTATTTTAGTCAAATGGTGCATTATATGAGAATAAAAGTTGAATACTTCCAGTGAAATTCTGTACAGAATAAAAATCTACATCCTGTTTTAAGCAGTAAAAGTCAAAGTTAAATTAAAGGGTGTCTTAAGTGAAACCCACAAACCTTCAGCAATCATATCTTCCATCTCTGTGTCAGATGAATTATCTGCGTGTTTTGTATTATTCTGTAGCTCTGGCTGAACACACACTGAATTTATTGCCTGATTATCCAAAAGAGGCCGTTTTTTCACAGGTTGTTCTATTAGCAAAGATGAACGACTCACCTTTAAAAAAGGAGAAACAAAAAAATGAAACAATCTCTAAAAAGACATTCAGAAATAACTTGGTTTAAAAAACTCTTGAAATGAAACCTATTTGTGATAATTTACTAGTTCAACTCATCAGATCCATTTATTAAGTGCTTTATTCCTTGGGAAAAGGTGACGCAGTCTGGACCTGAATGGTTTATTTCTGGTCACCAGCAGTACAGCTGCTTCAAAATCTCTGTTAAATGGAACCTGCTGTCTGAGTTTAGGCAAGTAGTTTTTGGAAAACAAAATCTTAAAATTCAGCAATTCCTTATCTTCAGAATTAATACTAATCATCCAGTTATCCTGCACTGTGAATATCTTGGTAGCTCAATCCAACACTGAAAAACAAAGGCAGTAACTGTCAGTATATTTAGGAGTTGGGTTTTTTTTTTAAACTTTAAAAAGTCTACTCAAGCAATTCTCTCTCAAGTTCTTTGTGGAGACTAATTTTTTTCTTCATAAATTTAAGGTTTTCTTTTTCTTTCTTTCTATTTTTTGGAAACGAAGTTTTGCTCTTGTTGCAATGGTGCGATCTTGGCTCACCACAATCTCCACCTCCCGGGTTCAAGCGATTCTCCTATCTCGGCCTCCAAAGCAGCTGGGTTTACAGGCATGTGCCACCACCCCTGGCTTATTTTGTATTTTTAGTAGAGACGGGGTTTCTTCATGTTGGTCAGGCTGATCTCAAACTCCCAACCTCAGGTGATCCGCCTGCCTCAGCCTCCCAAAGTGCTGGGATTACAGGCGTGAGCCACCGTGCCCAGCCAATTTTAGTGTTTTCCATATGAATGCAAGACAAAGAAAAGATCATCAGTAAATTTTGATTTGCCAGTATCCTCAACTAATTAAGATTTTTCATGCACAAAGCTTCTAAGAAAACTAAAATTCAAAGTGTTTAGGTGATTTGCTTACAAAAATAGAATGAGGACTAGATTTCAAGTCTTCTGAATCCTAGTTTAGCAACTTAATCCACTATAATCACAAAGGAAATGGAAAATCTTCAAATATTAACAAATTAACATCAAAATATTCACTTATATTCAGTATACTTGGTTAACTCAGGAATACTACTTATTTTAGAAATACTTTCAACAAAAACAACTCAGACCAAATATATTCATTGATTCACTGGTGAGCCCTCAGCTAATTTAAAAAACAGAATGACTAGAACATCTTATTCCTCAAGAATGCTGGTTAAATCTCCAATATCTGCCACATATGGGGAACAACAGCTTATTGGATAGAAATTTTTACATTTAACCTTAGAGTATAATCACTCACAAACTTTTTAAAAATTTTGTTCATGTCAGTTCGATATTTAATATGCCTCAAGTGAAATTAAAATTCATTAAAGTTATTGCTTAAAGAAAAACTCATATTCAATGCTACTAAGGGCATACACTTCTCACAGATGAATAAATTTAAATCATTTTTCCAAAAAATAATTCAGCAATTCATATCAAGTCTTATGAATATCTATGTAATAACTCTATTTCTAAAAATTCACACTAAGAAACTTATTTAAAATGTGTATGATTTATATACAGATATTCTCTTCAGAACTATTTGAACAGTGAAAAAATGGAAACCTAATGTCCAACAATAATGGAAAGATTACATGGATGTTCATAAAGTGAAATTTTATGTAACCTTTCAAAATGTTTCCAATACTATTAATATGAGAAAATAAATACTCAAATTTCCTCAGTGAAAGAACTGTATGTACAATAATAATCTTGACTGTATGTATATATAACATCTATACATTATATATACAAACACATATACCTTAATACCGCAATATGTATATGTGTATATATACCACATATGTATTGTGTATATATATATACACCACATAGGTATTGTGGTATATATGTACATATACATACTGTGGTATTAATGTGTACTGTGGTATATATACACATAAACATATTGTGGTATTAATGGGGATCATTTGCCCTGTACATTTCCCAAATTTTCCATTTAGAACATGTATTAGTTTTGTAATGTGAAAAACAAAAGTTATGGCTCTCACTAGTGGTAAAAGATAATAATGGCTATGGCTATGAAGTGCCAAGTACCATAGGGAATAATTTATGCACATTTAGTTCTCTCGACAACCATAAGAGCAAAGCACCATCTCCGTCTGACGAATAAGCAAACTAAAGATCAGAAAGTTTGAATGACTTAACAAGTTACATGGTCAGTATGGAGCAGACGGGAAAAAAGACTGTTCCTCCATCCACTGTATGAGAATTGTTATAGGAAATCCAAGTTTCAAACACACACACACACACACACACACACACACACACACACACACACACACAGAGGAAACTGAACACAAAAACAACTGACTGGGTAGCTATCTACCATAATGCAAGACTGTCACCCATGAATCTGAAAATCCAGATGACTCAAAATGCCTTCAAAAAATTTTTCATATTTTTTATATCTGCCTGTCTTTGATATATTTTCCAAGGAAAAATGTTTATCTCTAGATATTAGCATACAACTTATATACAGCTTAGCCTCAAGTTGTAAGACCTGTAGTGATAGAGCACCTTCATTCTGAGTGGAACATTTTAAAGCATTTGAAAAATATGATTGAAGGCTAAAATTTAGGAATAACGAGAAAATATATTGGCTAATTACAAACCATCAATTGGGTAACTTCAGCTGTAACTTCAGATGATTTAAAATAATACACTTTATGGCCAGGTGCAGTGGGTCACGCCTGTAATCACAGCACTTTGGGAGGCTGAGGCAGTAGATCACTTGAGGCCAGGAGTTTGAGACCAGCCTCGTCAACACGGTGAAAGCCCCTCTTCTGTACCAAAAATACAAAAACTGGCCAGGCATGGTGGTGCACGCCTGTAGTCCCAGCTACTCATGTAGCTAAGGCATGAGAATCACCTGAACCCGGGAGGCGAAGGTTGCAGTGAACTGAGATAGTGCCACTGCACTCCAGCCTGGGTGTCAGAGCGAGACTCTGTCTCAAAAACATAAATAAATAAATAAAAATAAAAATAGTAGTACACTTCAGCTGTCGTTTCAGTTTCCTTAAAAAGAAAAAATAGGCTGAGCGCCACGCCATGGCTCACACCTGTAATCCCAGCATTTTGGGACCTCAGGAGTTCAAAACCAGCCTGGGCAACATAGCAAGTCCTTGTCTCTACAAAAAAATACAAAAATTAGTGGGGCACGGTAGAACACACCTGCAGTCTCAGCTACTCAGTTGGCTGAGGTGGAAGAATCAATTGAGACCCAGGGGTCAAGGTAACAGTGAGCCATTATCATACCACTGCACTATAGCCTAGGCAACAGAGCAAGATCCTGTCTAAAAAAAAAAAAAAGAAAAAATAGAAAAGTTTATTTCACTGGATAAACTTCCAACTACCTTTCTCTAAAAATTATAAAAATGCCGGGCGCGGTGGCTCAAGCCTGTAATCCCAGCACTTTGGGAGGCCGAGACGGGCGGATCACGAGGTCAGGAGATCAAGACCATCCTGGCTAACATGGTGAAACCCCGTCTCTACTAAAAAATACAAAAAACTAGCCGGGCGAGGTGGCGGGTGCCTGTAGTCCCAGCTACTCGGGAGGCTGAGGCAGGAGAATGGCGTAAACCCAGGAGGCGGAGCTTGCAGTGAGCTGAGATTCGGCCACTGCACTCCAGCCTGGGCGACAGAGCGAGACTCCGTCTCAAAAAAAAAAAAAAAAAAAAAAAAAATTATAAAAATGTGTCCTGAAATTTTTTTCCCTTAGTTGATGCATCTAAACTTAGCTGGTATAAAATTCTACATAAACATTTGGAAATAAAGGAAGTAGAAAGAGAGATAAATGCTAGATTAAAATGGACAACTTTCGTGAAATAAAATTACAAGTTTTTTATTAGAGAATAGTAATATATAATTTTTAAAATAATGTTATATAAATTATAAACACACACAAAATATGCTTGCTACTTACAGGAAATGGCTCCAATCCTTCCTGAATCACAAAGCCTTCAATAACATGGGTTAGGATCTGTGGTTTCACAATAGCCTGTGGAGGTTTATTCTCTATACTGGGAATGCTACTATGCATAGATGTACTGTTACTCCTTGTGGTGGCAGCTGGAAGTAACAATGGAGGTGGTGGAACAGAAACATGTGAGGGATCTGATGGAGATTTAATTACTGAAGCACTGACTGATGCCACAGCAGGTAATTCCACTTGCTCTGAAAAAAAAAAAAAAAAAGTCATTTAAAAATTTTTTAGCATTTTGCCCAAGCAAATGAAAGAGAATTCAAGAATAAATAATAACAATAGTTAATATCTGATACTTTCAAAAACTGTTCTAAGAACCTTAAGACCTCATTTAATCTGTATAATAATCTTCTGAGGTAGAAGCTACTATTATTTCCACTTTATAGAAGAGGGTAACATGCTCAAAGTTATTCAAACCTTTGTTTAACAAATTGGGCCGGGCACAATGGCTCACGCTTGTAATGCCAGGACTTTGAGAGGCCGAGGTGGGTGGATCACCTGAGGTCAGGAGTTCGACACTAGCCTGGCCAACAGGGTGAAACCCCATTTCTACCAAAAAAAAAAATCAGCAGGGCATGGTGGTGCATGCCTGTAATCCCAGCTACTTGGGAGGCCGAGACAGGAGAATCGCTTGAACTCAGCTGTAATCCCAGTTACTTGGGAGGCGGAGGCTGCAGTGAGCCGAGACTATGCCACTGCACTCCAGCCTAGGCGATAAGAGTTGAAACTCTGTCTCAAAAAAAAAAAAAAAAAAATTGTTCTCATGAGACATGAAACTGTTTCAAGATATAAACTTACGAATAATTTATACTAAAATGGTTGCTTGGTTTTGTTTTGATGTTTTTTAATTTTAAGCTATTAAATCCCCTAGGTTCCTATTTATATATTCCAAAGGGTATAGGTGGGCCAGTGGAGTACTTTGAAAGTATGCTTAAATGAAATGGGGTCATGAAATCTACAGAATAAGTAGATTTATTTATTTGTATTTTTTTGGGAGACCGGCTACATATCGCCCAAGCTGGAGTCCAACAGCATGATCAAGGCTCACTGCAGCCTCAACCTCCCAGGCTCAGGTGATTCTCCTACCTCTTGAGTAGCTGGAACCACAGGTGTGTGCCACCATGCCTGGATAATTTTTTTTTTTTTTTTTTGAGACGGAGTCTCGCTCTATCTGGTGTGCTGTGGCACAATCTCGGCTCACTGCAAGCTCCACCTCCCGGGTTCACACCATTCTCCTGCCTCAGCCTCCCGAGTAGCTGGGACTACAGGCGCCCGCCACCATGCCTGGCTAATTTTTTGTATTTTCAGTAGAGACGGGGTTTCACCATGTTAGCCAGGATGGTCTCTATCTCCCAGACCTTGTGATCCGCCTGCCTCGGCCTCCCAAAGTGCTGGGATTACAGGCGTGAGCCACTCACTGCACCTTGCTGCCTGGATAATTTTTTTAAAATGTTTTTTGTAGAGATGGTGTCTCACTTTGTTGCCCAGCTGGTCTGTAACTCCTAGACTCAAGTGATCCTCCTGCCTCAGCCTCTCAAAGTGCTGAGATTACAGGTATAAGCCACCATGCCCAGCCTTCACAGCAGTTATATCCATAAATCAATCTAGTTTCGCTAAATAATCCACCAAAACAAACTGTACTGGAAAACCTGTTTAAAGTCACACAAAGTCACACAATCTATAAAAAGCAAAAGAAAAAAAAAAAAAAAGAAAAAATCAGCAGAAAATGTTAATTTGCTAATTTCTAGGAACAAATACACAATTGTACAAATCTGTTATCAAACTGAAGAACTTCACAAAAATCCTATCTCACATACCAACTCTTCACATGTACTTCTAGGAGGGGACAAAGGATGAAAGATTAAAAATTCTGAAGTAGGACTGAAAGGTACTTTTCTATAGAATGGAAAAAACAAATCTATGAAGAACTGAAACCTAAACTAAAATTTTAATGTCCCTTACAGATTTAGAGATAAGAGATACTTTACTTTTAAAATATAAAGCTGCATTAAGTATAATTTGGTATGTTCAAGAAATAAAGTTTGCTGTATGTTCTAATTAATATCCAGATCATATGCATAAATGTACCAAACTTACAGTCCTAAATTTTGTTCAAAATAGAGCTGTAAATTACTTTTTGAAGATGGTAATAGCTATTTACATAAGTTGTAAAAATCGAAAACATGAGAAACATTCATGTATTATAATAGAAAAAGAAACACAATTATTATGCCCTCTAGATTTAAGAGAAGTATGAGAGAAAACCCAAGTTCTAACTGATAAGATTTTGCCACAAATCTGTCTATTCTCAGTATCACTTACTGAACAAGAGATGTGAGATTTTTCTTTTTGTATAGATGCTTTTTACTTTCAAAGCATTTTAAAGATTTATAACAACTGAATCCCAGATGGAAACAAGTCTATTTCTGCAAGTTAGTTTATTTAAAGATTTGATAAGAGTTACTGTAAAAAAATTATCCTGTGCTTTAGTTCACCCTCAAATATTACAGAAGAGTAATAAGTATGAGGTAAATTATAGGAAGATTCAAGTCTACATTGTACTTTGACAATTTAGCCAGAGAGATGTGCTTGTCAGGATCTCAGACTACATTCCTGAGGAAAATATGGAAAGATACTCGTGTTCCAATATTTCAGAAATGTTTAAACTTCCTTCAAGTACTATTAGTAATGCTTATTTTGTAATTAAATCACAACTAAAATGTAAGTTTACTATTCAATAAAACTGACATTTATTTTTTTTAACTCTCATCTCATGACAGATTAGCAATAAAACTTACATCTCTGCCTTTAAATCAAAACTCCAGGAAATCCGCAGCAACATAAAACCGTTTCAGTGTAAACCACAAAGATTTGATACTAAAAACTTTCTTAAGTCTTTTGAGGTATTACTTTGAATAAAAAGGCAATAATAGACCAGGTGCAGTGGCTCATGTCTGTAATCCCAGCACTTTGAGAGGCCAAAGTGGGTGGATCGCCTGAGGTCGAGAGTTCGAGACCCACCTGGCCAACATGGTGAAACCCTGTGTCTACTAAAATACAAAAATTAGCCAGACGCCTGTAATCCCAGCTACTCGGAATGCTGAGGCAGAAGAATCACTTGAACCCAGGAGGCAGAAGCTGCAGTGAGCCGAGATCGTGCCACTGCACTCCAGCCTGGGCGACAGAGCCAGACTCTGTCTCAAAGAAAAAAAAAAAAGCAGTAATATAAAACTCACCTTAAATATTTTATATAAGTTTATTGACTAAATGTTTTCTACTTTTCAGGAGGGGGAAAAGTTAAAAGAAAATTAAATTTCCCCTTTTAGGCTCTCTAGAGATTTGCGATAGTAGTGAGGGAATAGAAGCTCGAGAGAAAAGAAGAGAAGGGGATATGGCACGCTAAAGAAAGCAGAGGGCAAGTGTTGCCTGGACAGCAGACAGGGACAGTGTCCCGTAACAGTTTGTTTCCATGCCTGTTGTAGTAGCCCGTCTTAACTGAAAATGATAATGAGGGCAATGTACATATTCAATAGAACAGAATACGTACAACAAAGCCAGAACCAAGATCAGTATTATTCAGATCAGGCGTCAGCAAACTTTCCATAAATGGTCGTATGGTTTCTACAACTACTTAACTTTGTGGTTAGTAAAAAGCAGCCACAATATCTGAACAAATGAGTGTGTGGCTATGTTTCACAGAACTCTATTTATGGACAATGAAATTTGAATTTTACATATATTTTCATGACATGAACGATTATTCTTCTTTTGATTATTTTCAACCATTCAGAAATGTAAAAGCCATCATTAGCTTGGACCATACAAAAATAAGCAGCAAGCCATGCATGGTGGAGAGCACCTGTACTACCAGCTATTCAGGAGGCTGAGGCAGGATTACATGAGCTCAGCAGTTAAGAGGCCAACCTGGGCAACAAAGTGAGACCCTGTCTCTTAAAAAAAAAGAGAAAGAAAATAGGCAGCAGAAAAGATCTGAACAGTGAGCAGTGTGCCAACCTCTAACCCTAACATTCATAAATATTAAAAATTAACATGAAACATTTATGTTTAGTAAAATACCTAGGATACACAGTAGCTTTGTGAGGAGGCACATACAGGAGATTTGTTTGAACTCATAAACAGCACTGAAATCGTGAATAAGACTTTGAATGGTTAAGCACAAGAACTTTTTTTTAAGAGACAACTTTTTTTTGTAGCTCCGTTGTACAGGCTGAACTTGAACTCCAGGGCTCAAGTGATGCTCCTACCTCAGCCTCCAACAAAGCTGGGACTCCAGGCATGCACCAACAAGCCCAGGTAAGAATTTTTTTAATTCATGTCTTACAAATTCTTGTAAGAATTTAGTGAGGTTTAACTTAAGTACTATAAATAATAAAGAACACTTTTGAAAGCACTTACTCAGTCTGAATCACAAACAATTGTGAGGAATATCACATATGGCTTAGAATATTTCATGATTTTTGGAAAGTATAATTTAAATCTTTTGAAAGAATTTTCATTTATTCTAATTTTTTAACTAGAAATAGCCTGATACATGAATGTGAATGAGCATATGAAACATGTCTGCACAAACCACTGAAAATATAGAAGCCTGAAATGATAGGTTTTCATTTGGATGGTACTGAACAATTTGTAAGTTATTGAGCTTCCCTGCTATCAAAGAATTTTCCAGGCTGGGCATGGTAGCTCACACCTGTAATCCCAGCACTTTGGGAAGCCGAGGCAAGAGGATCACATGTACCCAGGAGTTTGAGACAAGCCTGGGCAACAGGATGAGATCCTAACTCTACAAAAATAAAAAATTAGCCAAGTGTGCTGGAAGGTTCCTGTAGACCCAGCCATTTGGAAGCTGGGGCAGAAGAATCACTTGAGCCCAGGAGATCGGGGTTGCAATGAGCTATGATTGAGCCTGGATGACACAGTGAGACCCTGTCTCAAAAAAAGAATCTTAAACTCAAATCTGTATTTTGTTACAATTAACTACCATAACAAATTCGTTTAATATCATCTCTAGTGAAGAAACAGGCTGGGTGCAATGGCTCGCACCTGTAATCCCGACACTTTGCAAGGCCAAAGCAGGAGAATCGCTAAAGGCCAGTAGTTCAAGACCAGCTTAAGCAAC
Organism: Macaca nemestrina; assembly: GCF_043159975.1. Classification (NCBI taxonomy): domain Eukaryota; kingdom Metazoa; phylum Chordata; class Mammalia; order Primates; family Cercopithecidae; genus Macaca; species Macaca nemestrina. Next base: position 82,807,241 of record NC_092126.1, read on the forward strand.
ATAGTAAGACCTCGTCTCTACAAAAAATAAAAAATGAGCCAGGTGTAATGGCGTGTACCTGTAGTTCCAGCTACAAAAAGAGGGGAAAGGAGAGGGAAAAAAATCAACTTTTCCTATTATTAACATTTATCAAATAGAAAAATTCCCACAAATGTTGCTATTTTCTCACCTAACAAAGGATGTTCAGAAGTCAAATCTTCTCCTCTCCCCACAGTTATAGCTGCTGGAGACAAAGTGGGTGGTGGTGGGGTTCTATCCACCCGGACACATTCATCTGACTCTTCTGGCATTTCTTCTTCACACACATCTTCTACCTGATAAACCTGCAATGACAAACCACACTGCCTTAAAATGTTTCCAAAACTAAATTTAATCAAGTGTTCTTAATTTCAGAAAACTAAATTCTATGTGTATTAAATTTAAAAACAAGGCAAAAATGACTACTGACAGGCTGAAAGGAAAACTTTAAAATTGCTCAAATGAAGTTTTTCATATTTCTTGATAATATTTGACTGAAAGCAAGCTGTGAATCAGTATCTACACCAAAAATCACTAAGGTTTCAAAAAAGGATAGTCAAGTCTGAACATATTTTTAATTTTGATAATTAAAAAATACAAATAAAATAACGATTTTGGGAATTCAACTGTTTTTGTTAGCTTCTAACTGTCATGACTCAAAACAGATACTAACATTTTTCACAGGCACACTAAGTAAATCCCCACAATGACACATTATATTAGGACACGTAGGATTCTATCCCAGGCTCTTCCTTATTATTATGTAATTTAAAGATTAAATTATAAAAAGTAACATCTGAGAATCTACAAAAATGATATGCAATTACATCTCTCCTTTTCTGTTCTACTCAACAATCTAATGACTCTTTATACAGTAATATGCAAACAGAAAATATCTTTCCTTGAAATACACACACATACACACACACACACACAGCCTAAGCTCTTTGACACCTTATTTTTTTACTCTTTTTATAATGTTCCATACTTATGGGAGAAAAGTTTTTAAGTCTATAACTTAACCACCTTGTTATCCAATTGTGTAAGATTATACTTAAGAAGGAAAATGGAGCCAGGTGCAGTGGCTCATGCCTGCAATCCAGCACTTTGGGAGGCCGAGGTGGGTGGATCACCGGAGGTCAGGTGTTCCACACCAGCCTGGTCAACATGGTGAAACCCTGCGTCTACTAAAAAAAAAAATACAAAAAGTAGCCAGACATAGTGGCAGGTGCCTGTAGTTCCAGCTACTTGGGAGGCTGAATCAAGAGAATCACTTGAACCTGGGAGACAGAGGTTGCAGTGAGCCAAGATCAGGCCACTGCACTCCAGCCTGGGTGACAGAGTGAGACTCCATCTCAAAAAAAAGAAAAAGGAAAATGGAATTGAAAGCAACCTGAGAAGGAGCTATGTAAGTAGAAATACTTTTTTTTTTTTTTTTGACGGAGTCTCGCCCTGTTGCCAGGCTGGAGCGCAGTGGTGCGAACTCAGCTCACTGCAATCTCTGCCTCACGGGTTCATGTGATTCTCCTGCCTCAGCCACATGCCACCACGCCCAGCTAATTTTTTGTACTTTTTAGTAGAGATGGGGTTTCACCAGGTTGGCCATGATGGTCTTGATCTCTTGACCTCGTGATCTGCCCGGCTTGGCCTCCCAAAATGCTGGGATTACAGGCATGAGCCACTGTGCCAGGCCAATATCTTATTATTAATGTTTCCATTTCAAAGAATACTTCTAGAGATTGACATGGGTATTTTAATTTATCATTTATTATTTACTTAACCATTATTTATGAAAAATGATTACTAAAAACAAAACCATAAGAGTTAATTTCCCTTCTTTTACCTATAAAGTTTATTACTTAAGTTTACAAAAATTATGAGTTTTTAAAATCTTATTTAACCAAACTGACTATTCTTCCCGTTAAAAAAATGTTTTTTGAGAAAGGGTCTCACTCTGCTGCCCAGGCTGGAGAGCAGTGGCTCCATCATGGCTCACTCAGCCTTGACCTCCAGGCTCAGCTTCCTGAGTAGCTGGGACCACAGATGTTCACTAACACGCCCAGCTAATTTTAAAATTTTTTTTGTAGAGATGAGGTCTCACCATGTTGCCCAGGCTGGTCTCAAACTCCTGGGCTCAAGTGATCCTCCTGCCTTGGCCTCTCAAAGTGCTGGGATTACAGGCATGAGCCACCGCACACCTAGCCCCATAAATGTTAAAAAACAAACAAAAAAACTTTCAACATTCACAAGAAACCTTTCAGTGACATCTAATATTGTGTGCATTTTTAATCAAACAATTTTAAAAGTTTGATGTTTTAAGGTATATAAAATTGTATATAAAAGTGGTCAGGATTTCTGAAACCAAAAAACCCATGTGTTGTAAAAGGGACAATCAAGCTTCATCTATAAGGATATAACAATAAGTTATAAAGGTAACAATAGGTGACAGTCAAAACTAAACTAAAATAAATAATCTTTCCAAGGCTCCACTAAGAATAAAACATCTTCTTTTGTCTTTTGTACAACTTTAAAATTCTACTGTTACTGGATAATTTTATATCAAATATAATATTATACCAAATATAAAATTCAGAACCATGATCTGAATCAGCTACAAAGTAGGCAACATTTTTTAAAGTTATTCGCTCACAACCCCGCACCTGGAAACTAAGACAGATTAGATTCTGTGCCTCATGCCTGAATCTCAAAAGTGAAAGCAGTCATTTGTTATTGCTCAGAGCAACAATTATACCTGCTACATCTGTTCATGATGATAACGGTTTTTTAAATGATGATAGCGCCCAATATAGGTAAAATCATTCTAAAAAGCGTCTGGGTATTAAGAAAAAAAATCTAGTCCCCAAGGGTAAGTGCTGTCACAGTGAAAACTTTAATTTGCCTTAGTGTTAGAAATGTTAATTCAGAGATAATTAAACAAATATGGTTTTATCAACCAGCTCAATTTTATCTATGTAGCATTCCTTCAGTTCCTTCGGTATAATAGATAGTACTTTTCTTCCCAAGAACATGATCTTTGCTTAAAATGCTGAAACTCTCTTTAATCCTAATGCAGTTACATGTTATTCAAACATCTGCTAGAGCATCTTTTAAGAAATCAAAGCTTGATCATACATAGAATTCTGATTTTTAAAAACAACAGAAGAATTTAAAGGATGAAAAGAGCCATAACACAAACAGCATATTTTGAAATAATCCACCAAATACTGTAAAATACTTTCCACTCATTATACTTAAAGCTAACTATATGTACTTCCAGAACTCTCATATAAAGACGAAATAAGTGCATGAACAAAAGAAGTAGGCAAAAACAAATCTGTCACAGACATCTGGCACAATCAGCATTAACAAATCTAAATGCAACAACTAAAATGTTGAAAAAAGCAAAGTAGAGGTTTTGCTCACTTACAAGATCATTAGGAAACTGCACATCACAATTACTGTTTAGCTCATAACTATAACTATTCTAAAAATAACAAAGACTGCCAAACTTACCTCAATAAAGTCCAATATTCCCATCTGTTTCCCTTTCCTAAATAAACTGAGGAATATTTGTTTATTAGTTCTAAATTATCTACCCTCAACATATTTATATCCAAATGTCAATAAAAAACTTTAATTCTTAAGTATCTTTAAAAACATCCTGATTTTACTTTGAAAATTCACCCTGATCTTTCAAATTTCCACATCTCTTAAAAAATACAACTTTCTACCTTTAAGTATTTGAAACAACCAGAAAAATATAAACTGTGAAGAAATGTGTTTTAATGGAAAAAATAACACATTTGGTCAAAGGTAATAAAAAAATAGAAGTTAAATTATTAAAGAGTTATGTTACCCAAAGAAAGATAAAAGATTAAAAAATATTTAGAAAGGTAACATGGAAATATTCATAGCAAGCATAATAACCATATCAGTGATAGCAGAGAAAGTTATTAATATCATTTTTTAAACTTCCAAAAATGTTTTAAGGTAGAAGTGCAGGAGGCAAGAAAATATTTTTGGCTTTAGTTTTTAAAGTATTATGTTCCAAATATATACATTTCTCTTTCCCTCTCTCTCTCTCTTTCTTTCTCTTTTTTCTGAGACAGAGTCTCACTCTGTCACCCAACCTCGAGTGCAGTGGTGCGATCTCAGCTCACTGCAACCTCTGCCTTGCAGGTTCAAGCCATTCTTGTGCCTCAGTCTCCCAAGCAGCTGGGATTACAGGCATTTGCCACCATGCCCAGCTAATTTTTGTATTTTTAGTAGAGATGGGGTTTCTCTATGTTGGCCAGGCTGGTCTTGAACTCCTGACCTCAGGTGATCCACCTGCCTTGGCCTCCCAAAGTGCTGGGATTACAGGTGTGAGGCACAACACCCAGCCTTATATCTCTATCCCAAATTTGCTCCTCCATAGCTTCCCCTAATATAAACAATTAAAAAAATACAAGGACTATAAAGAAGTATTTTTTACTTGTTTTTTTTTGTTTTTTAATTGTATTTTTTTCTTTTCTATTATGCCCTATCTGGAAACTGCCTTACTTTTTACTGGTTAAAAACCAAATCACTGAACTAGGTAGTGAGAAAGTAATTTAAATTAAAAATTTTTTGAAGGTGCTGTACACTTCCTAAACTCCTGTTTTTGTTACAATATCCATAGTAAACTCCAAAAATCTATTGAAACAAAATATAGACATGATAACTGAATGACAAACTTTAAAAAAAAATTTCTTTCCCTTTTTTTGAGACAAAGTTTTGCTCAGTTACCCAGGCCACAATCTCAGCCCACTGCAACCTCCACCTCCCAGGTTCAAGTGATTCTCCTGCCTCAGCACCCCGAGTAGCTGGGATTACAGGCATGGCCACCACTCCTGGGTAATTTTTTTATTTTTTTGTGTAGACAGGGTTTCGTCTTGTTTGCCAGGCTGGTCTCGAATTCCTGAGCTCAGGTGATCAGCCCACCTCAGCCTCCCAAAGTGCTAGGATTACAGGTGTGAGCCACCACACCCAGTCAAGTTCTAATTTTAATAAAAATTCACAGAAAGAAGAATTCAATCTCTTTGTGCCTATTAAGATCAGTCAGAATGACAAGAATACAAAAATCTATACATTTGTTTCATGAGAATCAAAATGCTTTCCATTAAAGAACATTGAGGATAATCCAAGTATGAAAAGAAAAAACAAGTATTAATAATAAAAAATACTTTGAAACTCCTTTCTGAGCTAGTATTTATTAGCTTTTAGGTGACAAAATCTCTTGGATGAGGTGTAATACAAAACCTCCCTTTAGGAAGATTCTTCTCCTCAGTTACAAATTATGAATCTGACCCTTCTGACTAAACAATTAGAGACCTTATTTCAGTTTTATAAATCTTAAAATGTCTTTTAGAGAATGTTTAAAGAAAGTATTTTTCAAGGTAATTTTCCTTTCTAGGCAACAAGTAATTGTTTTTAGAGGTTATTCTTAAAAATTCCACTACAATCTCAATTATTCAAAACTTTTACTCCTCTAAACGGATTTTTTCATCCTCAGTATTAAATTTATCCACCAAGATTTTTTGAGCTTTTTAAGTGAGAAATATTTTAAGTACATATTTTCTCTCAGTGGAAATAAAAAACCATTAGGTTTAATAATTCTATAAGATGGTCTACAGTTAAATTTTTGGCAAAGCTGGACTCTCTCCTAGAATAAATTTTTTAATAAAATTTCAACTACAAAGGATAATTTTGCCAAAAAACTACATCATATAAGCATACCTCCAACTTGAAACAAAATCCCCTAAAGGCCCAGGACTTCAGGATGCATAAAACTAAAAGGATTAGGCTAGATAAACCACACGTTTTGAGAACATACAAGCCAACAGAAGGGATCTATGAAGGATAATCACCTTAAGAGAAAAAACTTTGTGCAGATGACACTGGTTCAAATGCATTCCCTTGGGGAAAAAAAATCAACTCTGTAAAGATAGCAGATGGATTTGTTTAAATAGTAATAAAATTAACGAGGGACTTTAATTACCATCACAAATTATAAAGCATGCAACCATACTAAACAAACAACGGCATTTTTTTTGCCCATACAGCATGTTTGTCAGACTACTGACACATGGAAATTTCAAGCTTTTTTAGTTCATAGGCATTTAGATCTTGCAATAAAATATAGTGTGGGAAAAAATCGTTTTTACTTTCAGTTCAGCAAGAAAGTCAAAGAGCTTCCAAGGGCTTACCACTGGAGGATCAACAGGTGCTGGTGGTTGCACTTGTAGGTTTACCGCAACCGTCTGTGGAGGAGGAAGAGTCTGAAATGGCAACTGGACCAAAGCTTCTGCAGCTGGAAGCTCCTCTTCTGACACCAAAGCATTCTGCACCAAAACCTGGCCCTGGGACAGAATTTCAGGCTGCACTTGTAAAGACTGCATAGACTGCAAGGGCAGTGGTGGAATCTGAGCTGGAGGAGATGTCGACATCTGTGGAGGACTTGCAATTGGAATTGGAGAGGACTGCAGGGATGAATATTGCTGGTGTGATGGAGAGACAATCTGCTGGCCTGGGGATACCAAGGCAGACTGCTGAACTGGGCCAATGTGTACAACAGGGGAAGCTGGAAGTGGAAGATGGGATGGAAGATTCAACTGTGCTGTAGGTTGTACCTGATTAGCAGTGGACTGCTGCAAATTTGGCCCTGGCTGGAGAGCTGATGACACAAGAGGGTGTGGCTGAATAAGTGCTTGTGGATGAATAATTATAGTAGGAGACTGACTTGGTGAATGAGGTGGTGGAGGAGACACCACTACAGACTGCTGTGCTGACTGTGACTGATTAGGAGACACTGTTAAAGGAGGCGGATGACTCTGAATCGGTGAACAATGCTGTGACTGGGCATTACTGGGAGCTGGAGGAAGCCCATGGTTCTGGAGTGGTATACAGTGCTGGGATGGGGGTGGGTCTTGAGTTGAATTCTGAAGTGTGATTGGCTGAATTTGCTGTTGCTGCTGTTGTAATATCAGCTGATGATGGGAAACTTTGGAAGGTGGTGAATGAAGAGGAATCTGCTGATGTTTTATTAGAGAATGAGGCTGAATTGGAGAATATGAAGCTGTGAGAGAAAAAAATGACAATTAGTATTGATTTCAAAAATACAGAAATGTGTAAATAACTCTAAAGGAAAAAGTGTTCATATCAGAAGGTCATAATCATCAGAATTCTATTACAAGTTTTCCAGACAAGAGTAATTTGAAAAAAAAAAAAAATTTTTTTTTTTTTTTTTGAGACAGAGTCTTGCTCTTGTCACCCAGACTGGGGAGCAGTGGCACAATCTCAGTTCACTGCAACCCTCCACCTCCCTGGTTCAAGCGATTCTCCTGTCTCTGCCTCCCGAGTAGCTGGGATTACAGGCACCCACAACCACGCCCGGCTAACTTCTGTATTTTCAGTAGAGACGGATTTCACCACGTTGGCCAGGATGGTCTTGAAACCTGACCTCAAGTGATCTGCCCAACTCAGCCTCCCAAAGTGCTGGGATTACAAGTGTAAGCCACCACGCCTGGCCTGAATATTTAATGACAAACAGGTTTTCCTTGGAAAACTTTAAAATATCATAAAATATACTGTATTGTGATAAGTTCTAAAAGAAAACTGCCTAAAACTTAATAATCTGAATCTGTACATAGTTTGTTCTTATTATATTTTATAGGTCACCTGAATATCTGCATTAACTTTTAGCAAAGTTTATACACTTGAATTTCTTCTTTGTGGGAAAAGAGGAGTATCATCATAGAACAAGTATAACATATATAAAGATAACTTCAAAATCATAAAAAGGCTACAATAAAATTCATAAAATAAAGATCTCATCCTTTCTAATCCATATCTAAACTTGCTTCCAACTAATAGGGTAATTACTTATAAAGCTTTCCAAATGAGTTTCCATTTTTGAGCTGAGATGAGGGTATATCATTTGACCCAGGAAGAGAAAATGTTTTGTATAATAATTTAATGTGATTAAGCAAAAGACGTGTAAATCCTGTAGCACAGTTAAATAATCACTGTAACTAAGAATTGAAACTCAGGGGCCATTCTAAATCTAGGAAAACACTAGTTTTGCTTGCAGAGAATGAGACAATCAGAAGCCCATGCTACCTAAATAAGGGATTTTGTTAACCTTTTTCCCTCACCAAAAAAACCCTTCAATGACTGATGTGACAGTATGAAGTTTTCTCCACAAAGAAGCCACTCTCAACAGGAATAAATATATGTAAGAATTAGCACAATCAAACGGTAGGGAGCCCCCCATCATTATGCCTTTTCTGCAAACTGGTGACACATGTTTATAGAAAGGGAGATGCTGGTGAAATCCTCCCTAAGAATGGAAACTGAGTTCACAAGAAGATAAATTGAAACAATTGCTTAATGTTAATATCAGGTAAAAATTACACAAATTTAACACAGATTTAAAGACAGGGCAATTTTTTTTCCTAACCTTGGAATATTAGGAGAGAGACTATATTATACCTTACATCTATTTTTGTGTTCAACCACATTTGTAACAACTTTATAAAAATTTTCCGTAACTTTTTAAAAAAACATTTTTATATTTGGTTATTATTTAAAAATTTTGGAATCCTTTACAGAAATTAACATCTGATTAACATCCAAAAAAGAGGCATTTAGAAAGTTCAATAAATATCCACTAATTGTTTAAATAAAATTAAAAAAAGGAAATCAACAAAATAATTTTCATATAATAATATAATATCTAGGGCTAGTACTTTACACTAAGACTGAAAATTTTATGTCAGCCCTTTAAAATTGTGTTGATACAGACTATGCTATACAGTATTCAAAAAGGGTGAATTAACTAAATCTTGGATTTCTATAGAGTGCCCTTCATCCAAGGGACTCAAAGTGCTTTCACATGTCTCTCATTCATACTTACAAAATGCCTGTGGTATAAGTGGGTATTATTATTTCCCTCCTACAGATAAGTAAATAGATTTTTTTGCAAGCGTAAGAGCAAAGGCCCACTTCAATTCAACTTTGTAAGTGAAGTTTTAAGTTAAATTTACCATACTCTTGAAGTACTATGGATATTATATCTACTAGAATAACAATTCTGGCTGGGCACGATGGCTCATGCCCATAATCCCAGCACTTTGGGAGGCGGAGGCAGGAGGATCACCTGAGGTCAGGAGTTCAAGCCCAGACTGGCCAACTTGGTGAAACCCCATCTCTACTAAAAATACAAAAATTAGCCAGGCGTGGTAACACATGCCTGTAAAACCAGCTACTACTCAGGAGGCTGAGGTGGGAGAATTGCTTGAACTCAGGAGGCGAAAGTTGCAGTGAGCCAAGATCGCGCCATTGCAACTCCAGCCTGGGCAACAGAGGGAGACGCCGTCTCAAAAAAAAAAAGAGTAACAATTCTTTCTATGCTCTGGTAAGTAAGCAATCTTTTTATATCCTAGAGCTGTGACAATCCAATAGATTAGCAATCTATCCTTTCATCTAAATTACATTTTTCTTGGATCAGAAATCAAAGTGTGTTTATATTAGTCCATAAGTCCAACTGATAAGCACATATATTACAGAATTATGTGGCTATGTGAAGCAATACCTCTGTCAAAGAAAACACCTAGTGCTCTGAAATAAAAATCCTATCATGTTGGTTAATTTCTCTAATTTTAATAAACATCTTCTTAGGGTGGCTTTATAGTCAGAGAATTAATGGCTGACATCATCTCTCACATATATGTAATTCTATTATTTAAGTAACACGTATTGGCCGGGCGCAGTGGCTCACGCCTGTAATCCCAGCAATTTGGGAGGCCAAGGCGGGCAGATCACGAGGTCAGGAGATCAAGACCATGGTGAAACCCTGTCTCTACTAAAAATACAAAAAATTAGCCAGGCACAGTGGCGAGTGCCTGTAGTCCCAGCTACTTGGGAGGCTGAGAGGTAGGAGAATGGCGTGAACCCAGGAGGCCGAGCTTGCAGTGAGCCAAGATTGTGCCACTGCACTCCAGCCTGGGAGACAGTGCAAGACTCCATCTCAAAAAAAAAAAAGTAACACAAACTATTTCATTCAGTACAACAATCCCATGAAAGTGACAGGGTACTATACCAATCCAACACATTACAGATGAAGAAACTGTGAGTAGTTAAGTGACTTGCCTAAAATCATCTGGCTATTAAGGACAGCGTTAGGTCTAAAAGAACCTATGATCCTAACTGAGTCTAGGGCCCTGCTATGGACTGAGTGTGGGACAAAATTCATATGCTGAAGCCCTAACTCCCAATGTGTATTTGTAGATGGGGCCTCTAAGGAAATAACGAAGGTTAAATGAGGTCATAGGGTGGGGCCCCGACATGACATGGTTTGTGCCCTTTTAAGAAAAGACATCAGAGAGCTTCTGCTCCCTCCACCCACCACACACTCAAGAAAAGGCCAGGTGAGCACATCTGCAAGCCAGGAAGTGAGCCCTCACCAGAAACTGAACATTGCCAGACCTTGATCTTGGGCTTTCCAGCCTCCAGGACTGTGAGAAAATTAATTTCTGCTCTTTAAGCCATGGTCTATAGTATTCTGTTAGGGCAGCTGGAGCAGATTAATTAATACAGGACCTTCTCACTACACAATGAATTAATGTCTACAAAAAACAGTATATATTTTTCCAATTAAACTAGTTTCATAAAATCTCTAAAAACTGTGATAAAAAAAACTTCAGCTCTAATACAGTTCATATTTCCAGACATTTAAAGTTTGACCTTATTTTGTATATTAAAAATAGAATTTACTAAGTATCAAGTGGAAACTCCACCTTCAAAAAGAAATGATAAAGAAAACCAAGTTACTTTAGCACCCTAAAAATACATATAAGAAAACAATATCCATGTACACTACGATAATTATTAGACCACACTACATTAGAATACAAGTAGATTGTTTTACATTTAAAATGACTTGAAGGAACATTTTTCTTATTGAGGACAAATAATCAATTTAGAATCTCTCAAAATATCTTAGCTTCAGATTAACTTTTTTTTTTTTTTTTTTTTTTTTTTTTAAAGACTTGAGTCTCGCTCTGTTGCCAGGCTGGAATGCAGTGGTGCGATCTCGGCTCACTGCAACCTCCGCCTCCTAGGTTCAAGTGATTCTCCTGCCTCAGTCTCCCGAGTAGCTGGAATTACAAGTGCGCGCCACCATGCCTGGCTAATTTTTGTATTTTTAGTAGAGACATGGTTTCACCATGTTGGCCAGGATGGTCTTGATCTTTTGACCTTGTGATCTGCCCACCTCAGCCTCCCAAAGTGCTGGGATTATAGGCGTGAGCCACTGCACCAGGCCGAGATTAACTTCTTACCAATAAAAGCAGAAAAACTAAAAAGGTGAAAAATATAGCTATAGCCTTAATAGAAGATATGAATGGCTTTGAATAACTGCAGTGTAAGGCTTAAGAAACTTTTAAGTAGTTTAGGATTTTCTGAGTGGTTTTGTTTCCAATCAACATCACGGAAAACTGGAGTTTGGGTAATACACGTAAGATCTGAATTTGGAATTAAAACTGACCTGAGACTCTGGTGGTTTTGGCTTACTGGTTTCCTCCATACTTACACAAGATATTGACCACCAGAGGAACGCAAACTACAAGCATATTATCACACTATTAATGAAAGAGGGAATAAGCTGCAATTCAGAACTAGGTATTGAGAGTTAAGGGGGACTGAAAAATCCAAAACTAGATCTCCTTGTTTGAACTAACCCTGAACTAGTTCCCAGCTTTCTCTGAAAGTAACATTCTCTTTGGAAAGAAACTAACCTACCCTTCATTATAATTTATCAAAACTTCAGGAATCACTAGAAATTGTCCCTGAGCAGTCATTCTAAGCACCATGGGTCACCACTGCTCCACACTGACTGTCAAAACTGGCCGGATGCTGGTTTGAGGCTGAGAATAGTAGTGTAAAAACAGTAGTGTAAAAACCCAGCTTTTATGCCATACAGAGAGCAGCGCCTAGCACACAGAGGTTTAAAAAAAAAAAAGTGTCTAATTATACTCTGAATATATTTATTACTTTATACATTATATCAAAGCCTACTTACATAAGATTCACATTTAACAATTCTAACCATAGTGATACCTAATTAGTACCAATAAGAAAGACTGCAATAATTCCTAAAATACAAGTGGGGAAAAAAAATGAACTATTAATCCAACAAATATGTACCTCCCACCTAATATAGGTAAGTACATACAAGGTACAACTTAGCGCTGTCAAGATACAAAGATGAAAAGGTGAATCTAAAAAGGGATTAAAGAGTTAATGTAAAGTACTAACACAGTGCCTCACACATACATAAATGCTCAATATTATTATCCTACCCTCAAGGAGCTTAGTATCTAGCAGAGAAGCTAAGATGAGTATACAAATAACTATAAAAGAAAAAGAACCAGAAGGGACCATACAAGTTCAGAGTGAGGAGAAATTTCTAACTAGGGTCATCAGACAATTCCACAGTTTTGAGATTCAGTGATGTAGATAATGCTGGCAATATTAACACAGGAAACATGAGAAGTGAAATAGGTTTAAGTGGAATATTTTACACTTACACCTAAGTGTAAAACAAGTCTTTAAAAAGTAAAGCAGCGTTATAAAAGGACAGAAAAAAGATGCTTCCCCAATGAGGTTGCTGGAACAAAGGAAGTTGTTTTTTTTTTTGAGACAGAGTCTTGCTCTGTCACCTAGGCTGGAGTGCAGTGGTGCAATCTTGGCTTACCGCAACCTCTGCCTTCTAGGTTCAAGCAACTCTCATACCTCAGCCTCCCAAGTAGCTGGGACTATAGGTGCACACCACCATGCCCCGCTAATTTTTATATTTTTAGTAAAGATGGGGTTTCGCGATGTTGGCCAGGCTGGTCTCAAACTCCTGACCTCAAGTGATCCACCATCTCAGCCTCCCAAAGTGTTGGGATTACAGGCATGAGCCACTGCACCCGGCCAGAATTTTTTTTTTTTAATGAAACATTTATAAGGTGTCTAGCCCAGTGCAACACACATACACATACACACACACATACTCAAATAAGCTACAGTTATAGTGATTTAGAAAAACATGCAGATACATTAAGAATAAGGGAGACCTAATTATGGTTGAGAAACAAAGGAAACGGTCTAGTATGAGAAGATAAAAGATGCTCTAACAATTAAGTACTAAAGAAGGTTTAAAAAAAAAGGTAGGATCAACAACAGGGGCAAATGGTGCTAAGTTTAAGAATACATGTAACTCTTTATCTTATTAAAAGTAAAGAAAGTTCAATCCTGAGAAATTCTGAGATGAATAGAGAGGCAGCAAGGTCACTCTAGATGGCCCCCACATTTTCAGTATGAGAACCATGAGGCAAGATTATCTGGATAAAGTAAAGGCTGCACAGGTTGAATTCAAAGCTTGAGAAGAAAGACAATCAGTTCATTGCCTGAGATGATCCTCTCAGAGATGAAATCAAAGACAGAAAAAGGCAACAACATAAGGAAAATAATTATGCATAGTTCTGTGTTTCAAAGTGACAAATTTCTCCCACTGATAACAACTTTAAACAAAATAGTATACTGCTTTTTTATAAGCTTTAAAAATTATCCCACTGAAGTATATTAAATAAACTACAGGCAAATCTTTTTTTAAAGCTAAAAGGTTTTATCAATATAAGGAGAGACCAGCACTTAAAGATGTTAATCAAATGTTATTTGATTTTAAAAAACCTATTATATTGTTACAATTTATTTTATCTGTTGGGCTTTTTTGTCTCTCTTCAAGCTACACATTAAGATTAAATTTATAAAATTCACATTCTAAAATGTTTTAAAGGTGTCACTCCTGTTCAAGTAATCAACATCCTTTGTTTTGCTCTGTCTGCTAAGAAAATGAATAATACAACTATTTTCAACGAAAGTTTTATCCCACCTGGTGCTATTAACTGGTGAATACTCGATGTCCGGGTGACAGCTGTGCTTCGTGATTCCAGACTTGGGCTTTCTCCTTTCTTATTACTTTCTGGAGAAGGATCTCGTTGGCTGATTTTAGAACTGGTCACTGTTGTTTTGTTATGACAAATTGTCAATGACTGAGTTTGACTAGTGCTTTTTGGTGGACCATTCTGTGAGCTAGATAATACACCCAACTTCTGGCTGCGTAATGTTAAATTCTGAACCTAAGAACCACATAACAGAAAATCAGGATGAAAACAGATGGTTTTAATTGATGTGGACATCATTACCATTATGACAATACTGACAACACACTTATATTATGCTTTTCATACGAAAAGCTCCGAGCACTTCAAAGAACTGATTAATCCTTAAGGAAAGAAGAGTTATTATTCTAAATAATCACATCTTAAATATTAAGTGGCAATTTTTTAAAAGACATTAACAGAAAGGAAAGAGGGGGGAGTAAGGGAGGAAGAGAGGGAAGATGAAAGGGGGAGGGGAGGAGGAGAAGGGAGAGAAGGGAAGGATCATAAAGAACTAGATAAAAGCAGTATGTATATACATATAAACAGTGTGTGTATTATACATGTATGAACTATGAATATGAGGAAATTACTCTGCAACATACTGCATTTAAAAGTTACCAGTTCCAGCTATAGAGATTAAGGGGACATTGACCTTGTAAGAAAATTAATTCTTCAAATTATCTGCCCCATTGTGAAAATTATGAAAAGCATTTTCAAGAAACTCTTTTAATTTAGTAAAATTTTGGTGGTGTTGTTATTGAACATTCACTGCCTTTGAAAACTACATCTCATGAACTGAAAAGACTGTGTGCATGATCCTGAAATGGCTTTCTGTGGTGGCTCCTGCTACACTCAGGGCTATTTGAAACATACTGCCAGTCTGGATGGTAGCAAAGATTATTCCAATTACTCTCAGCTGAGATTCATAACATTTCCAAACAGCAAGAAGCAAGACAGAAAAATCCTTCTCCAAAAGTTGCTGAACTTCTTGTCTATCTAGAATGCATGTACCAAATATATGTAGGCTAGCACTGGCCCTAGGAGAGAAACTGAGATAAAAGAGACTCCAAAGTGACAAAGCAAATGATATACTGCTGCTTTATAAAATGTTCTTCAGTTTCATGTGTTTTCTGTCTCTACATCATTAACTGATGCTCAAAAGCTATACTTTCTTCCAGCACTTTGGGAAGCCAAGGCGGGCAGATCACCTGAGGTAAAGAGTTCAAGACCAGCCTGGCCAACATGGTGAAACCCCATCTCTACTAAAAATACAAAATCAGCCAGGCATGGTGGCACACATCTGTAGCCCCAGCTACTCAGAAGGCTGAGGCAGGAAAATCACTTGAACCCAGGAGGCAGAGGTTGCAGTGAGCCAGGTGGCACCACCACACTCCAGCCTGGGCAACAGAGTGAGACTCTGTCTCCAAAACAAACTGTCCTTTCTCAGGCTGGGCGTGGGGCCTCACACCTGTAATCCCAGCATTTTGGGAGGCCGACGTGGGTGGATCACTTCAGGTCAGGAGTTTGAGACCAGCCTCGCCAACACAGGGAACCCGTCTCTACTAAAGATATACAAATTAGCCAGGCATGGTGGCGCATGCCTGTAATTCCAGCTACTCGGGAGGCTGAGGCATGAATTCCTTGAGCCTGGGAGGTGGAAGTTGCAGTGAGCCAAGATAATGCGCCATTGCCCCCCAAGTCTGGGTGACAGAGCAAGACACTGTCTCAAAGAAAAAAAAAAAGAAAAACAAAAAGCTATACTTCAGGCCAAAGTTTTCATCAGTTCTATTCTAAGCTACTCAAACAATTTTTTAACTGAAACCATATGGATTGTCTTATCTGATTTTTCTCATATTTCATACCAATGTAAACATAAATGGATAATAACCACTGTATTATTAAAGTTTAATGCAAAAACAAAATATACTGGCTGGGCACAGTGGCTCACGCCTGTAATCCCAGCACTTTGGGAGGCTGAGGCAGGCAGATCACAAGGTCGAGACCAGTCTGGCCTATTTGGTGAAACGGCGTCTCTACTAAAAATACAAAAATTAGCCGGGTGTGGTGGCAGGTGCCTGTAGTCCCAGCAACCCAGGAGGCTGAGGCAGGAGAATTGCTTGAAACCCGGAGGCAAGGGTGCAGTGAGCTGAGATCACACCACTGCACTCAAGCCTGGGCAACAGAGTGAGACACTGTCTCAAAAAAAAAAAAAAAAAAGAAGAAGAAATATTAGAATCCAGATTTCTCAGATTGCCACTCAAAGCCCTCCACAACCTAGGCCAAAACCCACTTCAAACCCCCAGTTTCTATTCCTCCAGCCCACAGTTCTCATATTTCACCCAAACTGTTCTGCTCACTATTCTCCAAATATACCTTCCACTTCCTTCATTTGGCGCTCTTATTTAAGCACCTCCTGCCTAAATGCCATCTTTTCTCAAAGCTGTCTTTTGAAGCCAAACCCATTCTTCTAAGCCCAGTAAAATCCCTCTTACCCTACCTAAGAAACATGCCCAAAGTCCCCGGTTAGAAAAGGGTTTCTTCCTCCCTTCTGGAACAACTTTCCCATAGCATTTGGGTCATTACTGGCCTACTGAACTGACAAATATCTAACTTGATTTAGAATTACTAAATGTATGTCTGTGAAATACTGAGACTCGCTAGTAGACTCTCATCTCAACATTCATTTTTATACTCCCTGCAGCTCGGTGCTGCAGACTTAATAGAAACTTCACAAGTCTGAGGTATTCTCCTATGTATGATTTTGAAATACATATTACATGGCTAATTTTTTGGTAAGCACTTAGTTCTCTTCATCGTGTTCTTATGCTAACATTAAAATCTGTTCATGTTTACCAAAAACATCTCAACAAGTATCTAGAAGAGGCACATTAAAATCTTCCAGGAAGCAAGAGAAAGATAATATAAAATTTAACATTTGCCACAAGTGATCTATAAAGTAGACTGCATAGTAATGATAACCAAAGGATAATAATCTGAAAAACTGGAAAGCATTCCCTCAAATGAAAAGTACATTCACAGTAAATGAGGATTTGACACAATGAACCCTGAAACCTGCAGCATATCCATTTCTATAGAATAATACACTTTGTGTTTTTAATTTTCCTTATGTTTTCTGGAATTCTAAAAGAAAATGTGTATATACTTACATACACTATGTTGTATATATATTATTTATGTGAACACATATATTTTAGAATATGGCTAAAATATCTATGATCATTTTGACTTAAATATTGACATGGTTTAAATAAATTCCAAACATGAAAGCTACACTGCCTAAATATATTACAAAGTTAACTTAGCTGCTGGTGGAAAGATCACATACACCGATTTCCTTGACAGAGCTTCCCTTTTGAAAGAAAACACATCCTTTCTAAGAAGAAGAATATTAGGGCACTCTGATGTCCCACATTCATTTCATCTGAACCTTTCCTTTAATCAAGTGACGAAAACTTTCTGACTTTTTAAAAAGTCTACATTTTGCATGAGTTATTTTTGCTAATTTCACATCTCACATTGTTATAGAGGGCTTCCCTGCCAAAATACTCTCACATCAATTATTTAACTGGAATCTAACAAATACTATGGCAATTATCACAGTATCCCTAAGAGTGAGGGTCATATTGCTGACAGTAGAGCTGAGTTTTTAGCTTTTAAATCCAAAGGGCTGTTTTTTTTCTCAATTCTAAGAGTATTCCCCAGTAAGCCTATCTGGGGAATAAAGAACAGCCCTTCGGATTTACTGGGTCAGATTTATTTTTCTTTTTTCCCTTTTTTTTTTTTTGAGACAGAGTCTCACTCAGGCTAGAGGGCAGTGGTTCAATCTCAGCTCACTGCAACCTCCACCTCCTGGGTTCAAGCAATTCTCCTGCCTCAGCCTCCTGAGTAGCTAGGACTACAGGCCTGTGCCACCATGTCCAGCTAATTTTTGTATTTTTAGTAGAGATGGGGTTTTGCCATGTTGGCCAGGCTCATCTTGAACTTCTGGCCTTAAGCGATCCACCCGCCTCCGCCTCCCAAAGTGCTGGGATTACATATGTGAGCCACTCTGCCAGCCTCTGGGTCAGATTTCTTACTCATCTCTTTTTTTTTTTTGAGACAGAGGCTTGCTCTGTCACCCACGCAGGAGTGTAGTGGTGCGATCTTGGCTCACTGCAACCTCCACCTCTCGGGTGCAAGCAATTCTCCTGCCTCAGCCTTGTGAGTTAGCCAGGCTGTTTACAGATACCTACCATCACACCTAGCTAATTTTTGTATTTTTAGTAGAGACGTGATTTCACCATGTTGGCCAGGCTAGTCTCACACTCCTGACCTCAAGTGATCTGCCTGCCTTGGCCTCCCAAAGTGCTGGGATTACAGGCGTGAGCCACCATGCCCAGTTCATCTCTTAACACACTCTACCCTATAACATCTTTCCAAAAATCTGTTTTTGTGTCGGTGTGCCAGGTGGAGAGAAGGAATGGAGCATTTAACATAGTAAATAGAAGTGAGATATTCCAAATTTCTCATTTTTTACACTATGGTATAAAAATGTTTAGTACTAAGGAAAAATCAACTGTTGAACTGACTTCTATTGCTTAAAGAGTATTAAAATACAACTTCAGATTTGGTATTTCACAACTATAAATAAATTTTTTAACTGCAAATATAATTTTAAAACTCAAGAAAGTTATGCAGAAATTTTCCAAAACTAATAGTCTTGAACTTGAGGAAAGTTATCACTGGAGTGTGTAAGTGTGAGCATCACCTACCAATGCCAGCCTCACTCACTGCCATTTCAAAAGTACAGAGAAGAGAAACAATATCCATAGAGAAATTTCTAAAGTTTAATCCATTCCTCCAGCCCCTCAAAAATCTATCCTTGAATTAAGGCCGATCACAGAGGCTCATACCTAGAACACATCAATCTGGACCCCAAAGGCCACTTTTATAAATTATTTTGACTATTCACATTAAAAATACCCTTAAATATGAAGTAAGATGTTTTCTTCATGTGTACCAGCAAGACAAATTGTGCTCCTCAGAATACGTTAAAATCAGCTGTGTTTTCCTAAGCAGGTCGTTTGTTTGTTTTACCTTGGAAACTATAAATTCTTTTTTTTTTTTTTTTTTTTTTTTTGAGACAGGGTCTCACTTTATCACCCAGTCTGGAATGCAATGGCTCGATCTTGGCTCACTGCAGCCTCAACCTCCTGGGCTCAAGCAATCCTCCTACCTCAGTTCCCCAAGTAGCTGGGACTATAGGCCCGCACCACCACACCCTGCAAATTTTTTCTATAGATGGGGTTTTGCCATGTTGACCAGGCTGGTCTTGAACTCCTGAGCTCAAGCAATCTGCCAGCCTCTGCCTCCCAAAGAGCTAGGATTACAGGTGTGAGCCACCTCGCCTGGCCTATAAATTCTTTAAGTGGTTGCTTTTCTCTCTTCACTATTAGTTACCTGAAAGTTAAGAACCAACTTTGTGACTCATCTTCAGACAATGCATAACAAAAAGAGTAATTAGTAGCTTGTGGTATCTTATTATGTGGCAGGCACTACGTTAAGTACTTTATTGTTTCATTTATTCCTTATAACAACTCTGAGCTGCAAGCAACAGCTCCGAGAGTAGAGCTGAGTTGTTTTAAGGAGTAAATGAAACAATTCAGTAAATGAAACATTTAGTAAATGCTATCAGACACTTCTATTTTAATTTATTAACATATTTAATCCTCATAGCAACCTTATGAAATATATAATAAATGTTATTTTATTTTATATAATTGAAACTGAGGTGAGAGGTTAAGGACTTGTAACAATAAAATGGTACAGCAAGTATTTGAACCCAGAGATTCTGGCTCCAAAGTCCGTATTATAAACACTATGCTATCCTATGAATCTGGCCAAAATCAATCTGGCTGGCAAACGTTGCTGAAGTCAGAATTTGAACCCAAGTCTTCCTATCCCCGACTTCTGCAAAAAAAAAAAGTACTACTTACTGAGTGCCTGTAATGTTCTATACACTAAAGATATATATTACTCATCCTTTTTCCCTACAAATATGAATGAATATTAAAGATGTTTGGCAACTTGTACAAGTCATACGATAAATGATTGAGGTAGGAGCTTAAGTCCATATAGAACTTCATACATGTAAACTGAGCAGCAACTTCACTCCTAGCTCCATGCCACTTTCCTAGTTTTATTTGTGTCTTTTTTCTTACATGGTTCCAATTTACTTTCTAATGTTTTATTGTACACATCTTATAAATGAATTAAAATCTTAGTTGGAACAAAGTCAAATATAAATGAAAAAATAAAATTTAAAATGTTCTGGAAGTTGACGATGGTCTAGCTCTATTAGGTTTCATAAAACCAAAAGAAAAGAAAAGAAGATCATTATTTCAGGCTGGCACAGTGGCTCACGCCTATACTCCCAGAAGTCTGGGAGGCCGAGGTAGGCAGATCACTTGAGCTCAGGAGTTCAGGACCAGCCTGGGCAATATGGTGAAACCCTGCCTCTACAAAAAAAAATACAAAGACTAGCCAAGCGTGGGAGCACACCTGTAATCGCAGCTACTCAGGAGGCTGAGGTAGGAGGATGGCTTGAGCCCAGGGAGGTCGAGGCTACAAAGAGCCATGATTGAGCCACTGCACTCCAGCCTGAGTGACAGAGTGAGACCCTATCTCAAAAATTAAATAAATAACTAAATAAATCAATCAGTTAATTTAAAAAGATCATTACTTCAACAAATTCATTCCAGAAACATAAAAGTTTAGAGTTGAAAGTTCAGTGGCAGAATTCTCGCCTGCCACGCGGGAGGCCCAGGTTCGATTCCCGGCCCATGCAGCACGCCCTCCCATTTAGAACGGGCGCAGTGGCTCAAGCCTGTAATCCCAGCACTTTGGGAGGCCGAGACGGGCGGATCACAAGGTCAGGAGATCGAGACCATCCTGGCTAACACGGTGAAATCCCGTCTCTACTAAAAAAATACAAAACTAGCTGGGCGAGGTGGTGGGCGCCTGTAGTTCCAGCTACTTGGGAGGCTGAAGCAGGGGAATGGCGTAAACCCGGGAGGTGGAGCTTGCAGTGAGCTGAGATCCGGCCACTGCACTCCAGCCTGGGTGACAGAGCGAGACTCCGTCTCAAAAAAAAAAAAAGAGAAAGAAAAACCTTAACAATATGGAAAAAAAAAGTCCAATAAAGTTAAGAAACTGTAGAGAATCACTGGGCAAGTTAGAAGAAACCTGAAATGAACTGACCATCATCTTTATAAATTAACACATGAAAATCAGCCTTTATTTGTAAATGCATATACAGAGGTTTTATCAAAAATACCAAGGATTATTATTATCTCATTTTTTATTTTTTACCAGAAGATTGAGAACTATTATATTATAAATAAGAAGCCAATGATGACCCTAAAATATCCATTTCTGCCATATGCAGTCTAAAATATTCATTATGAAGAATACCAGAATACAGCAATATCATGCAAAGTAAACATTCTAACTCAAATTGTTTTCATTTAAAATGTATTCATTCTAATTCATTCTTATCAAATTTATTGAGGTGTAACTTACATACAATAAAACAAAACAATGAGTTTTGACATATGTATATACCATATAATTACTACCCCAAGATACAGAACATCACCTTAACCATGAAAGTTCACTCATGCCCGTTCCCAATCAATCTCCCCCTACTTTTTACCCCAGATACCACTTATCTGATTGTTTTTCACTATAGTTTTGCCTGTTCTAGAATTTCATATAATGGAATCATAGAGTATGTATTCCCTATACCACGGTTATTTTGCTAACCATCATGTTTTTAAGATTCATCAGTATTTCTGAGCAGTATTCCACTGTAAGAATATATTGAGGCTGGGCGTGGTGGCTCATGCCTGTAATCCCAGCACTTTGGGAGGCTGAGGCAGGCAAATCACCTGAGGTCAGGAGTTCACGACCAGCCTGGCATGGTGAAACCCTGTTTCTATTTAAAAAAAAAAAAAAAAGAAAAAAGAAAAAAAAATTAGCTGGGTGTAGTAGCACACGCCTGTAATCCCAGCTACTCGGGAGGCTGAGGCAGGAGAATCACTTGAACCCAGGAGGTGGAGGTTGCAGTGAGCTAAGATCGCACCACTGCACTCCAGCTTGGTCAACAAGAGCAAAACTCTGTCTCAAAAAAAAAAAAAAAAAGAATATATCAAAATTTGTTTATCCACTCAGCAGTTAAAGGACATTTGGTTGTTTCCACTTTGGGGCTACTCTGAGTACTGCTGCTATAAACATTCGCTTGCATGTCTTTATGTGTTTTCACATCTCTCAGGGTAAACATAAGGAGTAGAACTGCTGAGTCACATGCTACATGTATGTTTCACTTCATGAGGAATTGCCAAAGTCTTTTCCAACATGTGGCTATACCATTTTACCCTCTCACCAGCAATGTATGAGAATCTGGATGTTCCACATTCTCACCAGTATATAGTATTAGCAGTCTTCTTCGTGTCAGCCATTCTTGTGAGTGGATGGTGATACTCACTGTGGTTTTGATTTGCATTTCTGTAATGATGAATCTCACTGTGTCACCCAGACTGGAATCCAGTGGCACTATCATAGTTCCCTGCAGCCTCAATCTCCCAGGCTTAAGCAATCCTCCTGCCTCAGCTTCCTGAAAAGCTGGAATTACAGCTGCACAGCACCACAGCTAGCTAAATTTTTTTATTTTTAGTAAAGACCGGGTCTTGCTATTTTGCCCAGGCTGGTCTTTAATGCCTGAGCTCAAGCAATCTTCCTACCTGGGCCTCCAAAAAGTGCTGGGATTAAAGGCATGAGCCACTGCACCCGACCAATTTTTAAAATTTTAAATTTGTCTAGTTTAATTCACTTTCAAACTTAAAATCCTTCTTGACTTAGTTATTACATAAGGAATACTGCAAAGCAATCTAAGCAAAAGAATATATCTCACATGAGAAATAAATCTGCTTTATGATAAAACTAAACACAGAATGTCATTAACAAAAAGTCTCATTAACCTTGACCAACCAACGTCAAATAACCTAAATATCTGTGTTTAATGGTATTATAATTTTAACAGAAAAAACATTTTCTTGAAGTTCTATTTTATTAAATTTCAATCTGAAATGCATGACAAAGAGCACTGAAACCATCAGTAAGTTAAACACAAAAGGAATGCTTAACTTTAACCTGAAGATCCAGATCTCAAGTAACACATTATGAAGCTAGACAAGCTCACCTGAGTAGCTGCAGACTGACAGGAAGATGACGATGACGACGAGACAACAGGAATGTCAGACTGTACAGCAGCCACAGTGGTAGCGGGTGTGAAAATCAGCTGTACAGACAGAAAACCAAAAAAATACCCTAAGACAAAAGAACATGTCCCACACACAATGTGCAGCAGGCAAGAGAGACTGAAATTTGTGACAGAAAGACAATGCAGTTTAGGATTATCTCCTCAGCAAAAGGTTTTACATGACAAAGAGAAGTTTCTGATAATAAGAGAACTCAAAAAACATCATAAACATTTTTGAAACAGCTCATGATTCTGATGAGTGCAAAAAAAAGCAGTACTCAAAAAAGAAAATATATTTTGGTGATATGAAATTCTCAGACCAAATTGTGTCTCAAATAAGCTATTATAGTTAAATTTTTCCTAGCTCAAAACTACTGTGGCAGGATTCCTAAAATGGAAAGTTAAAGTAAACAACTACAGTCACTATTTTGGAACACAAATTAAATTTCAGTGAGAAACAAAAAGAAACACCAAAAAAGCCTTTTCAGTCCTCTTTATCATAAGGATAACTATGCCACATACTACACTCCAATATTTCACTCCGCTACAAAGGATCTATAGGGCAAATCCAGGTTGCCCTTTCATTTTAAAACTATTTGTAAAGAAATATTCATTCTATGGCCTGGCGCGGTGGCTCACGCCTGTAATCCCAGCACTTTGGAAAGGCCAACGCAGGTGGATCACTGGAGGTCAGGAGTTCAAGACAGCCTGGCCAACACAGTGAAACTCCATCTCTACTAAAAATACAAAAATTAGCCAGGTGTGCCTGTAATCCCAGCTACTCGAGAGGCTGAGGCAGGAGAATCACTTGAACCCAGGAGGTGGAGGTTGCAGTCAGCTGAGATCACACCACTGAACTCTAGCCCGGGTGACAGAGCAAGACCCATCTCAAAAAAAAAAAAAGAAATATTCATTTTAAAAGTAAATGCCACACCGGTCAAAATTCAACAACAAAAGAGCCTGCAAAAAAAGCTTCACATCAAAAAACAAAAAGACATTTAATGTTTTTACTTATCACCTTCCTTTCTTTTCCTTTTTTTTTTTTTTTTTTTTTTTTTGGTGAGACGGAGTCTCTGTCACCCAGGCTGGAATGTAGTCATATGATCTTGGTTCACTGCAACCTCTCCCTCCCAGGTTCAAGCGATTCTCCTGCCTCAGCTTTCCGAGTAGCTGGGATTACAGGCATACGCCACAACGCCAGGCTAATTTTTGTACTATTAGTAGAGACAGGGTTTCACCATGTTGGCCAGGCTGGTCTCGAACTCCTGACCTCAAGCGATCCGCCCACCTCAGCCTCCCAAAGTGCTGGGATTACAGGCGTGAGCCACTGTGCCCGGCTCAACTTTTTTCAATATTCAAACAAACGCCATTAATTTCTTTTTTCTTTTTTTTTTTGAGATGGAGTTTTACTCTTGTTGCCCAGACTGGAGTGCAATGGCGCAATCTCGGCTCACCACAACCTCCGCCTTCCAGGTTCAAGTGATTCTCCTGCCTCAGCCTCCCGAGTGACTGGGATTACAGGCATGAGCCACCATGCATGGTTAATTTTTTGTATTTTTAATAGAGACAGGGTTTCTCCACGTTGGTCAGGCTGGTTTCGAACTCCCAATCTTAGTGATCTGCCCGCCTCGGCCTCCCAAATTGCTGGGATTACAGGCATGAGCCACCACACCCAGCCAAATGCCATTAATTTCTAAGGCAATACAATCCACTTAGAGATCAATCAATTCAATTTAGTAAATCTGACACTTGTTTCAAAGAACATGTAAATACTTTATTTAAAAATTGTATAAATTATTCCATTCCTCTTGCTATCTAAGTTAAAATGTTCAACCAAACAAAGACCAAAAACAATCAGAAAAATTAAATGACCAATTAAGTGACCTTTTAAACTTCAGTTCTTTAGTACACTAAATTTAAGTAAATTCAACAACAAAGTAAAATGAGGCCTCCATATCTATGGAGTTCGTCATTCAACTGTAGATCAAAGCAATATTCGTTAAAAAAAAAAAAAGACAGCTGCATCTGTATTGAACATGTACAAACTTTTCTCTTGCCATTATTCCCTAAACAATATAAGTTATTTAAATGGTGTTTACATTATACTAAGTATTATACGTAAAAATGATTTAAAGTATATGGGAGGACATGCATAGGTTATATGCAAATACTATGACTTGAGCATCCTCAGATTTGAGTATTTTAGGGGACAGAGAGGGTGGGGCCTGGCAACAATCCACCACAGACACCGAGGGACAAATGGCATAACTTTCCTGAAAAGGTAATTTCCAGTACCAAGACCCTGAAAGGACTAAACCTAAAAAGAAGATATTCAATTTAGTTTGACCCGTATGAAACTGCTGATTTTAGAGTTCAAAAAGAGTCAAATAGCGACCATTTCAAATGGTTCAACCTAATTTTAAAGCACAGAATTAGTTAAATGATTGGAAACTTTGCAATTTTAGATAAAAAAACTGAAGATCCAAGCCAGGTGTGGTGGTTCACGTCTGTAATCCCAGCACTCTGGGAGGTGAGGCAGGTGGATCACGAGGTCGGCAGTTTGAGACCAGCCTGGCCAAGATGGTGAAACCCCATCTCTACTAAAAATACAAAAATTAGCAGGGCGCGGTGGCAGGCACCTGTAACCCCAGCTACTCAGGAGGCAGAGGTTGCAGTGAGGAGACATAATGCCACTGCACTCTAGCCTGGGCAACAGAGTGAGACTCTGCCTCAAAAAACAATAACAACAACAACAAAAAACTGGAGATCCAGGTAAATATTCAGTCCACTGGACAAAAAAGAATATAAATATATTAGGGACAATGCATTTGTCTAGCTTCTTTAAAGACATCAAATAAAATACATGTCAACCAATTTCTACATTCCTTAAAGAAGCTCAACAATTAAATTAGGAAATCAGTAGATACCCAAATACAGAATAACCAAATTAACATTCCTATATTCATAAAAGATCAAAATGAACTCAAGAACACAAATAACCTTGCAGAACTTGAGATGGGAATAACCAAAGTTAAGCATCATCTGGGAAACTATCTGGAACTCCAATATAGAATTCAGAAAATCCTAGGATACAAATTCTAACTTTAACAACGAAGTTTTTTTAACATTTCTATTTCACTAAATCTAAGTTGTCAAAAATAGGCAATGATTTCATGGACCACTGTAAGTACCAAGATGCCATCAGTTATAAAATGCATCCCAATTTCAGAGATGTTAAACTATGAAAAAAAGGTTTCCGATGAATTTGATATTAAAAAATAATCACTCTTATGCTACTGAATCTCTATTAGCTTTGCAACGTGATAATTACTATTTGATACCAAGAAGATTTATTAATTAAAAGTAGAATCTTTCATGACATAATGTACAAGAGCTGAAGGCACGCTCGCATGCACACACACACACACAATTAAACATTTCTTAAATATTAAAAATACCTCTTATTGTATCAAATCAAGAAACATTTTGATCTCTCAAGTCCTTAAACACTGAAAAAATTTGGTAGCTCATATCTTACCATTTGAGCTCGGAGATACATTTGAGCTTGGCTTGCCGTTAGGGTAGGGGAAGTACTCCCTAGTAACATAGTCTGTTGGGTAATACTGCCGCTGGTAGAACTGGAAGCCTGGGAACGGCTTATTAACTGTGCAGGTGTAGGAGAAGTGGAGAGGTTGATCTAAGGAAGAAAACATATTAGGTCATAGGCTTCCATTTCTTGCTCCATGTTACTGAATTTCACACCGAGCTGCAGTCAGGCAATCAATGGTATAAACTATGGCTAAGGAACCCAAAGGAGAAGCCTTTATCTGTGACAGACCCCCTCAACTCTTTGGGCAATTATTTGCACATATGCAAACAATGGCATGGATTGGTTAGTAATCAGGGCAATTTTTATTTTAGATGGAGTTTCCCTCTTGTTGCCCAGGCTGGAGTGCAATTGTGTGATTTTGGTTCACCACAACCTCCACCTCTGGGGTTCAAGTGATTCTCCTGCCTCAGGCTCCCAAGTAGTTGGGATTGCAGGCATGCACCAGCCACCATGCCTGGCTAATTTTGTATTTTTACTAGAGACAGGGTTTCTCCATGTTGGTCAGGCTGATCTCGAACTCCTGACCTCAGGTTATCCACCCGCCTCAGCCTCCCAAAGTGCTAGGATTACAGGCATGAGCCACCGCACCCAGCCACAATTTTTAAGGATAGCTACAATGTGTTTCAATAAGATTTCTAGCATCTTAAAATATCATTTCCACTACCTCCTAAAAATTAGGGCCAGTGCTCACTTCCGCAGCATAAACACTAAAATTGGAACAATATAGAGAAAATTAGCATGGCTCCTGCCCAAAAATAACATACAAATTCATGAAGCTTTCCATTAGTTTTAATAGAGGATTTTGTATGTTCTCAACACTAAGAAATGATCAATGTTTGAGGCGATGAATATGCTAGTTACTCCGATTTGATCACTATACACGGAATACACATATTCAAGTATCACCCTGTATCCCATAAATATATATAGTTATTATGTGTCAATTAAAAATAAAAAATAGAGCTAAGGTTTCATTTTAATATTCCACATAACTTAAAACATTCTAATCAACAGTTTATTTTGTCACATTCTGAGGAGTTTGTGAACAAAAATTATAACACAGATAATCCATTCACATATATAAAGACATACATGTAACACATAACTAGTGTAAAGCTGTAACTCAAAAGCAAGCAGAAGAAAATACAATTGCTACTACCTCAAATAGATGGAAAAATCCTGAATATTGGCTACAAAATTAAATTATAAACACTAAAGTTTAAAACCTCTGTTAAAGAATAAACTAGTGCATTATTGGCCGGGCGTGGTGGCTACACCTGTAATCCCAGCACTTTGGGAGGCCAAGGCGGGTGGATCATGAGGTCAGGAGATCGAGACCATCCTGCCTAACAAGGCGAAACCCCGCCTCTACTAAAAAAAAAAATTTTTTTTAATTAGCCAAGCGTGGTTGCGGGCATCTGTAATCCCAGCTACTCGGGAGGCTGAGGCAGGAGAATGGCATGAACCCAGGAGGAGGAGCTTGCAGTGAGCCGAGATTGCACCACGGCACTCCAGCCTGGCTGACAAGAGCGACATTCCATCTTAAAAAAAAAAAAACCAAAAAACCAACGAACTAGTGCATTGTTAACCTCTAGAAGGATACATAAGAAACTGGTAACTGGTTGTATCTATAAAGGGACATTGGGCTGGGGTGGCTAGGGTAACAGGGAAAAGAAAAAGCATACTCTTTTTTTATCTAACTTTAGACCACATACATATATTACCCATTTTAAAAATAAATAATAGTTTTGGCAAGGAGCGGTGGCTCAAGCTTATAATCCCAGCACTTTGGGAGGCTGAGGTGGGCAGATCATGAGGTCAGGAGTTTGAGACCAGCCTGACCAACGTGGTGAAATCCCATCTCTACTAAAAATACAAAAATTAGCCAGGCGTGATGGCACGTGCCTGTAATCCCAGCTACTCAGGTGGCTGAGGCAAGAGAATCACTTGAACCCGGGAGGCAGAGGTTGCAGTGACCCAAGATTGCATCACTGCACTCCAGCCTGGGCGACAGAGCGAGACTGTCTCAAATAGTAGTAGTAGTAGTAGTAGTAGTAGTAGTAGTAGTAGTAGTAGTAGTAATAATAATAATAATAATATTTTTAAAGAGAGAATAATATAATCCAACCCCAAATCATTTTTGTGGAACAAAGCAGCGAATACAATTAATAAATATTTTATTAGAAAAAAAGAAATTTTATTGGACTTCTTATTCAAGCAACAAGGCAGACTGGACTAATACATCCATGTGACCAAACAGTATCACTGAAATGCTAGATCAACATGAAAAATTAGAATATACAGCTGAACTCCAAAAGGGAGAGAAAAGCTGGGAGAGGGAAATTCTTGGTGACAGAAAGGAAGAAACTCAAAGCCACAGATGTCACCTCAGCTGACACCAAGGCAGTCTATAATAAGGGTATATTGGGCCTATAGAGCCAGAAGATCCACCTTTGTGCTTATTTCAGGGGAGGGCTTCAAGTCAAATCCCTATTTTGAGCCAAAATCCTAAAAAGAGCTGCCCAATATGTAAAAAGGAGCTGGAAAAGCTCCATCCATACATTCTGAGAAACAGCAAAGCAGCTTGCATTTGCTCTGCTCCTAGTGGAGGCAGGGAAAGAAGGCTTACACCAGGTAGGGCTATGGAACCCACATCCATATTCCCTGTATGGTTCCATAACCCAGCCCAAGACATTAACATCTGAACTAACCCAGGACACTTGTTAAACTGAATGGTAACTGGAGGAAGCTGAGTGAAGTCTATATAGGAGGACCTCTCTGTACTACTTTTGCAACTTCCTATGATTTATAGGAATTTAATTTATAATTATTTAAAAATAAAAGTTTAAAAAACTATATAGTAGGCACATGAGAGCTGGTTGTCTGATTCTCTAAATGTATATATATCACATATTATTTTAATACAATATTTAAAGGTATAATTCAATGCATAAATACCACTAATACAATACAGAATTATTCTATAATTTGTTTTGTTTTGTTTCTTGAGACAGAGTCTCGCTCTGTCGCCCAGGCTGGAGTGCACTGGCGCGATCTCGGCTCACTGTAACCTCCACCTCCTGGGTTCACGCCATTCTCCTGCCTCAGTCTCCCAAGTAGCTGGGACTACAGGCGCCCGCCACCATGCCCAGCTAATTTTTTTTTTTTTTTTTTTTTGTATTTTTAGTAGAGACAGGGTTTCACCGTGTTAGGCAGGACGGTCTCAATCTCCTGACCTCATGATCCATCCGCCTCAGCCTTCCAAAGTGCTGGGATTACAAGCGTGAGCTACTGCACCCGGCCTATTTTGTAATTTGGACCCTACTCCTAACACATCACTGAAACCGCCTTAACAATAGTCACCAACATCTAACTGACAAATTCAGTGGATTCTTTTCAGACCATTCCCTCTCAGTCTTCTTTACCAGCTCTTCTTTTGGACCCACTCCCAAAATGTTAATGCTCTGTTTTTGACACTTTTCCTTTTTTTTTGAGACAGGGTCTCCCTCTGTCACCCAGGCTGGGGTGCAGTGGAGTGATCATGGCTCACTGCAGCCCCAACTTCCTGGACTCAGATGATCCTCCCACCTCAGCCTCCTGAGTAGCTGGGACTACAGGCATGCATCACGACACCCAGCTAATCTTTGTATTTTTTGTAGAGACAGGGTTTCATCATGTTGCCCAAGCTTGTCTCAAACTCCTGGCCTCAAGGGATACCCCCAACTCAGCCTCCCAAAGTGCTGGGATTACCAGCATGAGCCACCGCACCAGGCCACACTTTTCTTCTTGAATTCCTAGATTATTGTATCTACTTCCACGGTTTCAAACAATTCAATCCTGATGACTCTTGATTCTTAACTATAACCCCTTTTTTGAAGTTCCAGATCCAAATACCTACAGAACACATCTTTCTGGGTATCTACTACCAGCTCAAACTTGGCATGCTCAAGCAGCAAACTAATTATTTATTCCTTTTAAAATAGCTTCTCTTCAAATGGCACTGGCATTTTCTAAAATTCGCCAAGACATAGTATCTGAAAGACATCCTGATGCTTCCCTCTCCTTTACCACACACACAAAAATCAGTCATGTGTCTTGTTTCTAATACACCTTTTTGTCTCCTAATTTCCATTTCGATTTTTCATCACTTAGTTTGAGACTTTGGGCCCATGTCATTTCCGGCTTGATTACTTTAATATCTGCAAACTGATACCTCTTACTGGAATCTTGTCCCCTTCTACTTGCCAGATAATCTTTCCCTGATTTTATTAATTACCCATTTAAGAATCTTCTGGATAAAGTTAAACCTTCCCTGACAACCTCTCTAGCATCATCTCCTCCCACTCCACACACAACCTTCCCATTACCCGTAGCAAAGTATCTGTAACATCACGATCTCAGTCCTCTATGGCACTGGCGATAATATTCCTGACTAGATTGAGCATCCCTGCCACCCCTACGCCCCAGCCCATCTGCAGCTACATAGTGAACAACTCGTTCTCAAAACTCACCTGCTCTAATAAGCTTTTTCAGGCATTCCCATATCCCAAAGCAGAACTGACTATTCCCCCTCTTTTTTGCCTAATTGTTACCATCCATATATTTTGGCATATACTTCTATCTCATCCTTCTAAATAATAATTTCTTTAAGGGTGGGGGCCATGTGTTATTCATCTTCATATATCCAGTATCTACAAAATGTCTTTATTCAATAAGTTAAGTTAATTAATGTCATGTTGTTTTAAGGCATATTTCATATTTTAAGGCATATTCATGCAATATTTAATTAAGCTTTGCTCCAGAGATTAAATCACCAACAGGGAAAAACTGGACCTAAGTTTTTCTGACTCGTGTATTTTGGCATCTGGGGTACTTCTGTAATATCCTGATAACTCCCTAATTCATCTCTGCAGTAACAATATGCCTTGGAACTTTTTTTTCAGTTGGTGATTCTTTCGAAAAACAGTAAGAAAGAAGTGTACTCTTGGTAAGGATATTTACACATTCTTTAAAGAAAAATGTAATAAAAGTCTTCTTAAAAAAATAATTGGCTGATAGCTAACAAGCCTGACAGTGCTTTTTAAGGAAGTAGAGCACAAAGTACAAACAGAATGCTTTTATTTTTCTTAAAAAAGAAAAGAGGAAGAAAACTAGCAACCCCCTGACCACCTGTATTCTACTCTAAGTTGTGAGATCAAAGAACAAGTGTTGTGTCTACTTTTAAGTTCCATATAACAAGTAATATTTCAAAAGCAGCTATCTACTAACACCCAACTCATGAAGGCCAACAGATCAGTAGCCACCTCTGCAAGAAGTCCATCTCCCTAGCTAGCCTAACCACAACTAATAAGGCTCTCTTTGTTGCTCTGCTGACCTAAACCAGATGTCCTTACCAATTTCCATTATTTTCTCTGTCAGTTCCATCCCAATACTCCTAATTCCCTTTCACTGAAGACCCTTATCAATCCTGTCACTTCATATCTCAAGTCACACTCCACAAAGAAACTCACTCAGAGTCTGATTACTGCAAGCTGTCTTCCCACTGACACTAATTCTAACAGTCACCAGAAAAAAACAAGTCTGCCAGAAAAAGCCACTTAACTCCCAACCACCTGTTAGTGTCCTCAAAAGGAGTTTCCAACGAATTACTACCCATAGCCAAAGTCCATTTGAGAGCTGTTTCTACTGTTTGACTGATCAAAATCCATCAGGTATACCCTAAATAGAGAAATACTTCACATTAAAAGAATGATGTATCTGTATTCAGTGGCATTATAAGATTTTTATGTCCACTGCTGAGTAAAAAGGCAGCAAAATAACATGTAGAGTATCATTCATATAGTTACATACAAATGTATGTGTGTGTGTATACGTATCACAAACGTGAAAAACATGTTAAGAAAGATGGCCAGGCACAGTGGCTCATGCCTGTAATCCCAGCACTTTGGGAAGCTGAGACAGGTGGATAGCTTGAGCTCAGGAGTTCGAGACCAGCCTGGTCAACATGGTGAAAATCTGTATCTACCAAAAATACAAAAAATTAGCCAGGCATTGTGGCGCACACCTGTGGTCCCAGCTACTCAGGAGGCTGAGCTGGAAGGATCGCCTGAGCCTGGGAGGCGGAGGTTGCAGTGTGCTGAGATTGCAGCACTGCACTCTAGCCTGGGTGACAGAGTGAGACCCTGTCTCAAAAAAAAAAAGTTAAGAAAAATGACTGCATTGGATATACACACAATAATACATACTCATAACACGATATATGACTAGACTCAATATAGAAACACACACACCCATGCACCACTAACTGTGAGAACAGTCACCAAAATGTCAAAGGTGTATATATAATGCCTTCTAGGAGTAAAATCCAGGATTAATTTTTTTTAAGTTTTTAACTTTTCTATGTAGGTATTAATTTTAGAATCAGAGAGGAAATGCTATTTTGCTCTTTAATGTTTACCTTAGTATATTAATTTGCTTTTATCATGTTAAAGCAGCTTATAAACAGTATCGCCTCATTATTTAGTGGGAACTGCTATGTGGTACTTCAAATATTAGTAGTGTAAAATACTATACGAAAATTTTATTTTATTTTATTTTTTTTAAGAAAAGAGATGGGGTCTATGTAGTTCAGGCTGGTCTCAAACTTCTGGGCTCAAGTGATTCTCCCATCTTGGCCTCCCAAACTGCTGGGATTACAGGCGTGAGCCACCATACCTGGCCCTATATGGAATTTTTTTTTCTTGAGATGGAGTCTTGCTCTGCTGCCCAGACTGGAGCGCAGTGGCACAATCTCAGCTCACTGCAACCTCCGCCTCCTGGGTTCAAGTGCTTCTCCTGCTTCAGCCTCCTGAGTATCTGTGACCACAAGCGCCCACCACGACACATGGCTAATTTTTGTATTCTTAGTAGAGACGGGGTTTCGCCATGTTGGCCAGGTCTCAAAATCCCGATCTGAAATGATCGGCCCGCTTCGGCCTCCCAAAGTGTTGGGATTATAGGCCTGAGCTACTGCGCCCGGTCTTTTAAGTAGTAATAGCTATCCATGAAGAATTTTCTTTTTAAGAGACTACATGTTTTCTTTCTGAGACGGAGTCTTGCTCTGTCACCCAGGCTGGAGTACAGTGGCGCCATCTTGGCTCACTGCAACCTCCGCCTCCCGGGTTCAAGCGATTCTCCTGCCTCAGCCTCCTGAGTGGCTGGGATTACAGGCACTTGCCACCAGGCCCGGCTAATTTTTGTATTTTTAATAGAGACGGGGTTTCACCATGTTGGTCAGGCTGGTCTCGAACTCCTGACCTCGTGATCCCCCCACCTTGGCCTCCCAAAATGCTGGGATTACAGGCGTGAGCCACAGTACCCAGGTGAGACAGCGTGTTTTTAATAAATCAAAGAAATAAAATACCTATCCTATTTATTTTAGAAAAACATTACTTCTACTTTCTGCAATACAAGCTGGTGAAAATAAAACAAACATAAAAAACCTCAGTCTCCCAATGTTTCCAGATTTTGACATCCTAGAAAGAAAAGTAACAATGTCAAAACAATTAAAATATTCGAAATAATTTAAAATGTCCACCAACAGGGATGGTTACATAAAATAAAATCCATTCACACTGTGCAACCTCACACAGCAGCTTAAGTGAGACTGATCTCTGTCGGCAAACATAGAAAGATCTCAAGACACACTGTTAAGGGAAAAAAACAAAATGCAGAATACCTGTGTTTACAATGTGTAAAAAAGAGTGCTAAATGCATATATGCACACTTCTCTACGACATATATGTCCATAATACATAGAATAAGATCTGGAGGGATATAGAACCAACTAAGAAGATGACTGAAAGGGAAAGGAGGCTTTAGGGAACTTAATACCTTTTTTACTTTTTCTGTACTGTTGGAATATTTTACAAAAATGCAGTAAAGCTGCTTGTGACCATACAGATATTCAGGCTACAGTTTTATCTCACACTAGTATTAGGTTTTGGAAAAGGCTTCTACACCCAACCACTTAAAATTATATTTTAAAGAATCCTTAAAAACAACGAGTTTTGAAGTCTAAAAAAAAAAAACCCTGAAAGAGATAATAAAGGATGAGGACACTAGCAGAACACTGAGAATGACTGATTATAAGCAAATAATCTTCTCTCAGGTAAATTTACATCCCATATATAACATAAATATATCAAATGGATTCTGATATGTGGCTGATGTGATTTGGACATTGTTTGAGAAAACTGAACAGTTTTAAGGTTCTTGATCTAAAAACAATCTCACTGACCCACTGAATATGCTCTTAGGAAATTTTTAAGAAGAAAATAACTAAAAATGTATACAAATATATATAATAAAATAGTCAATACAGGTTTACTTATATTAACAAAAACATGGAAAAGTTAAAACCACCAGCAAGAGAAAAGTAGTTTTTAAAAATGGTAGAACATTATACACTCATTAAAAATCATATTTACAACCAATAAATAAAGAAGATAATAAAGAAACAAACCATTTGCTTATCCCTCCTACTAAACCCCATTAAAATAGCAATTAATACAGTAAAAAAGGATTGAGGAACCAGACACATCTAGACTATCGGACATTCCATAAGGTAAGTTGACCTGAGCTCTTCAAATGTCACGGAAGAAAAAAAAGACAGGAAGCCTTTTTTATATTAAAAGGAAAAAAGAGTCTTCAATGCAGTATATGATCCTTTAAAATTAAATACTCAATGGGGGCCAGACATGGTGAGCCTAGATCGCGCCACTGCACTCTAGCCTGGGTGATAGAGACTCTATCTCAACAAAAAATCGAGGCAGGCGAATCACGAGGTCAGAAGTTTGAGACCAGCCTGCCAACATGGTGAAACCCTGTCTCCACCAAAAATACAAAAAATTAGGTGGGCACAGTGGCGGGCGCCTGTAATCCCAGCTACTTGGGAGGCTGAGGCAGGAGAATCGCTTGAACCTGGGTGGCAGAGGTTGCAGTGAGCCAAGACCATGCCACTGCACTCAAGCCCAGGCGACAGAGTAAGACTCCATCTCAAAAAAAAAGAAAAAAGAAAAAAAGAAAAAGAAAAAAAAATCTGATAGGCCAGGCACGGTGCCTCACACCTGTAATCCCAGCACTCTGGGAGCCTGAAACAGGTGGATCACTTGAGCTCAGGAGTTTGAGACCAGCCTGGGCAACATGGCAAGACCTTGACACTACAGAAAATACACAAATGAGTCAGGTGTGGTGGCGTACGACTAAAATCTCAGCTACTTGAGGGGCTAAGCAGGGAGGATCAATTGAGCCTGGGAGGCAGCAGTTGCAATAAGCCATATTAGCACCACTGCACTCCAGCACGGACAACAAAGTGAGAACCTGTCTTGGAAAAAAAAAAAAAAAAAGTGAAAATAAAAGTAAAATAAAATCTGACAAATAGCATAACAGAGATCCAAAGAATTTTATCCATAATAGAAAAACAGAATATTAGTTTGAAAGAACAATGAGAAAACAAGAAAATGCTCTGAGAAATTAGAAATATAGTGGCTGAACCAAAATTTTTTTTTAAAAAGTCAAAGAAAGAGCTAAAAGAAAAAGTTGAGGAAATATCCCACACACACACAAAAAGACAGTAAGTGAAAAGGTAAACAAGATAAAGGATCAATCCAGAAAGGTCAACATTCAACCAAGAGCTCCAGAAAGAGAGAACAGAGAAAACAGAAAATTAATTTCTCATGGATTTGTTTAGTTTCACATATATGATCATTAAAGAACAAAATTAACTTCTTGCAAATTTGTTTAGTTTCACATACATGATCATTAAAAACCTAGTTTCACACTGAGAGGGCCCAACAGGTGTCCTACACAATGACATCTAGACATATTCCCATGAAACTACAAAATAAAAAACTTAAGCAAACAGGCAAATCTCAAAGATTCTGGAAAGGAAGAACAGGCAGTTACCCCAGAAGAACGATAATGAAACTAACAACAGCCTTTTCTTCAGCAATACTAAAATTTTGAAAAAAAATTTGCTTTCAAATTTCCTGAGAAAAATTATTTTCAATATAGAATTCATGTAGAGATAATTATAAAAAAGAAGAGGTAATTTTCAGGCCCACAAATATTTAGTTTTTCTTCCACATAGCCTTTAAAAGAAAGTTATAAGATACTCCAGCAAAACAAAATTCTTATCATACTGTCCTTTGACTATTTACTTGTCTGTATCCTCGTTATACTCTAAAACCTTTGTTCACTTTCAATCCTCGGCACCTGACACCAAGTAGGCACTCAATAAAAAATACTGGCATAGATTGTCCTCAGGAATGTGGAAGACTAACACAGAACCCCACGTAGTAATGAATCTCTGAATCTAACCTCTCCTGTTTCAGGATCATGATCTCATGGTGAGACCTCTTCTCTGCAAACTCTACCTGTTTTAAAAGTTTAGCATTCCTCAGCTACTGTAATACAATCCCCAAAGATCTCTTTTCTGTTAACTCCTATGACATTTATAACTTGATTATATACTATTGTATCATGTACTGTTTGATATATCTAAGCATAGTTCTTCAAATGCATACTCCCTGAGGGAAGAAACTTTGACTTACATATACCACCAGAGCAAGCAGCACGACGTTGGACAATAGATATATTTGCTGTAACAGGCAACCAAAGAATCTCATTACAGGGGTCAGGATTAGAAACTCTTCTATAACCCAATCTCAGGCAATTAGAATATATCCTAAAATAATTCTCTGCATTGCAATAATCAAGAATTAACATTAGGTCGGCACGGTGGCTCACACCTGTAATCCTAGCACTTTGGGAGGCCAAAACGGGCAGATCACCTGAGGTCAGGAGTTTGAGACCAGCCTGGGCAACATAGTGAAACCCTGTGTCTACTGAAAATACTAAAAAAAACTAGCTGGGTGTGGTGGTGGGTAACCTGTAATCCCAGTTACCCAGGAGGCTGAGGCAGGAAATCGCTGGAACCCAGGAAGCACATGTTCTAGTGAGCCAAGATCATGCCACTGCACTACAGCCTGGGTGACAGAGTGAGACAGTCTCAAAAAACAAAAAAAGAGTTAACATTAATAGTGTTACAGTTCTTTTAGAATTTATCTACCAGGCTTTCTGCTTTTTGCTGGAAAGCCCATAAAAAAACAAACATGCAAAAAGAACATTAATATCATTGCATATTCTAGCTGACACTTATTACCTACCATACATCTTTCAACAAGTATTTATTAAGTACCTACTATGTGATGGGCATGTGTATTTTTATAACACATATGAACTATTTAAGAAACCCTCACATAATCCTAGATTAACATCTAAACATGAAAAAGTTCTCAAACTTTTTTCTTATTAATAAACACAGTCTTATTCAGAACTTGAGATTCAAACAGATCACAGAACTGCTCTGGCTGGCTAAAGCTTACGTAAGATAAGGCCCAGACCCCAGTCTATCACGTCAGTCTATGGAGGCTGCCATAATAAAACACCACACACTGGGTCACTTAAACCAGTGGTCCCCAAAGTTTTTGGCACCAGGGATTGGTTTCATGGAAGACAATTTTTCCACAGACAGGGTGGGGAAAATGGGTTTTGGGATGAAACTGTTCCATCTCAGATCATCAGGCATTAGATTTTCAAACCTAGATCCCTCACATGTGCAGTTCACAATAGGGTTCACGCTCCTGTGAGAATCTAATGCTGCCGCTGATCTGACAGGAGGCGGAGTTCAGGCGATAATACTTGCTCACCCACCACTCACCTCCTGCTGTGAGGCCCAGTTCCTAACAGGCCACAAAGCAGTACCGGTCCATGGCCTGACCCCTGACTTAAACAACAGGAATTTATTTTGCACACTTTCAGAGGCTGGGAAGTCCAAAATTAAGGTGCCCACAGATTGTTTCTGGTGTGGGCTCTCCTCCTGGCTTGCAGACTGCCACCTTCTCACTGTGTCCTCACATAGAGAAATTGCTAGTGTCTCTTCTTCTTTTATAAGAAACCGATTCTATCAGATCAGGGCTCCACTTTTATGACTTCCTTTAACTTATATCACATCCCTAAAGGTCCTATCTCTAATACAGTCCGAGTTAGGCTTCAACATATGAATATGGGGGACATAATTCAGTCCATAGCATCATTTCCTGAACTTTCTCTATGATACAGATCCAAGGATATCTGGATGAAAAGACTAAAACCATTTAATTAGACAATTTAATTTTACAGAAAATTGGCAGGCAGGGACGTTAAATGACTTAGTTAAGTCACATTAACAGTCAGTCACAGAATTTAAGATTAGAACCCAAGACCCTCATCTCCTCCATTCTACCCAACTTTCTCT
This sequence comes from Macaca nemestrina, assembly GCF_043159975.1. Taxonomy (NCBI): domain Eukaryota; kingdom Metazoa; phylum Chordata; class Mammalia; order Primates; family Cercopithecidae; genus Macaca; species Macaca nemestrina. The sequence continues at coordinate 82,846,534 of NC_092126.1, forward strand.
CATCACACCATGAACAGTAGTGAAGTCATCAAGTACTCGTGTGACATGAACATTCAAGGAGCTGCATGAGACATCATTAATCATGAAACCTCCCACATGAACTCCAAACTCACATAACCAATGCCTACTCAATACTACAGGTGGGTGTCTAATACACATCATAAACTTAACATGTCCAAAATCAAACTCCTAATTGTCTTCTCCAATACCTCCTTTAGCTCCCAATCTTTCCAGATGCTTCAGCCAAAATACTATGGAGTCACCCTTGACTCCTCACATTTTTTATTCAATGCATCAGCGTATCTTGTGTTAGCTCTCCTTTCAAAACATATCCAAACTTCTATAATTAAATGTTAAAAAAAATTCAAAATCTGGCTAACCACTTTTCACCACCTCTAATATCAACATCATGATCCAAACTGCCAATATCTTTCCATTTGAATTATTACAAGAACATTTAACTCCATGCTTCTATCTTTGGCCCCTAGAACCTACTCTCAAAAACCAATTTGAGATCATGTTACTTCCATACCAGAACAGTTCTCCAATAGTTTCCCAACTCATACTTACTAAAATCCAAAGGTCTTATAATTTCCTCATGATTAGGATTACAATTACCTCTCTGATGTCAACTCTAAACCACACTCCCACTCTCTCATTCCACTCCAGCCACACTGTCCTCCTTTCTGTTCCCTGTGCATATCTGCCCTCCTCACCGTCCTTAAAAAGGCCACCTTTATTAACAAGGCTTTCCCTGACCATCATAATTAAAATGGCATATTCCCTCAGCCCATTCCCTTTCCTTGATTTTTCTCTCTCACTTACCATCATCTGACATACTATGTACTTGTTTAATGTTCATCTATCCCTAGCTCCATGAGGAAAGAGATTTGTTTGTTGTGTTACTGTATCCTCAGCACCTAGAAGAGGATTTGGCAAATATTAAATGCTCAATAAATATCTGATGACTGAATGAGTGAATGCATGAATGAATAAAGTCATAAAACTGGGCTTCAAAAGCTCATCTTGTCTAGCATCGTAATTAGAAAGCCATAAATAAAAAAACAAGTTTTTTCTCTTTCTGACAGAATAGTACAGTGAGTTGAAGTCAAAATATCAGGGATTAATGTAGTTAGAGGGCCAAATGCAACAAGGAAAGAGAATGACCTTAAGTCACATAGCCCTTAAGTCACTCAGAGACTTATGATTGTAGTTTTCAGCCACATAATCCTTTCCAGCTGAAAATGCCCAAATATTTAGTAAAGCAAGTATGCATGTGTGCGCGTGCGCGTGTGTGTGTGTCTGATGGCACTGTCTTCACATGAAAACAAACAAAATTAACTATAAGCTTATTTATATTTATGTATAGAAATGCATAGTCAGCCGGGCATGGTGGCTCACACCCGTAATCCCAGAACTTTGGGAGGCCGAAGCAGGCAGATCACCTGAGGTCAGGAGTTCAAGACCAGCCTGGCCAACATGGTGAAACCCTGCCTCTACGAAAAATACAAAAATTAGCCAGGCTTGGTGGCGGGCACCTGTAATCCCAGCTATTCAGGAGGTTGAAGCACAAGAATTTCTTGAATCCAGGAAGTGGAGGTTGCAGTGAGTTGAGATCGTGCCACTGCACTCCAGCCTGGGTAACAGCGCAAGACTCCATCAAAAAAAAAAAAAAAAAAAAAAAAAGGAAGGAAGGCAGGCAGGCAGGAAGGCAGGCAGGCAGGCAAGGAGGCAGGCAGGCAGGTATAGTAATAATATAGGAAAGCAGGCCAGGCACAGTGGCTCACACCTATAATCCCAGCATTTTGGGAGGCTGAGGCAGGACTGCTTGAGACCAGGAGTTCAAGACCAGCCAGAGGAACACGGTGAGATCCCTTCTCTATAAAAAAAAAACAAACAAAAATAGCTGGGTGTGGAGGCATGCACCCGTAGTCCCAACTACTCAGTAGGCTGAGGCAGGAGAATTGCTTGAGAATTTGAGGCTGCAGTGAGCTATGATCATGCCACTGTACTCCGGCTGGGGCAATAGAGTGAGATAGTATCTCCTAATCAAAAAAAGTAAAAAATAAAACATATAGGAAAGCTTTAAACAAAACTTTGTCAGAGAAAATGGGATTACTGAAGGGAGGTAGTCACTTTTACTCTATACATTTGTGTTATCTATTCCTTAGGCAACAATAGTTTGTTCAATTTTATTTAGACAATATAAAAATTAACAAAGTAAAGCTCTTCAACCTCCTCCTCAGAGATGACCACTAATAACAGTTTGCTGTGTACCATTACAGATCTTCTGCTTGCATAATCAAATGGACACATGCAAATAACTTTTAAAAAATTAAATGACAAGATTTCTGCTTCCAAAAAAATGGAGTAGACATACTTTTCCCTATTCCTCCTGCCAAGAACAACTAAAAACTCTTATGTTACATATAAAATAAACCTAAGAAGACCCCAAAAGGTAGAGGAAAAAATACACAGACTGGCTAGAGACCTCAGGATCGAGTACACAACATGGTAATGAATTCTCTGGGTTTTCATTTTACCTCTTATAACCCACACTTGGAGGGTAGAAATGAAGAAGTCAATAACCCAGAAACACCACAGGCACAAACAAAAATCCCCAACAAAAGCCTGCTCTTTCTAACCAAAGGACCAGGAAAGGGACAGTCTTGCAACACAGAAAAGTTTTGACAATAATTACTCTACTCCAACCAAACACTAAAAAAACTGTGACCCCACCCATGTCTGCAAAGAACCTGATTTTCCAACTCCCTCAACCCCTCCAACAGGTTCATGTCAGAGAAGGCCATATAGAGAACAGGACTTTCATCCTAGCCAGGTGATGATAAACCACCACCACCACACCCATGCACTCTGCAGTCTCAGTGGAGACCATGTGGGGAGAGTAAAAGGTACTCCCATTCCTTCTAGCCAGAGAGGCTTCAGTAAAGGCCTAGTGAGGAGCCAGAACTCCCACCCCAGCTTAGAAATTAAGAGGAACATCCCTTCAAGTGTCAATGGAGGCTAACTGGGGAATCTGTACTTGTACCCCCTGTATTTCATGCCATATGGGGACTCACACTTGCACCCTCATACTGCATGAAGAAGGCAGCACACTCTCCCACTGGGAAACAGCCAAAATAAAAAGGTCAAATAGGATCACTAGTCATACAACATAATACTAAGAACATCCAAGTTTCAATAAAAAATCACTCATCACATCCAGAACCAGGAAAACCTCAAAATGAATGAAAAAGACAATCAATAGAAGCCAATACCTAGATAACAAAGATATCAGAATTACATGATGAAGGCTGGGCATAGTGGCTCACACCTGTAATCCCAGCACTTCGGGATGCTGATCACCTGAGGTCAGGAGTTTAAGACTGGCCTGGCCAAAACGGAGAAACTCTGTGTCTACTAAAAATAAAAAAATTAGCCGGGCATGGTGGTAAACGCCTGTAATTCCAGCTACTTGGGAGGGTGAGGCATGAGAACTGCTTGAACCCAGGAGGTGGAGGTTACAGTGAGCCAAGATCATGCCACTGTACTCCAGTCTGAGTGACAGAGTGAGACCTTGTCTCAAAAAAAAAAAAAAAAGAATTATATGACAAAGCAGCCATCATAAAAATGCTTCAAAGAAGTCAGGCCCAGTAGCATGCATCTATAGTTCCAGCTACTTAGGAAGCCAAGACAGGAGGATCACCTGAGCCCAGGTGTTGGAGGCCAGCCTGGACAACATAGTGAGACCCCATCTCTTAAAAAAATAATGGTTCAAATAAGCAACAACGAGCATACCTAAAACAAATTTTTAAAAAAAGAGAAAAAAAAGGTCTCCCTAAAGAAACAGAAGACATAAAGAAGAACCAAATAATAATTTTATATTTTTATTTTTGAGATGGAATCTCGCTCTACCACCCAGGATGGAGTGCAGCGGCGTGATTTCGGCTCACTGCAACCTCTGCCTCCCGGGTTCAAGCGATTCTCCTGCCTCAGCCTTCCAAGTAGCTGGAATTACAGGCACATGCCACCACGGCTGGCTTATTTTTGTATTTTTAATAGAGATAGGGTTTCACACATTGGCCAGGCTGGTCTTGAACTCCTGACCTCAAGTGATCTGCCTGCCTCAGCCTCCCAAAAAGCTGGGATTACAGGCATGAGCCACTGCGCCTGGCCCCAATTAATTTTAGACTGCAGGCCGGGCGCGGTGGCTCAAGCCTGTAATCCCAGCACTTTGGGAGGCCGAGACGGGCGGATCACGAGGTCAGGAGATCGAGACCATCCTGGTGAACACGGTGAAACCCCGTCTCTACTAAAAAAATACAAAAAACTAGCCGGGCGAGGTGGCGGGCGCCTGTAGTCCCAGCTACACAGGAGGCTGAGGCAGGAGAATGGCGTAAACCCGGGAGGCGGAGCTTGCAGTGAGCTGAGATCCGGCCACTGTGCTCCAGCCCCGGCGACAGAGCGAGACTCCGTCTCAAAAAAAAAAAAAAAAAAAAAAAAATTTTAGACTGCAAACAGAACCACCAAAATAAATAAGTTAAACAAGCTTACACAACGCATTCTTGCTTTTTACACTCAATACATAATGAAAATCCAAGTCTCTCTGTAGACAAATATACAGTACTTTTTAGTAGCTATAGTATTCTACCGTAGGAATTAACTATCATTTATTTAACTAATCCTCAATTAATGGGCATTTATATTATTTATAATTTTTCACGATTATATATCATGCATATGGGCATAATTATCTAGGTCATTTTTAATCATGTCACTAAAAGTAAGAGTGCTATTATGAAAGGGTACGCACAGATTCTTTTGGCTTTTTTTGAAACAGGGTCTCATACTGTTGCCCAGGCTAGAGTGCAGTGGCACAATTATAGCTCACTATAGCCTCAAACTCCTAGGTTCAAGCAATCCTCCTGCCTCAGTCTCTTGAGCAGCTGGGACTACAGGCACACGCCACCACACCTGGCTAATTTCTTTTTATTAGATGGGGTCTATGTTGCCCAGGCTGGTCTCAAGCTGCTAGACTCAAGTGATCCCCCCACCTCAGCCTCCAAAAGCACTAGGATTACAAGCATTAGCCACCATTCTCAGCAAGGGCATGTACATTTTAAAGTTTAACACACACTGCCAAATAACCCTCCAAAAGAGTTGCACCAATCTATATTCCCACTAATAGTGTATGAGTATACCTACTTTTTCACATTCTTGCCAACAATAGGTATTGTGTAAACGTTTTTCCTTGTTTTCTAGTTTGACAGATGAAAACAGTACTTCATTGTTATTTGTACATATATTTCTATTTTTTTAGACAGGGTTTGCTCTATCACCCAGGCTGAAGTGTAGTGGTGCGATCTCAGCTCACGGCAGCCTTGACTTCCTGGGCTCAAGTAAGCCTCCCACCCCAGCCTCCAAAGCAGCTGGAACTACAGGCGCTTACCACAACATCCAGCTAATTTTTTTTATTGTATTTTGCTTGTAGAGATGGGGTATCATCTGCCTGCCTTGGGCTCCCAAAGTGCTGGGATTACAGGCATAAGCCAACATGCCCAGCCTTTTTACATACATTTATTATTGATATGTTAAATGTATTTTCATGTGTTTAGAAGTCAAAACATAGCCGTGCACAGTAGCTCATGCCTGTAATCCCAGCACTTTAGGAGGCCTAGGCGGGCAGATCACTTCAGGTCAGGAGTTCGAGAACAGCCTGGCCAACATGGCAAAACCCCATCTCTGCTTAAAATACAAAAATTAGCCAGGCATGGTGGCATATGCCTGTAGTCCCAGCTGCTTGGGAGGCTGAGGCAGAAGAATCGCTTGAACCCAAGAGGAGGAGGTTGCAATGAGCCAAGATTGCACCACTGCACTCCAGCCCGGGAGACAGAGCAACGCTCCATCTCAAAAAAAAAAAATAGTCTTTCTTTTAAAAATTACCAACTAAGATCTTCTGTGAATTCTCACTGTTTATCTTACTAATATAACAGTCTTTGGTATTTTAGAAATATTATCAGCCAGGTGTAGTGGCTCATGCCTATACCACATAATCCCAGCACTTTGTGACCTGTGGTTGGAGGATCACTTGAGCTCAGGAGTTCGAGACTAGTCTGACTGGGGAACACAGAGAGACCTCATCTCTAGTAAAAATTTTAAAACTTAGCCAGGCGTACTGGTGTGCGCCTGTAGTCCCAGCTACTCAGCAGTCTGAGGTAGAAGGATCACTTGAGCCTGGGAGATGGAGGTGGTAGTGTTATGATTGTGCCACTGCACTCCAGCCTCAGAGGAAGACTCTGTCTCAAAAAAAGAAAAGAAAAGAAAAAAAGGCTAAAATTCTGTCTTCCTTTTTGAAAAAAAATTAAAGTGAAAAAGAGAAGAAATATTACCCATTTATGCAAACATATTTTCTCCCATTTTGTTTTCACTTTGCTTATGCTGTTTTTTTGGTAGCAGTAAAATTTTTAGTTGGTTTAACTTCCATTTTAAAATTTAACTAAATCTTTGCCCCATTGAAGTTGAAATACTAAAGACATAAACCTAAAGGCTCAGTCCAAATTAGTTTCAAAGCCAAACAATCATAAAATCACCCCTCCACTACTGACAATTATTTAGAATTAGTCATGATTCTAATTAAAGAAAAGAATGCAGGTACCCACTAGTTCCCTATACATTCAATTAACAATAGTCTACTCTCCAAACCACATATAGATGGAGTATCTGTTATATGAAATCTTTGGGACCAGAAGCGTTTCGTATTTTCTTTGTTTTGGTTTTTCAGATTTTGGAAAGATACAAAGTGGTTTAGCATGCCAAAATTAAAAATCCAAAATCCAAAATGTTCCAATGGACACTCCCCCTTTGAGAGTCATGTTGGTGTGCAAAAATTTCAGATTTTAGAGCATTTCAGGTTTTCACATTAGGAACAGTCGGTAGGTACACAGTTCCCCCAGGTGGTATGATTGGACTTTTGACTTGATTTTTTAAATAATATTCCATTTCCCCATTGGGATCCCACTTCTACTCTAAGCCCCAACTACCCAGTTGGTTATTTGACAGCCCTTTTTTCTTCTGGAGAATGGACCCTTTCCCATGGCTTCACTGTTATCTGGAAACCTAACTCAAAATAACCAAAACTCTGAAAACTACTAGTCTGCTACCTGATGGCTCATTATCATCACCACTTGAGATTTCTATTACCACGTTCCACCCCCTTTTTGGATATTGATCTAAACTTACTAAGTTACCTTGGGCATTATAATTTTTACTGCTAGTCAAATTTGTGAGCAGAAGCTCACAAAGGATACTAAATAAAGCAAATGTAATGTTTTATTCCTTTATTTTACTGGGAATCTGTTCTTCCTACTTATCTTCTCCCACCAGCCATTTACAGCTTTTGGCATACTTCATGGTATAATACTGCTGGTTTATGACAAGTATCATTAACAATGTCATACATATAATAACAACCACTAGAATTCTAACTTCTGTGAATGTCACATACATAAAGCCATAATGAAAGAAAACAGTTTAAAAAGATACCTTTTAATAACATGAAGGAAAAAAAATCAAAATAACATATCTATACAAATATATCCTATCATTATTCCAGTATTTTGCAGAATAAAGAATTTGTCTATATAATTCCCTTCAGTAGCCCACAAAATGTTTACCACTCCTTTCCCACTACCATTGTATTAATTAAAGACATCTGATGTCAATGACCAAACTACAGTATTAATGCTTAGAGCTAGGTTACATTACTTAACTTTTTCATTTTCTTTAACATCTTCAAGTCATAGGTAACTTTTTAATCTAATCTTGTTCCTACTCCAGGACATTCCCATGAAAAAAAAAAAAAAAAAAAACTATATGCTGACCACAGCATGTATTTAGCAAAGACCATACCCTTAGCTGAAGAAATACAGCACAATTTCGCCTTCAATTCCTTAAACTACAAACTATATTGTATGGGAGCCAATTTTATGAAGTATCAAAGTATTACCATTCTGGACCAGGAAAAAGTGTCTAGAAAGGACATTACTAGGTTTTCAAGTAAAGGCAATTTGCTCCCCACCAGGAGACACCTTTAGTTGTCACACTAGAGGAAGGAGAAAGACCACAAGCTGCTGGTATCTAGTAGCTAGGGGTGCTGCTAAACATCCTATAATGTACACAATAGCCCCCGACAACAAAGAATTATCTGGCTCATAATGTCCATAGTGATGAGGTTGGGAAACCTGGGACAAATGATGAAATGTGAATATGAACTGCATTGTATCCATGTTATATTTCCTGAATTTAATAATTTTTCCATGGCTTCACAGAACAATAGCCTTGTTCTTAGGAAATCCACATCAAAGTATTTAGGAATTTGGATTTAGGAATAAAGGAACATGTCTCAACTCACAAATGACTCAGAAAAAAATAATATGTACACATGTAGTGGGAAAGAATGAATGATAAAGTAATGGGGCAATATGCTAATAATTGATTAATCTGAGTAGAGTATATACAGAAATTTTTTAATTATTCTTGCAGTTTAAAATTATACCAAAATTAAAGCTAAACAAGTATTATCATGCCCATAAATTTATTTTACCTGGGAAGCTTTGCACAATTTCCCAATATATTTGTGCAATATAGCAAATCAGCTTTCTTTTACTCCTTTCTCAAAATAAATTACCCTATATCGAATGTATACTTGCAAATTGAACCCAAATAACTCATGTAAGCTGAAAGTATAATTTCTAAAATGTGAATGGCACAAAGTTAGAAATGCTTAGATGTCTACCAAGGACATGACATTCTATTGCATATCACAGTAAATTCATGGCCAATATCTCTGCATTGTATAGTTCAGGCTTTCAATACACACTGAAAACTGAAACCACTTAAGATCTGAACATGATCAATGCAAAAAGATATACAAGAAACAATACAAAAGTATTTTTAAGACTCAGATTTTCATAAGTTTAACATTAGTTATGAATTCTTGAATTTTATCATTCCTATTTCTGGGCAATTGTTACTTTAAACAGCATGCAACAAATTATAATAACGGCTTCATAAATAACAAGTTTACTTTTGGAAAACAATTCTTTAAAATTTTAAATCCAGGAAAAAAAATTTAGGGAACTTACAGACGTTTGGGACATACTTGACTGTTGTGTGACACTTCCTGTGGGAGATGTAGAAGGTCTTCCACTGGACAAACTTGCCTAAAATAGTAAGACTTTTATAATACATCGGTAAAAACCTAAAGTTAAGAACTTTCTGGTACCATGATAACACCAAACCACAACAATAAATGTCAAAAGGCCTATGCATGAAACAATTTTACAGTCAACATGGCTTAAGCTTTGGGTAAACAGATTTTTTAAGTACGAAAAAGCTGAATGGTGAAAATGGGATCCAAAGACTAGTCTTATTTTTATTAACTACTTTATTGTCAGTTTCACTTTACGGGTCTCTGTCATCTTTAAAGTGGAATCACTACTCCAGAGTTATGAAAAAGAAATTAGAGCTACAGCAAGTGCCAGTGGGTTTCAGTTTCCTAACTTGTATCACGAACATGTTATTTAAAATTACACTACTGGCCGGGCGCGGTGGCTCACGCCTGTAATCCCAGCACTTTGGGAGGCCGAGGCGGGCGGATCACAAGGTCAGGAGATCGAGACCACGGTGAAACCCCGTCTCTACTAAAAATACAAAAAATTAGCCGGGCGCGGTTGTGGGCGCCTGTAGTCCCAGCTACTCGGGAGGCTGAGGCAGGAGAATGGCGTGAACCCGGGAGGCGGAGCTTGCAGTGAGCCGAGATCGCGCCACTGCACTCCAGCCTGGGCGACAGAGCGAGACTCCGTCTCAAAAAAAAAAAAAAAAAAAAAAAAAAAAAAAAAAAATTACACTACTAAGAAGAAGCAACAGCTGAGAATCTGTTGGTAACAGAAATAAACCTTTTTCAGGTTCAGTCAACTGAGATCCTCCTCCGGTGAGGGGATTTAAGATTAAATCTTAACAGCTTCATTTAAATAGTACAATAGTAACAAAAATATTTTTAAAAAACAAGCATTTAATAATGAAATCCTGTTATCAGTGGGAATAATATGATTGGATTTTAGAAAGATGGATATACATATCTTTGTATAGATAATTTCTGGAGAAGTATGTATTAAATTGTTACAGTGGCCACCTTTGAAGAATGGGAAACAGTGGTAGGCAGGGTAAAAGAACAGTTTTACTTTATCTCTTATAAACAATTTAAAATCGTTTCTTTTTTTATTTTGATTTTTTAATGAGTATAATTACCTACATAATTTTTTAAATCTTATTTTTAGTAAAAATACAATTTATGTAAGCCTAAGTACTCACTGTTGTACCTAGAACTATATACATATAACAAAGCCACTAGTTGAAGTTCTCCAGTCTGGATAAAAAGTACCGAGACAAAAGCTAGAAACAGAGTAACATAAAAAACATAGCCCCTTTTTCTCAATTAACTTCTATTTGGCAACCTATTATTTCCTTCAGGAAAAATAACCACAGGACATCTGAGAACTCTGAAATAATACCCAATGTATTTATTTTCAGTAACTACTTACAGAAAACAGAAACTTTGGTCTCATAAACTCTTAATTTGTTTTAGTCTTACCTGAACGGCAGCAAGGCTCTGAAGCTGGGAGCTGCTTAAATGCTGCTGCTGAAGAGCTGCAGTATGCAGCATTAAGTGCTGCTGTTGGGCTGCATACATTTGCTGAAGGTACTGAGCAGCTGAGCTGGGAGGCCGATGCAACGCCTGTTGAATTACCTGTGATAAGTCAATTGAACCAATGTCAAACCATAATCTCAACCTTTATCTTAATCAGAAAATGAAAATATAAAAAAGTAGCAGTTTAAAATTTCACTGTTTTAATACATAATATCATCAAGCTTATTAACATATCTCTTTCCTAGTTACATATCACTAGAAACCACTAACTTGTACACATCAAAACTACCCAGTGGGCTGGAAGCAGTGGTGCAAGCCTTTGGGAGGCCGAGGTGGGCGGATCACAAGGTCAGGAGTTTGAGACCATCCTGGCTAACATGGTGAAACCCCTCTCTACCAAAAACACGAAAAATTAGCCAGGAGTGGTGACACATGCCTGTAGTCTCAGCTACTCAGGAGGCTGAGGCAGGAGAATTGCTTGAACCTGGGAGGCAAAGGCTGCAGTGAGTGGAGATCATGCCACTGCACTCCAGCCTGGGCGACACAGCAAGACTCCATCTCAAAAAAAAACAACAACAACAAAACCCAGTGGACAATTCACAAAAGACAGGCCAACTAAGCATTTCAAAAGATTTTCGATCTCACCAGTAGTCAAAAACTTACAAATTAAAACATGATACTATTTTCCAACTTTCAGATGGATAAAGATTTAAAAGACTATTACTACTACCTGAGGAAGCCAATACTCCCATACTGCTAGTAATAATTTAAGTTGGTATAACCTTTTTGGATAAAACTTTGTAGAATTCAGGGCTTGGGTGTGGAGAGAAATACCTTTACCATGCAGTCATTACAAATAGTAATGTAGATCAGTGCTGTCCTATACAGTAGTCACTAGTCACATGTGCCTACTGAGCACTTAAAATGTGGCCAGTGCAACATTAATTAAATTGAATTTTAAATTGAATTTTAATTAATTTTAATTTTAATGTAAACGTAACTTGTGGTAACCACTGACCACTATAGTGCACATTGCTGATACTGATCTATATTTACTAACAAAAAAAAAATCAGTGGGTTACAAAATAGTATATAGAGTAAGATACCATTTTTGTATTAAAATATTTGAAAGAATCAGGCCAGGCACAGTGGCTCACACCTGTAATCCAGCACTCTGGGAGGCCGAGGCGGGTGGATCATGAGGTCAGGAGATCAAGACCATCCTGGCTAACACGGTGAAACCCTGTCTCTACTAAAATTACAAAAAATTAGCAGGATGTGGCGGTGGGCGCCTGTAGTCCCAGCTACTCGGGAGGCTGAGGCAGGAGAATGGCGTGAATCTGGGAGACAGAGCTTGCAGTGAGCCAAGATAGCTCCACTGCACTCCAGCCTGGGCGAAAAAGTGAGACTCCATCTCAAAAATATATATATATTTGAAAGAATCCACAGGAAAACTTTCAAAGACCACTGATGAGTAGCTAGAGGTGATTTTTAGCTTCTAGTTCATACATTTCTATAAATGTCTGAAAAAATCTTACAATGAGTAGGTATTATTAATAATCATATAAGATTACAAAGCAGCTGGGCACATTGGTTCATACCTGTAATCTCACCACTTGGGGAGGCCAAGGCACGCTGATCACCTGAGGTCAAGAGTTCAAGACTCGCCTGGCCAACACAGCGAAACCCTGTCTCTACTAAAAATACAAAAATTGGCCAGGCATGGTGGCATGTGCTGTAATCCCAGATACGGGGGAGGCTTGAACCAAGGAGGTGGAGGGTGCAGTGACCAGAAATCATGCCACTGCACTCCAGCCTAGATGACAGAGCAAGACCCCATCTCAAAAGAAATGAAATAAAATAAAATTTAAAAAATTATAAAGCTATTTCTTCTTTAGAAAATTACTGAATAATTTTTAAAAATTTTAAATGTCAAATACCTTGTTTTGCTTCAACACTGAATAAAACTATTCTTACTTTAAAAATTCCTTAAAAAGTGTTAATTATTGTGAATATTTATTAGTAAAATGTAAAATCTGAGCCTGAAACTTCATAAATAAATATAGAAGTACTCTAGTAAAATCAGAGAAAACTCCTACACTTGTCCAAAAGGTTAAGTCAGAATAAGTCAATCCTATACAACCAAATCCAAAAGTCACACTGTGCTCACTGTGACTCAAACAGCACAGAATCCTAATCGCAGCATCAAACCAGAGTCTTCAAAGAGCTAAGAGAATAATAGTGCCATAATCCTATAGCTTGAGGGTCTCTCAGGACATCTTGAACCATAATACCATGAATCCTTTTATCTAAATTTCAAGAAAGCGTATTTCTGTGTTATTGTTTATTTTCATGTGTTAATATCTCATCTCTCCAACTATAGACTGCTATGCCTGATACAAATTTCTGTCACAAAATCAATGGGAGCTTTTGACCCCTACCTGCAGGCAACTATAGGCCAGCATTAAGTGATTCAGTATTACAACAACATACCTTTTTTAGTCAGATCAATCTCTATTTGTTCTTCTAATTCCATAACAAAATTCTAAAATCACTGGACAATATCCAGAAAAAACTTCTAAAATCAAACTGAAATAACAATCTATTTGATACATACTTTTGTCAGAGTATACTCATTTTTTCTGTTGTCAGCACAGTCTTTCCCTACTATTCAATGCTCAACTTATAGCAATGAGTAAATAAAAGTTATAGATACAGCACATTGTTCTTATTTATTATAAATTCTTATTCACCCAAGGAGGGTGAAGAGAATTCCCAGGACTGAAAACGAAAGCTGGAAAATTAAAGAATTACGTAAGTAGTTCAATAAATATTGACTGATTGCATTTTGGGAGAAGTAATTCTATGGTCTCATAAGAACCAGAGTTAGTGCTATTTATGAGATATATCTACATCTACGTATCTTTTTATTAATTTTTTATTAATCTATGCAGCTTAATTGAAAACTAGAGGACAAAATAGTATATTAAGCTATCATATTATCAGTCAGGCGTGGCAGCTCATCCCAGCACTTTGGGAGGCCAAGGCAGGAGGATAGCTTAAAGAAAGAAGGTCAAGACCAGCCTGGGCAACACGGTGAGATCCTGTCTCTACAAAATAAAAAAATTAGCCAAGCATAGTGGCATGTGCCTGTAGTCTCGACTACTCAGGAGGCTGAAGCAGGAGGATCACTTGAGCCCAGGGGGTTGTGAGCTGTGATCATGCCACCAGACTCCAGCGTGGGCAACAGAGAGAGAGAGGAAAAAAAAAAAAGGGCCAGGCGCGGTGGCTCACGCCTATAATCCCAGAACTTGGGGAGACTGAGGCAGGCGGATTATCAGGTCAGGAGATAGAGACCATCCTGGATAACATGGTGAAACCCCGTCTCTACTAAAAATATAAAAAATTAGCTGGGCACGGTGGCACGTGCCTGTAGTCCCAGCTACTCGGGAGGCTGAGGCAGGAGAATCACTTGGACTGGGGAGGTGGAGGTTGCTGTGAGCCAAGATCATGCTACTGCACTCCAGCCTGGGCTACAGGGCGAGACTCAGCCTCAAAAAAAAAAAAAAAAAAAAAAAAACCTACATCCTTTTCTCTACATCCATTACCTCAGCGAAAGGTAAAAAGCATTAAAACCCCACTCTGCATGCAAGTTTCAATTTCTGGTGAACCGGCTGGTTCCACTCCACAGTTACTTCGGAAAATTAAATCCGAAACCATAAAATAGTTAAATAGACATTATACTGGGGTATCCACCATGGAAACATGGAGCAGAGGAAGGACTATATTGCAAGCAGTTGTTTTCAGGGTAGATGCAATTACCCTGATTCTACCGAAAGAAAGCAGGTATAATAGAAAAAATAAGAATTCAGAGTGATTAAGGGCACAAAGGCTGAAGTCTGAGAACTAGCTAGGTGAGTTTGGGAAAGTTATTTAGCCAATTTAAAACATTTATTTTCCCATCAGTAAAATGGAGATAATAATAATAGCTCCTTCATAGACGGATGGTAACTATTAATGGAGGTAATTCATGTAACATTTATCAAATGTTTGGCACGTAGTAATTATTCAATAAGTATTAGCTATTACTATCTACTGGAAACCTATAATGTGCCTTACACAGTTCTAGATACTTCATTTAATCTCAAAGATACTTCATTTAATCCTCAGAGTAACTAATGAAATAGGTAGTCTCACCCTCATTTTAGTTTTCTGAGGCTTAAGGGGATTATGTCTCATGTCCAAGGCTATATAACTCCTAAAGATAATGAAAACGGAATTCAAACAAAGCATAATAGAGTTGAAGGTCCATGCCTTTTTTTATATAATACCATATTGCCCCAACCTCCTCCATTATCATAAATGTTAACTAAGTAAACTTTACTTTCTCAACTAAGTGACTTCCTAGTTCAATATTCCCTTCCCCCTCTGCTCCTAAGGGATTTAGAATGGATCCTCCTGCTTACGGGTCTTAGGCCACCTGGGTTTAAAATGAACTTCATAACATATCTACACACCTTAACAGATCTCCTTGAGTCTATATTTTGAGTTCCAATATAAAATAGAAAAACCTACAGCCATTCTGCATGTTGGGGCTCCAGGTTGAGTGTCTTCACATTGCAGCAGCACCCTAGAGACTTTCCCCTTATAATTTTCTTTACACATAATCTTATAAACTACACGCTGACAAATGTAAGCCTTCTCAATACTATATATACATACATATATATATAAAAAAAAAATTTTTTTTTTTTTGAGACGGTGTCTCGCTCTGTCGCTCACGCTGGAGTGCAGTGGCGCAATCTTGGCTCACTGTAAGCTCCGCCTCCCGGGTTCATGCCATTCTCCCGCCTAAGCCTCCCACATAGCTGGGACTATAGGCGCCCGCCACCACGCCCGGCTAATTTTTTGTATTTTTAGTAGAGACGGGGTTTCACCGTATTAGCCAGGATGGTCTCGATCTCCTGACCTCGTGATCCGCCTGCCTCAGCCTCCCAAAGTGCTGGGATTACAGGCATGAGCCACTGCACTCGGCTTTTTTTTTTTTTTTTTTTTTTTTGAGATGAAGTCTCACTCTTTTTGCCCAGGCTGGAGTGCAGCAGCGCACTTGGCTCACTGCAACCTCTGCCTCCAGGGTTCAAGTGATTCTTCTGCCTCAGCCTCCCAAGTAGCTGGCATTACAGGTATGCACTACCATGCCTGGCTAATTTTTGTGTTCTTAGTAGAGACGGGATTTCACCATGTTGGCAAGGCTGTTCTCAAACACCTGAACTCAAGTGATCTGCCAGCCTTGGTCTCCCAAAGCGCTGAGATTACAGATTTGAGCCACCACACCAGGCCTTTTTTTTTTTTTTTTTTTTGAGACGGGGTCTCACTCTGTCACCTAGACTAGAGTACAGTGGTGTGATCACAGTTCACTGCAGCCTTGACCTCCTGGGCTCAAGCAATTCCCCCACATCAGCCTCCTGAGTAGCTCGGACCACTAGCGCACACCACCATGCCCTGCTAATTTTTGTATTTTCTGTAGAGATGGGGTTTTAACATGTTGTCCCAGCTGGTCTCCAACTCCTGAGCTCAAGCTATCTGCCTGCCTTGGCCTCCCAAAGTGTTGGGATTATAGGTGTGAGCCACCACACCTGGCCAATAGTATGATTATTAACTAACTTTGTTGGCTGTTGCTGTGGTTGAATGTGTCCCCCAATTAAGTATGTGTTGGAAACTTAATCTCCAATGCAACAGTGTTAAGAGGTGGGACCCCTGAGGGGTGATTAGGCCATAAGGACTCCACCCACATGAATAGATTAAAGGATATTTTAAAAGGGCTTGAGGCTGCAAATTTGTTATCTTGCTCTCTAGTCTTCCACCATGGAATGAGGCAACAAGAGGGCCCTCGTGAGATGCCAGCACCTTCATATTGGACTTCCCAGCTTCCAGAAACATGAGAAGTAAGTTTCCTTTCTTTACAATTACCCAGTCTTGGTATTCTGCTATAGCAACACAAAACGGTTTGAGACAGTTGACTCAAACATTAGTAATTCTAACTGTACATTTGAGAATATGAAACAATACATAAATCCGGCTTAAGCAAAAAGTAATATGACATTTAAGTCTTAGACTACCCATCACTACAGCTGAAATACCTGTACAGCATGTCGGTCTGAACCACTGTAGACAGAGATCTGTGGCTGCTGCATTCGAGAGGAGGAAGTGGTGATGGTGGTGGTGGTGGTACTGCTGGTTGTTGTTGACACAGAAGATGTTCCCGGGTTTGGTTCACTATCCATAGCTGTACTATGATCCTTAAATCTGGCAGGTCACACAAAGGGTTTGTATTGGTAAAAGCATTATCTTATGAGCTTTAAAGAATATTCATTCCAAAGAAATAATCAGCAGTAATCTAAACTGCTAGGAACGCCCTCATAAAAGAGAGCACAGAGTCCCTGTAAGCACTTAGAAGGGAAAAATACTTCACATATATGGAGCATATTTAATAGTTAATACCTACTACATTTGAATTCAAATGATTCAGAATATGTAACTCAGATAAAGCATAGCCAAAAGTTTATCTTCGCATTACCGAAAGATTTGTTTTAAACCAAAACAGGTGATGAGAGAATACTAAACTACCTAGGAAAATAAAAATTTAAGCAGTATCAGAGTATTTTAAAACACTTCTTTACATTCTTTTGATTACACTAATTATAAACTAAAGTCATTCTTACCTATACATTAGAACAGAATGCCTAAAGACTGTTTTAGTTTACCATATATACTTTGCTTAAACTAGCTTAGTTTACCATATATACTTTGCTTAAAAAATAAGTTCTTTTTAAAAAATGTTAAAAAGTGTTTTTTTTAACTCACACTGGCTTTTCCCCAATCAGTCTACAACACTGTCCTTACTACTTCTAATGACTGAGTTATACTTATTAGCAGGTTGCTGTAAGAACACAGAGAAGCAGCTAACAGCAACTTCCCATATCCTTACAAAATCTTTTTCACAAAGAATTACTCCAGACTTTGAAAACATGGCCGGGCGCGGTGGCTCAAGCCTGTAATCCCAGCACTTTGGGAGGCCGAGGCGGGCGGATCACAAGGTCAGGAGATCGAGACCACAGTGAAACCCCGTCTCTACTAAAAATACAAAAAATTAGCCGGGCGCGGTGGCGGGCGCCTGTAGTCCCAGCTACTCAGGAGGCTGAGGCAGGAGAATGGCGGGAACCCGGGAGGCGGAGCTTGCAGTGAGCCGAGATCGCGCCACTGCACTCCAGCCTGGGCAACAGCGTGAGACTCCGTCTCAAAAAAAAAAAAAAAAAAAAACATAAATTATGTCCCTTCCTCATGAATGGACAGTAAAGTACACTTTTATACCAGACTTTCTGATCTTTTCCCTCCAATACTATAATCTTACTTGTTGTACAAAATTCCACTAAATACGGAATCTGTATTTGAATAAATTCAAACATTTTAAGTCAATTCTAAGGACCTCCATATTGTTAGAAACCAGAACAGCAGTAGTTTTTGTCAGGTCAGAAATGTACCTCGAAGATGAAAAGCACACAAGAGATTTTACTGGTTTTATCTTCCCTTTTTTTAAGGTCTTTTCTTCTGAGAAACTAAATCCCACCCACCCCACATTAGCAGTACTGACAAGAATGTAACAAGAACACTTTCTATTCCACAAAAAAAAAAATCAATTTGGCACTAATTGGTACACATACACTAGTCCCATAGCGTTGCTTTTTTAAATACATATTTTCTTTGTTCTATATTACGTATGTAAACAGTATTTATATTCTCTGAGGAACCAAATGTAGAAAAAAAGAACAAAAAAAAAAAACATTTAATAAGAGGAAAAGTGGGGGCCTTGAGTGGCGGTTTGCACCTGTCATCCTACCACTTTGGGGGAGGATTGCTTGAGCTGAGGAGTTCAAAGCCAGCCTGGGCAACAATAGGGAAACTCTGTCTCTACAAATGAAAAATAAAAAATTAGCCAGGCCTGATGGCACAGGCCTGCGGTCCCAGCAACTTGGGAGGCTAAGGTGGGAAAATCGCTTGAGCCCAGGAGGTCCATGCTGCAGCGAGCTATGATCACGCCACTGCACTCCAGCCTGGGAGACAGAGTGAAAGACGCTGTCACAAATAAAGAAAAAGAAAATAAGAGGAAAAGTGAAAGGAAAACCGTCAGAAAGAAAGCTGACTCCTCACTCACTTTTTGGATTAGTGAATAATTCATATATCTTTATGCTTCTGGTTTGGTTTTTTTTTCCCAAACTGCCTTCCAATCAAATCACAGCATCATATAGTAACTGTTCAACATTATACAGTATTAGTGGTAGATAAGGTAAACTTTTTACCAAACTGCTGCCTGTCATACTACTATCGTATAGTGTACCAATGACATGCAAAAGGCGAGCTTAAGTTCTGGTCTTTTTAAAGTGTTAATCTGCTCAACCATGCCCTCCAATCCAAACAGTATGGTAAACAGTTCTAACTACGAACCAAAAATGGTCACAGAGAATCCAAATTCTAGGCGTAAGTCTAAACATCGGTGAGTGGAACTGGCCAAACCATCGCACTGCATTTTGAGGCCTGGCACAAAAGAACAATTTTGGAAACTCCACCGTCTAGGCATACTAATACCCGCAAAATACAGCCAGCAGTTCTGGTGCACAAGAGGCCTACCCAGGAAACAGTAAGTTCTGGAGTCGTTAACTAAGCATAACGTCACACCGACACACAAGAATGTGGCCTGCTTGTGAGGCAGCAACGCTGCAGCCAGAGACTCGAGGGAAAGATCTTTCTTTCAGGGTGTTTTCAGCCTCACGAGACTTGCAAGCAGCCCCCGCCGCTCTCAGGCCCACGCTGGGACAACTCCTGCAGGCCTCCGGCACGAGGGTTGTGGACAGCCCCGCGTCTCGGGTTCTCCCGCTGAGAAGGAGTGGGGTGGTGCCGAGGCGGGAAAGAGCGGAAGGCGAAGGAGGCCTGGCAGTGCCCGCCCTGCCCTACGCAGCCTCCGCGGGCCCCTGCGCAGGCAGCCGTAACAAGGCTGCCCGCCGGGCCCACTTGCAGAAATGACAGCGCCTGAGGAGCCCACCCGGGCTCGTTCCCCGGAAAGCCCCAGCTCCCGGAGTCCCAACGGTGACCCTGCGCGCAAGGCCGAGCAGATCCGGGACCTGACGGCGGAAGGGGCGCTCCTGCCTGGAGGGTAACTGAACCCTAGAGTTCGCCTTCGCCCCCCGACACGGGCCTAGCAGGCTCCTCCACGATAAGACGGGTGTCGAGTCTCTCTTTCCCCACACTGCCCGCGAAAGAGCCCTGAGCTTTCCCCTGGGGGAACGTGTCGCTGCCCCAACTCGCCCCCCTAGTTACGACATCAGTCACCATCTAGTCACTCACTCCGCTTCCGCCATCTTCTCTCCTCCATCACTAACACGGGTTGCGCATGCGCCCCCCTGGAGGCGGCGGGCGGGGAGGGGAGGGGCGGGGTCGGCTCAGCCCCAGGAGCCCGAGGTCACGTGGGGTCCTCAGCTTCCAATCGCCCCCGCCCACCTCAGGAATTGCTCTCTCTGGAAAGTGACCAGGTTTCCCCAACTTAGATACTAGTGTCTACTCTCCAACCTCTCGCTTTCTCTCGTCCAAGATCTTCTTCTTGGGGAGGGATCTGTAATAAAGATATAAAAAGTTATCTTAGATTGTTAAATTTAAAATTTAAAGAATACGGGTGCGGTGGCTCGCCTGTAATCCCAGCACTTTGGGAGGTTGAGGAGGGTCTCTTGAAGCGAGGAGTTCAAGTTTGAGCCTTGACAACAAAGTGAGACCCTGACTCCACCAAAAAAAAAACCCAACAACAACAATAATAATAATAAAAATTTTGAGGAATATCTAAAATATAGCAAAGTCTATGCAAACTGCAGAGTGGTTTCAAAGAAAATACCCACGAGGATTGGAGGCTGAGGTCTCAGGGGGAAAGGACATTCAGGGCTGGCTGCAGGGCTTGTTGCCTGGGAGCTTTGGAGTTTGGGGGTCCCAACAAGCAGTGCCTCTCTCCAGCTGAATGATAGTGTTCAGATGCCAGTGAATGAGTGGTTAAGGAATCATCCTGACTACCCTAGGCATATCATTCATGGCTTCAATATGAATTTGCTGAGCGCTTAGTAGGAACTGCAAACTTGAATACCACAAGTAACAAGCAGAAACAGCCACCAGTTTGCTGGTGTGGTCTGCTAAATGCCAACAACTCAGGTGTGTGAGACAAACACATAAAGATGAGTAAAATAACACATTTCAATATAAATATGAAATAGTAAAGATGAGTCCTTGTCTTCCAAGAAGTAGCAGAGGGGGTTTTATGGACATTTGCATACAATATAATAAGTGTTCTGAAGGTGGGGACAATGGCTCACCCTCATAATCCCAGCACTTTGGGAAGTGAAGTCGGGGGGGATTGCTTGAGCCCGGGAGTTTGAGACCAGCCTAGGCAACATGGGGAAACCCCATCTCTACAAAAACTACAAATATTAGCCGGATGTCATGGTGTGCACCTGTGGTCCCGGCTACTCAGGAGGCTAAGGAAAAAGTGTTCTGAAACAGATTTAGTAAGTGCTTTGGAAACTTTAAAGTTCAAGGTGTATAATAAATCTTTACCACCCTTTACAGAAAAAAAAAAAAAAAAAGCATATGAACCATAGACAATGTCTCTTTTTGCATTTTGTGAGATGATGGAGTCACAATAATTTCAAGAACTGAAAATGAAGTATTGATACAAATCCATCCTGAAGTGTAATATGGTCTAATGAAAAGTATACTTAATCTTAGAAATCCTGTATTCCAGGATGTGCCTAAGGAAGGGAAAAGAACATTTCCTTTCTATGTGAGCTTAAATTGTCCCTTTGCCTGCTTTTCCCATCTGGTAACATCTTTTTTATCTTGTCTTCCTAATAACAAGCAGTACTATCTACTACTACTTCTAGAATTCATTGAGAAAGTCTTTTTTTAAAAGTCCCTGTAGGCCAGGCACAGAGGCTCACTCCTGTTATCCCAGCAATTTGGGGGGCCGAGGCAGGCGGATAACCTGAGGTCAGCAGTTCAAGACCAGCCTGGCCAACATGGTGAAACCCCATCTCTACTAAAAATACAAGAATTAGCTGGGTGTAGTGGCACCCGTTTATAATCCCAGCTATTCCAGAGGCTGAGGCAGGAGAATCACCTGAACCTGGGAGATGGAGGTTACGGGGAGATAGTGCCACTTCATTACAGCCTGGGAAACAGAGTGAGACTCCATCTCAAAAGAAAATAAAAAGTCCTGTAGATGCTTTAAAATATTACTGCTTTTTCTTTCATTCTGACTTGCTCATAGATCATTGTTATTAAACTTTTTTTTTTTAATTGAGACAGTCTCGCTCTGTCATCCAGGCTGGAGTGCAATGACATGATCTCGGCTCACCACAACCTCCACCTCCCGGGTTCAAGCGATTCTCATGCCTCAGCCTTCCGAGTAGCTGGGATTACAGGCACGCACCACCACGCCCGGCAAACTTTTTTTATATTTTTGGTAGAGACGAAGTTTCACCATGTTGGCCAGGCTGGTCTCGAACTCCTGACGTCAGGTGATCCACCAGCCTCGGCCTCCCAAAGTGCTGGGATTACAGGCGTGAGCCACTGCACCGAGCCTTTTATTAAACTTCCAAGAATCGGCCAGGCGCGGTGGCTCACGCCTGTAATCCCAGCACTTTGGGAGGCCGAGGCCGGTGGATCACCTGACGTCAGGAGTTCGAGATCAGCCTGGCCAACATGGTGAAACCCCGTCTCTACAAAAAATACATAAATTAGCCCAGCGATAGTGGCATGTGTCTGTTATCCCAGCTACTCTGGAGGCTGAGGCATGAGGATTGCTTGAACCCGGGAAACGGAGGTTGTGGTAAGCGGGGATGGTGCCACTGCACTCCAACCTGGCAACAAAGCGAGACTCTGTCTAAAAAAAAAAAACAAAAACAAAAAAGAAAACCATAACAAAAAAACCACAAAACTTTAAAGAATCAACTATACATTGGTATTGCTAAAACTATTTTGTTCAGAGAAATAAAAGTGAAGAAAGCACAGTCTTAGGCCTAAACATGGAAAATGCATAAATCAAAGATGTATTTGGGATACATAGGCCAAAATTGTTCTTTTTTATCCCCCTTTCGCTTGAACATCTAGGTCCTATATCCCTAGTGTTACCTCGTACAGATTGCCTTTAAAAATGAGAATATAGGCTGGGCACGGTGGCTCACACCTATAATCCCAGCACTTAGGGAGGTCGAGACGGGCAGATCACAAGGTCAGGAGATTGAGACCATCCTGGCCAACATGGTGAAACCCCGTCTCTACTAAAAATACAAAAAAAAATTAGCCGGGCATAGTGGCGGGCGCCTATAGTCCCAGCTACTCGGGAGGCTGAGGCAGGAGAATGGCGTGGACCCGAGAGGCAGAGCTTGCAGTGACCCGAGATCATGCCAATACACTCCAGCCCGGGCAACTGAGCGAGACTCTTGTCTCAAAAAAAAAAAAAGAGAGAATATATGTCCGGGCACGGTGGCTCATGCCTGTAATCCCAGCACTTTGGGAGGCCAAGATGGGCAGATCGCCTGAGGTTGGGAGTTTGAGACCAGCCTGGCTAGCATGGTGAAACCTGGTCTCTACTAAAAATACAAAAATTAGCCAGGCGTGGTGGCAGGCGCCTGTAATCCCAGCTACTTGGGAAGCTGAGGCAGAAGAATTGCTTGAACCCAGGAGGCAGAGGTTGCAGTGAGCTGAGATCACGCCATTGCACTCCAGCCTGGGCAACAGAGGGAGACTCCATCTAAAAAAAAAAGGGGGAGTGGGGTGGGGGGAGTATATGTTGGGTAAAATCAGAATAGTATTGTTTTTAGAAACATTTCGATGCTCAATACTTATTATAACAGCTAACACTTGTATTGCCTTTTATAAAGTGCAAAGGATTTCCATAAAACTCATTTGTTGATCTTCACAATAACTCTGTGATACAGTTATCATGATTTCCATTTAGCATGGAAGTATAGTGAGGTTCAAGGTAATTAAGTGCCTTGGGTGACTGCTAACGTGTACCAGAAGTGGAGTTCTAATTTAAGGTTGCCATCTCCAAAGCTAAGTTTTGTTCACTACATCATTCAGCAAACCACTATGCAAAACATTAAAGGGGACAAAGTATGATGAAAAACTACTCTCAAGAAACTTACCGGCCAGGCACGATGGCTTATGCCTATAATCCCAGCACTTTGGGAGGCAGAGGCAGGCGGATCACCTGAGGTCAGGAGATTTAAGACCGGCCTGGCCAACATGGTGAAACCCCATCTCTACAAAAATACGAAAATTGGTTGGGCACGATGGTCCAATCACAGCTACTCAGGAGGCTGAGGCAGGAGAATCACTTGAACCCGGGAGGCGGAGGTTGCAGTGAACCGAGATCGCGCCATTGCACTGTTGCCTGGGTGACGAAGCGAGACTCCGTCTCCCCCCCCCCCCCAAAAAAAGAAGCAGCTTATCAATTGTCTGATCAAACAGAAGGTATTTCACCTTGATTATTTCCTAGGGGAAAAAAATGTCTATGGTATGCTATGCTAGCAGGTTGGACTTTCTCAATTTTTGCAGGAACCATTACCTTGGAAAAGTACAAAGATCCTATTTTATTTTAGAAAAACCCCTCTAGTTTTGTGAACGATGGATTGGAGGAAAGTGTAACTGGGGAGAGGATCAGTTGGGAAACTGTGCATTAATCCTTATAGAAATAATAAGGGTTAGGGGAAGGAGAGGGAGGGCTGAATTAAACTTTTAGTTCCTTAGTGGCACAGTCACATTTCGGGTATTCAATAGGTACAAACGGCTAGTGGCTACCATATTGGACAGTACAGATGTAGAACATTTCCATCATCACAGATAGTTCTACTGGACAGCACTGGCCTGGTCTGTTGATCAGGGGTTGCCAAACAACAGCCCACAGACTAAGTCTAGACTGTAACTTGTTTTTGTACTGCCTGCAAGCTAAGAATGGATTTTTACATTCTCTAATAATTGGAAAAAAATCAAAAGAATCATATGTTGTGACATGTGAAATTTATGGATTTCAGTGTCCATAAATAAAGTATTATTGGAACACAGCCACACTAATACCTTTATGTATTATCTGTGGCTGCTTTTATGCTACAAGGGCAGAGTTGAATAGCTGTGACAGACACCATGATGGTCCACAAAGCGTAGTATGTGTACTATCTAGCCTTTTTTTGTTTTGTTTTGTTTTGAGACCAAGTCTCACTCTGTTGCCCGGGCTGGAGTGCAGTGGCACTATCTCAGCTCACTGCAACCTCTACCTCCTGGGTTCAAGTGATTCTCCTGCCTCAGCTTCCCAAGTAGCCGGGAATACAGGTGTGAGCCACCACGCCTGGCTAACTTTTGTATCTTTTGTACAGACGGGGTTTCACCATGTTGTCCAGGCTGGTCTCGAACTCAAACTCCTGACCTCAAGTGATCCGCCCACCTCGGCCTCCCATAGTGCTGAGATTACAGGAATAAGCCACCGCGCATGGCCCTATCTAGCCTTTTACAGAAAAAGTTTGCTGATTATTCTACATCATTGACCACCCTGCACTGGGTTCTTTCAGAGTGCTTAATAGAGCACACACACTGTCGATGCCTCAGTTGGACCACAATTGCTCTCATAGGATATAATGTGATGAGACAAAAAGTCCAACAGACTTAGATCTAAATGCTGGGCTCACTCCTTTACCAAATGAGCCATGTGCAGCAAGTAATTTAATTGGTTCGAGTTTCTTGGGGTTTTTCTGGTTTTTGTTTTTGTTTGAGACAGAGTCTCATTCCGTTTCTTAGGCTGGAATGGTGTTGCGATCTCAGCTCACTGCACCTTCTGCCTCCTGGGTTCAAGCAATTCTCCTGTCTCAGCCCCCCGAGTAGTGGGGACTACAGGTGCCTGCCACCATGCCCGACTAATTTTTGTGTTTTTAGTAGATATGGGGTTTCACCTTGTCGGTCAGGCTGGTCTCCAACTCCTGACCTCAGGTGATCCATCCGCCTTGGCCTCCCAAAGAACTGGGATTACAGACGTAAGCCACCGTGCCCGGCCCAAGTTTTATTTTATAATGTGAAGAAAAAAGGGGATGATAATACCTCACAAGATTGTTGTAAAGTCTAAAAAAGTCTTCTCTTTCTTTTTTCATTTAATTCTTTTTAGAGACAATCTTGCTATGTTGCCCAGGCTGGCTGGAGTGCAGTGGCTTCTCACAGGTATGAACATAGCTCATTGTAGCCTTGAATTCCTGGGGCTCAAGTGATCTTCCTGCTTCAGCCTCCCGAACAGCGGGAACTACAGGCACTCACCACCATGCACCTATTTTTTTTTTTTTAACTATTTATCAAGGTCCTCCTTCATCTAGATTTGCTCAATAAATACGATTGAACATGCATAATAATCAATCAGTTTTAAATGCTTGTTGAGAGGATGAAGACTTGAATATTTCGTTGAATAAGACAAAATTTCAGTATAGCCTGTAAATTTGAATGACACATAGATAGACTTGCTTTCTCTTTAATACTCTAAAATCAAATACTTTTTTTTTTTGAGACAGAGTCTCACTCTGTCACCCAGGCTGGAGTGCAGTGGCCCAATCTGGATCTTGGCCTTGGCTCACTGCAAGCTCCACCTCCCAGGTTGAAGCAATCCTTGTACCTCAGCCTCCCGAGTAGTTGGGATTACAGGCGCACACCACCACACCTGGCTATTTTTTTGTATTTGTAGTAGAGATGGGGTTTCACCATATTGACCAGGCCGGTCTCAAACTCTTGACCTCAAGCCATCTACCTGCCTCAGCCTCCCACAGTGCTGGGATTGCAGGCGTGAGCCACCATGCCTGGCTCCAAATACTTCTACTAAACCAATTTTTTTCCTTTTTCTTTTTCTTTTTTTTTTTTTTTTTTGAGATAGAGTCTCATTCTGTCACCCAGGCTGGAGTGCAGTGGTGTGCTCTTGGCTCACTGCAATCTCCGCCTCCTGGATTCAGGCAATTCTTATGCCTCAGCCTCCCAAGTAGCTAGGGTTACAGGCTCACACCACCACGCCCGGCTAATTTTTTGTGTTTTTAGTAGAGATACAGTTTCACTATGTTGGCCAGGCTGATCTTGAGCTCCTGACCTCAGGTGATCTGCCTGCCTCAGCCTCCCAAAGTGCTGGGATTACAGGCATGAGCCACCACGCCTGGTCATAAAAGCAAATTTTATTGAAACTGTCTTGCTACCTCTCACCTACTTTTGCAGTAGATCATTATGTTAATCATATGCTTGGCTGGGCACAGTGGCTCATGCCTGTAATCCCAGCACTTTGGGAGGCCAACATGGGCAGATTACCTGAGGTCAGGAGTTCGAGACCAGCCTGGCCAACATGGTGAAACCCTGTCTCTGCTAAAAATACAAAAAATTAGCCGGGCGTGGTGGTGCACCTCTGTAATCCCAGCTACTAGGATTACTAGGGAGGCTGAGGCAGGAGAATCAGTTGAACCCGAGAGGCAGAGGTTGCAGTGAGCCGAGATCGCGCCATTGCACTCCAGCTTGGGCAACAAGTGCAAAACTCGAAACTGTCTCAAAAAAAATCACATGCTTACCGGTCTTACTTTCCCTTATATACAAGTGGGCGGCACTGTACACAGTTGGCTGTATCTCCCTTGGTGCTGAAGAGTGAAGAGTGGAAACAGAGCATTAGAGTTGGAAGGGACTTCCAAATTGATGTGACCCATACTGAGGAAGAATCCTTGGCAAAAGCAGAATCTGAACTCTGACCTCCTATCCTCTCATTCCAGAATTTTTTGCTTGGTGCCACAAGGCCTCACTACAGGTGTAAGTGCTCAATAAACACTTTTGGAGGTGTAAGTGCTCCAAAGTGCTCAATAAACACTTGAAGATGCTGTACACTCTCGTTTCCGTTCTGCTTTTACGCTTAGTTTCTGCTCAGCATTGTGGCAGCTTAGAAGCACTGTTGTAAAGCAGGGCTTTTGAATCACACAAACTAAGGCTTGAATCCTGGCTCTACCATGCACCAGCTCTGTGACTTCTTACAATCCTATCAGCTCTATCTTCAAAATATAACCCCATCTCTGGCCACAGCACTGTGAACATGCACAAATTCCTCAAAACACATATCAAATCTGACATTTTTTTACCACCTCCACCATTATCAGCCTAAGTCAAGACACGATTTCTTTCCTGGACCACAGCAACAGGCTTCTGACAGGTCACCCGGCCTCTGTTCTTGTTCCTCTACAGTCTATTCTGCGTACAGTACCTTCAGGAAGAAATGTAAACCAGAGTGTCACTGTTCTCTCAAATCCCCCAGTGGATTCGTGTCTCACCAATATGGCCCTGAGTGATCTTCCCTTGCTCTGTTGGCTGCAGCCACACTGGCCTCCTTATTTCCCCTGTTAGCACTTGCTACTTCCCCAGCCAGGGATGCCTTTCACACTGACTTCACTTCCTCATTCCATCCAGACCTCTGTTCAAACATCTCCTCAGAGAGCACTCCTTGACCACCCAACCTAATATGGCCCTCTCATCACTTTTCTTCCCTTATCCCACTAACTTTTCTTCATAGCACTTCATTGCAATAGACATTATATACATACATACTTGTTTATTTATTTACTATTCCCACCAACCTCCAGGTTGTAAGCTCCACATTTTGCTCACTGTGCTATTCCTGGTTCTTAATACCTTAAGTGCTCAAAAATCATGCATTTAATGAATGAAACTCCTTAACCTCTCTAATCCCCACTTTGCTAATCTAAAAAATGAGAATAATATTTACCACAAAGTTATTGTGAAATTAAATAAAAAATGAAATGATGTATATAAACAGAACATCAAAAATGCTCAATAAGTGTAGCTGTTATTGTTCACTTTTTGTTTTACCACATATTATTATGCTAAACTAAAGCAAAGTAATCCTTCTATCCTATTTCCAAAGGACATATTCTTTAATTATGAAGCAATCCCTACTTTTGAAAGTTAGCTTTATACATTTCTTTAATTTGCATATGCTATATTTTGAAATATTTGGCTTCTGTAACTGATTTTTGCTTGTATGCTTCTAATGTATTAAAACAAAAATTTTGGCCAGGCACGGTGGCTCACGCCTATAATCCCAGCACTTTGGGAGGTTGAGGCAGGTGGATCACGAGATGAGGAGTTTGAAACCAGTCTGGCCAAGAGAGCGAAACCCCATCTCTACTAAAAATACAAAAAATTAGCCGGGTGTGGTGGTGTGTGCCTATAATCCCAGCTACTCAGGAGGCTGAGGCAGGAGAATAACTTGAACCTGGGAGGCAGAGGTTGCAGTGAGCCAAGATCATGCCATTGCACTCCAGCCGGATGACGGTGCGAGACCCTACCTCAAAAATAAATAAATAAAAATTTTTGGCCAGGTGAAGTGACTCGCAATAGTCCCAGCTACTCAGAAGGCTGAGGTGGGAGGATCATTTGAACACAGACGTCCAAGGTTATAGTGAGCCATGATCGTGCCATTGCATTCAAGCCCAGGTGAAAGAGCAAGACCCTACTATCTCAAAAATAAGTAAATAAATATTAAAAATAAAAAGCTTTATATCAGTGTCACGTCAAATCTTTTTTTTTTAGCTCGTTTTGTTGACCTCCAAAAGTGCTGGCATTACAAATGTGAGCCATCACACCCAGCCCAGAGAAAACATTCTAAAGAGCTGTTATTGTCGTAATTGTAGAAATGTTCAAGGACCTCAGCAGAAACCTTACAAACCAGAAGGGATTGGGATCCTATCTTCAGCTTCCTTAAACTGAGTAACAGTCAGCCAAGAATTATTCTTATTATTTTTTTTTAGACAGAGTCTCACTCTGTCACCCAGGCTGGAGTGCAGTGGCACGATCTCAGTTCACTGCAACATCTGCCTCCTGGGTTCAAGTGATTCTCTTGCCTCAACCTCAAAAGTAGATGGGATTACAGGCATGTGCCACCATGCCCTGCTAATTTCGTAGTTTTAGTAGAGGTGGGATTTCACTATGTTGGCCAGACTGGTCTCGAACTCCTGACCTCATGATCCGCCCACCTCGGCCTCCCAAAGTGTTGGGATTACAAGCGTGAGTCACCATGCCCAGCAAGAATTTTTTTTTTTTTTTTTTTTTTTTTTTTTTGAGACGGAGTCTCGCTCTGTTGCCCAGGCTGGAGTGCAGTGGCCGGATCTCGGCTCACTGCAAGCTCCGCCTCCTGGGTTTACGCCATTCTCCTGCCTCAGCCTCCTGAGTAGCTGGGACTACAGGCGCCCGCCACCGCGCCCGGCTAATTTTTTGTATTTTTAGTAGAGATGGGGTTTCACCGTGTTCGCCAGGATGGTCTCAATCTCCTGACCTTGTGATCCGCCCACCTCGGCCTCCCAAAGTGCTGGGATTACAGGCGTGACACCGTACCCAGCCCGAATTTTTTTTTTTTTTAAGACAGGGTCTCACTCTCTTGCCCAGGCTGGAGTGGAATGGCAGGATCATGGCTCACTGAAACCTCAACCTCCCCGGGCTCAAGTGATCCTCCCACTTCAGTGCACCCCACCACACGTGGCTAATTTTTGTATTTTTTGTACACATGGGGCTTCGCCATGCTGCCCAGGCTGGTCTTGAACTCCTGAACTCAAGCCATCTCCCATCTTGGCCTCCCAAAGTGCTAGGATTTACAGGCATGAGCTACCATGCCCAACCTAGCCAACGATTTTGTATGTAGCAAAACTAAGTTTCATAAATAAAGGAGAAATAAAATCATTTTCAGACAAACAAGTATTTAGGGAATTTGTCACCACCAGACCAGCACAACAAGAAGTGCTAAAAGCAGTTCTAAATCCCAAAACAAAAGACTGACATGCACTAGAGTAGAACCTCTTGATGGCATGAAACTCATGGGACATATAAAACAATAACACAATGAATAAAACAAAGTAGGTAACAAATAACATGATGACTGGAACAGTACCTCACATTTTTTTTTTTCCTTTTTTTTTTTTTTTTTTGAGATGGAGTCTCGCTCTGTCGCAAGGCTACAGTACACTGGCACAATCTCAGCTCACTGCAACCTCCGACTCCTCGGTTCAAGCAATTTTCTGCCTCAGCCTCCCGACTAGCTGGGATTACAGGCGCCTGCCACCACGCCCAGATAATTTTTGTATTTTTAGTGGAGACGGGGTTTCAACATGTTGGCCAGGATGGTCTCAATCTCTTGACTGCGTGATTTGCCCACCTCAGCCTCCCAAAGTGCTGGGATTACAGGTGTGGCCTTTTTGGGTTTTTTTTTTTTTTTTTTTTTTTTTGGTGGGGGGTGAGGAGACAGGGTCTTGCTCTGTTACCTGGGCTGGAGTGCAGTGGCACAATCTCGGCTCACTGTAACCTCCACCTCCTGGGCTCAAGTGGGCTTCCTACCTCAGCCTCCTGAGTAGCTGGGACTATAGGTGTGCACCATAACACCCAGCTAATTTTGTGTGGGGGTGTGTGCGTATTTTTTGTAGAGATGGGGTTTCACCATGTTGTCAGGCTGCTCTCAAACTCCTGGGCTCAAGCAGTTCTCCCACCTCGGCTTCCCAAAGTGCTAGAATTATAGGTGTGAGCCATCACCACGCCCAGCCTCAAATCTCAATATTAATGTTGAATGTAAACAGCCTAAATGCTTCACTTAAAAGATACAGATTGGCAGAATGGGTTTAAAAATTGCAAACCAAATATCTGCTGTCTTCAAGGGACTTATATAACACATAAAGAGTCATATAAACTCAAGGTAAAGGAGTGGATAAAGATATTCCATGCAAATGGAAACCCAAAGCAAGCAGGAGTAGCTATTCTTCTATCAGATAAGACAGACTTTAAAGCAACAACAGCCAGGTATAGCAGTTCACACCTGCAATCTCAGCCCTTTGGGAGGCTGAGGCAGGAGGATCCCTTGAACTCAGGAGTTCAAGACTAGCCTAGGCAACACAGCAAGACCCTGTCTCTATGGAAAAATTTAAAAATTAGCCAGGTGTGGTGGTGCGTGCCTGCAATCCCAGCTACCAAGGAGGCTGAAGTGGGACAATCACGTGTGCATGGTAGGTTCAGGCTACAAGTAAGCGTGATCATCCCACCATACTCCAGCCTGAGCAATAAAGCTAGACCCTGTCTCAATAAATAAATAAATAGCAACAACAATTAAAAAAGACAAAGAAGATAATTATATAATGATAAAAGGATCAATCCAACAAGAAGATATTACAATCCTAAATTCATATGTACCAACACTGGAGCACTAAGATTCATAAAACATTTACTACTAGACCTAAGAAATGAGATAGACAGCAACACAATATAGTAGGGCATTTCAACACTCTACTCGTGGTATTAGACAGATCATTGAGACAGAAGGTCAACAAAGAAAAAAATGGACTTAAAACTACATTCTAGAACAAATGGACCTAACAGATATTTACAGAACATTCTACCAGAGAACTGCAGGATAAACATTCTTCTCTTCAGCACATGGAACATTTTCCAAGACAGATCATATGATAGGCCACAAAATAAGTCTCAGCAAATTTTTAAAAATTGAAATTATATCAAGTATCTTCTCAGACCACAGTGGAATAAAACTAGAAATCAACCACAAAAGGAACCCTCAAAACTATACAAATATATGGAAATTAAACAATCTGCTCCTGAATGATTTTTGGGTTAACAATAAAATCAAGATGGCATTTAAAAAATTCTCTGAGGTTAGTGATAATAGTGATACTAAGTTATCAAAACCTCTGGGTTAAGCAAGCACTAAATGCCTGCATCAAAAAGTCTGAAAGATCACAAATCGATAACCTAATGTCACATCTCAAGGAGCTGGAGAAACAAGAACAAATTAAACCCAAAGCTTGCGGAAGAAAAGAAATAACAAAGATCAGAGCAGAAATTGAAACAAAAATAAACAACACAAAACATCAATGAAACAAAAATCTGGTTCTTTGAAAAGATAAACAACATTTATAAACCATTAGCTAGATCAATCAAGAAAAGAAGACAGAAGGCCAGATGCGGTGGCTCACGCTTGTAATCCCAGCACTTTGGGAGGCCGAGGCAGACGGATCATGAGGTCAGGAGATTGAGACCATCCTGGCTAACACAGTGAAATTCCGTCTCTACTAAAAATACAAAAAAATTAGCAGGGCGTGGTGGCAGGCTCCTGTAGTCCCAGCTACTCTGGAGGCTGAGGCAGGAGAATGGCGTGAACCCGGGAAGCGGAGCTTGCAGTGAGCCGAGATCTCGCCACTGCACTCCAGCCTGGGCGACAGAGTGAGGCTCTGTCTCAAAAAAAAAAAAAAGAAAAAAAGAAAAAAAAAAGAAAGAAAAGAAAAGAAAAAGAAGGAAAAGAAGAGAGAAGATTCAAATAAACTCAATTGGAAATGAAGCCGAAGACATGACAACCGATGCCACAGAAACAGGAAAGATCATTCTGGACTACTATGAAGACCTCTATGCACACAAACTAGAAATCTAGAGGAAATAGATACATTCCTGGAAACATACAACCCTTCTAGATTAAATCAGGAAGGAACAGAAACCCTGAACAGATCAATAACAAGCAGGGAGATTGAATCAGTAATTTAAAAATTGCCAGCCGGGTGCAGTGGCTCACGCCTGTAATCCCAGCACTTTGGGAGGCCAAGGTGGGTGGATCGCCCAAGCTCAAGAGTTTGAGAACAAACTGGGCAACATGGCGAAACCCCATCTCTACCAAAAATACAAAAAATTAGCCAGGCTTACTGGCACATGCCTGTGGTCCCAGCTACTTGGGAGGCTGAAATAGGAGGATTGGTTGAGCTTGGAAGGTGGAGGTTGAAGTGAGCCGAGATCATGCCACTGCACTCCAACCTGGGTGACAGTGAGACCCCATACCTCTTCCCACAAAAAAAATTGCCAGCAACAACAAAAAGCCCAGGTCTAGATGGATTCATGGCGAATTCTACCAGACATTGGCGAATTCTACCAGACATTCAAAGTAGAACTGGTGCCGATCCTACTGAAACCATTCCAGAAGACTGAGAAAGAGGGAAACCTCCCTAACTCATTATATGAAGCCTATATCACTCTGATACCAAAACTAGGAAAGGACATAACAACAAAAAAAGAAACCCTTAAGACCAATACCCCTGATGAACATAGAACATAGATGCAAAAATCCTCAACAAAATACTAACTAATGGAATCCAACAGCACATCAAAAAAATACGCCATGATTAAGAGGGTTTCATCCCAGGGATGCAGGTTTAGTTTAACATATGCAAGTCAATAAATGTGATACATCACATCAACAGAATTAAAAACAAAAGCTATATGATGATTTCAATAGATGCAGAAAAACCATTCAATGTAATCCAGTATTGTTTTATGATAAAAACCCTCAAGAAAGTAGGCATAGAAGGGACTTATCTCAAAATGATAAAAGCCGTATATGACAAATCCACAGCCAACGTACTACTGAATGGGGAAAAGTTGAAAGTATTCCCTGCTGAGAACTGGAATAAGACAAGGATGCCTACTTTCACCACTTCTACTCAACGTAATACCGGAAGTCCCAGCCAGGACAATCAGACAATAGAAAGAAATAAAGGGGATCCAAATTGGAAAAGAGGAAGTCAAACTATTGCTATTTGCTGATGATATGATTGTATACCTAGAAAACCCTAAAGCCTCCTCCAAAAGACTCCTAGATTTGATAAATGAATTCAGTAAAATCTCAGGTTACAAAATCAATATACACAAATCAGCATACCAACAACGATCAAGCCCAGAGTCAAATCATTAACTCAATCCTTCCTACAACAGCTGCAAAAAAATAAAATACCTAGGAATATGCTTACTTAACCAAAGAAGTGAAAGATCTCTACAAAGAGAACTACAAAGCACTGCAGAAAGAAATCACAGATGACACAAACAAATGGCTTACAGAGTCTTTGTTTTTTTACTCAAAAACATCTTCCAACTTTCCTCTGCTTCCAACTGCCTTCATACTTCAGTCATTGAATTTCTCGTAAGCTAGGACTTTTTGCTGCTCTGCCTTTATGCTAACCATCAGTTCCACTTAAAACAGCAATAAGAAGAGATTGAGAGGGCCATGCGCGGTGGCTCACGCCTGTAATCCCAGCACCTTGGGAGGCCAAGGCGGGCAGATCACCTGAGGTCAGAAGTTTGAGATCAGCCTGGCCAATGTGGTGAAAACCCATCTCTACCAAGAAACACAAAACTTAGCCAGGTATGGTGGCAGGTGCCTGTAGTCCCAGCTACTCGGGAGGCTGAGGCAGAACAATCGCTTGAACCTGGGAGGCTGAGGTTGCAGTGAACCTGAGATCGCACCACTGCACTCCAGCCTGGGGAAGCGAGTGAGACTCCGTCTCAAAAAAAAAAAAAAAAAGAAAAGATGGAGGGGAGAAAGAGAAGGTTACATTTGTCGAACATGTATTGGATGCTCCACATACAATATCCCATCTAACTTGCACAGCAATTCCATGAAGTAAGTATACTAGCCACCCCTTATCAAAGGTTTCCCTTTCAGCAGTTTCAGTTACCTATAGTCAACCACAGTCCAAAAATATTAAATGGAAAATGGCAGAAATAAGCAATTCATACATTGCCCACCATTCTGAGTAGTGTGATGAAATCTCATGCTATCCTGTTCTGACCCACCCAGAAAGTGAATCATCCCTTTGTCCAGCATATCCACTCTGCCCTCACTACCTCCCTGTGAGTCACTTGCCATCTGGGTTAGACAGGCTGTTGAGGTCCCTCAATGCTTGTGTTTCAAGTTGCTCTTATTTTACTTAATAATGGTCCTAAAGCACAATGGTAGTGATGCTGGCAATTCAGATATGCCAAAGAGACGGCGTAAAACGCTTTCCTTAAGTGAAAAGGTGAAAGTTCTTGACCTAATAAGGAAAAACACAATCATATGCTGAGGTTGCTAAGATCTATGGTAAGAATGAATCTTCTATCTGTAAAATTGTGTAGAAGGAAAAAGAAATTCACGCATAGTATATACATGGTACTATCCGCAGTTTCAGGGATCCACTGAGGGTCTTGGAAACGCCCCTCAGATAAGGGGGGACTACTATATTTTTATCCTCTATTTTGCTGATGAGGAGGGTCATATTAGTGGGATTAAGTAACCTGTCCAAGGTCACACAGCTAGTAAGTGGCAAGACTAGCTTACTAGTGGCAAGTCCAAACACAGCCTTTTCTGTATGCTGACTCTCTCTCTACCCACTGTCTTCATCTGGCATTATTGCTCAGATTCTACTCATCACTTTCTTATCTCAGCCTTTGCAACTTCTCTCATTTGGAGTTAGCTGCTCCCATAGTAATCCGTCTATACTTATCTAATAATACCAGATGTTTTTTTAATTGAGATATAATTCACATAACACATAATTATGTGTTCACATAGCATAAAATTCATTTGCTTAAAGTGTACAACCCAGTGGTTTTTTGTATATTCACTTTGTGTGCAACCATCACCACTATCTAATTCCAGAACATTTCCATCACCCCAAAAGTAACCCTATGCCCATGATGCAGTGTTCTCTATTTCACCTTTCCTGCCACCCCTAGCAACTATAATCTGCTTCTGTCTCTATGCAGTTGCCTATTCTGGATATTTAATATAAATGAAAAAATACATTACATAGCCTTTTGTATCTAGCTTCTTTCACTCAGTTTAATGTTTTGTTTCAGTACTTTCCTTCTTTTAATAGCTGAATGTTATTCCATTGTGTGGATATACTACATTTTGTTTATCCATTCATCATTTGATGAACATTTGTTTTTTTCTGCTCTTTATTTATTTATTTTTTATTGAGATGGAGTCTCACTCTGTCGCCCAGGCGGGAGTGCAGTGGCACAATCTCAGCTCACTGAAACCTCTGCCTGTCGTGTTCAAGTGATCCTCTCACCTCAGACTCTGGAGTAGCGGGAGTTACAGGAGTGTACCACCATGCCCGGCTAATTTTTGTATTTTTAGTAGAGACAGGGTTTCACCATGTTGGCCAGGCGGGTCTCAAACTCCTGACTGCAGGTAATCTGCCTGCCTTGGCCTCCCAAAGTTCTGGGATTACAGGCGTGAGCCACTGCACCTGGTCTTTTTCTGCTTTTTAGCTATTATAAAACCTGTGCGGCCAGGCCCAGTGGCTAACACCTGTAATCCCAGCACTTTGGGAGGCCGAGGTGGGCAGATTACCTGAGGTCGGGAGTTCAAGACCAGCCTGGCCAACATGGAGAAACCTTGTCTCTACTAAAAATACAAAAAATTAGCCGGGTGTGGTGGTGCACTCCTGTAATCCCCACTACTCGGGAGGCTGAGGCAGGAGAATCGATTGAGCCTGGGAGGTGGAGGTTGCAGTGAGCCGAGATCACGCCATTGCACTCCAGCCTGGGCAACAAGAGTGAAACTCCATCTCAAAAACAACAACAACAACAACAAAAACCTGTGCACAGCTTTTTGTACAGACATGTTTTTAACTTTCTTGGAGATATACTTAGGAGTATATCTCATTCTTATGGTAACTCTATGTTTAACATCTTGAGAAACTGTCAAACTGTGTTCCAAAGCAACTGTATGACATCATATTCCCACCAGTAATATATGACAGTTCCAATTTCTGCATATCAGGCAACATTTGTTATTGATCATCTTCCCATTACCACCCCAGGTTTATCGAGGTATGTATAATTGACAAATAAATGTGCATCTTTTGAGTACAGCCCAGCCTAACAGGTAGGAAGTAGTATCTCATTGTGATTTTTATTTACATCTCCCTGATGACTAACATTTTCTTTGCTCATTTGCATGTCTTCTTTGGAGAAATGTCTGTTCAAATCTTTTAACCACAATGAGAAATTATTTGTCTTTTTCATTGTTTTATAGTCAGAGATGTATACTTTGGATCGCAGTGCCTTATTAGACACATGATTTCCAAATGTTTTCTCTCATTCTGTGGGATGACTTTTCACTTTCACCATGCTGTTCTTTGAAGTACTAGCATTTTAAATTTTGAAGTCCAATTTACCTATTTTTTTCTTTTTTTTATTTGTGCTTTAAGTGTTATGTCTAAGAAACCATTGCCTAATTCTAAGTCACAAAGATTTTCTACTATGTTTTCTTCTAAGAGTTTTATAATTTTAGCCCTTACTACTGCTAAAATTATAAAACAAAATTATAAAACTAGGCTTATAATTTTAGCTCTTTAACTCCGTTTTCAGTTATTTTTATACATGGTCTAGGTAGGGGTCCAACTTCACTCTTTTGTAGGTGGATGTAAAATTATCCCAGCATTATTCATTAAAAATGACAGCAAAACTATTATTTCCCTCCATTGAATTATCTTGACCTTTATTATGTGGTTTTTTCTTTTCAATTTTTTTCTTTTTACTTTATCTTTCTCATTCTACATCTTTAGTATATCCCAAATTTTAAAATAAATTTTGACACTTATTTTCCTACCTCCATGTCTACCATGGGACTATGATATTATAACCCTGCAACAAACATGTTCAGTGAATGAAAAGCTGATTGGAGATTCCTAATGTCAAGCAATAAATACCAAATGTCATAGACTCTGAAGGGTGCTGGGGAAGCTTTATATATGAAGCTGACAATCCAGTGAATTTTTCAAACCAAAAATTTTCAGGGGGATCCCAGAACTTAATCATCTTAGACTGGAATGGGTCTTGAGTTCATCAACCCTCTCATTTTGCAGTGATGAAAAGCAGTCTTTGAAAGGCTAAATAGCAGCCTATCTCATGTAAAATTGCTACAGGGTCCCAGCTGTCCTTGAAATTACATTCTGACTGTTACAAGTTAACAAAGGATTCTTTCAGTTAGTCCTTGATAAAGCATTTTTTTCAGTTCTGATAAAAGCCCTTTCCAGTTGAAAGACAACTGCTTTTGCTTCATACCACATTTATCTTCTGAGATAACTCTATCCGAGATTATTTTTTAAAATCCTCCCCCCTAGTGGAACACTTCTTTCTCTTAATTTCTATTGATCCTTCTTGCTCTTCCACAAAATTAGCAATTTATTTTGTATTGTTCTATTGCTTTATTGCTTTAGATTATTATGTAATCTTGAATTGTTATTTGATTTATCGGTTTTATGTGTGGCCATCCAAGTAGACTGCCCCAACTAGATCCTGGGACAGAAATAGAATTTTACAATTTATTATATGACCTATAGAGGCTTGCATCCTGTAGATATGCAGCAGACATTTCTTGATATTATTTGTGCATTCAGACAATTCACTTTAAAAATAAGAAGCTGTTAACCCTAGGTTTCATTTGGTTCCCCCATCCCATAGAGAGGTAAGGCAGTTGACTCTTAGACCACTCAGGATGACAGCCTCTAGGGAAGAAATATTTTCTCATTTGGAAAGTTTCTAGTGACTCACTATTTGCTTTCCTTAAAGGAATGGAGAGATCAGAGACCTAAAATTACTACATACATGTTTAAGTATCTTTTAATATTAGTATTAAAAGTTTTAAAATTATATTAAAATGATTTTTAAAAAAAGATTGGTAGGGCCAGGTGTGGTGGCACATGCCTGTAATTCCAGCACTTTTGGAGGCTGAGGCAGGTAGATCACCTGAGGTCAGGAGTTCAAGACCAGCCTGGCCAACATGATAAAACCCTGGCTTTACAAAAAATACAAAAATTAGCTGGGTGTGGTGGCGTGCACCTGTAATCTCAGCTACTCAGGAGGCTGAGACAGGAGAATCGCTTGAACCTGAGAGGCGGAGGTTGCAGTGAGCTGAGATCGTGCCACTGCACTCCAGTGTGGGTGACTGAGAGAGACCCTATCTCAAAAAAAAAAAAAAAAAAAAAAAAGCGGAATTCTCACCAAAACTCAGCAAATTAAACTAACTCTTAAGGGAACTCTGAGCTATAATTTTTAATTACTGAGTCAGAAAGTAAAGAAAGACATCCTATGTTTCTCTCTCTTTTTTTTTTTCTTTTGAGGCAAGATCTTGCTGTGTCGCCCAGGCTGGAATGCAGTGGTGTATCATTGTTCCCTTCAGCTTCAACTTCCCATCCTTTAGCGATCCTCCCACCTCAGCCTCCCAAGTAGCTCAGACCACAGGTGCATGCCACCATGGCTGGCTGAATGTTTCTCTTTTTATCTCTCTCTCTTTTTTTTTTTTTTTTTTTGAGAGGCAAAGTCTCGTTCTGTCACCCAGGCTGGAGTGCAGTGGCATGATCTCAGCTCACTGCAACTTTCACCTCCTGAGTTCAAGCAATTCTCCTGCCTCAGCCTCCAGAGTAGCTGGGACTACAGGCACACACCACCATTCCTGGCTTTTTTTTTTTTTTTTTTTTTTTTTGTATTTTTAGTAGAGACGGGGTTTCATTATGTTAGCCAGGATGGTCTAAATCTCCTGACCTCGTGGTCCTCCTGCCTCGGCCTCCCAAAGTGCTGGGATTAAAGGCGTGAGCTACTGCACCCAGCCTGTCTTTTTATCTCAAGTGTGCTTCCTAGTTATGAGATAAGGGAAAGAAATGGAATAATCTAGCCTCCTATTGTAATAATGGAATAATCTAGCATCCTTGCTGAACATAAGTATAATCTCTGGAACTGTTTGAGTTAAAATATAAAATTAAGATTAAATAAAAGGTGGCAGAATGAGAAAGGATGAGTATATCATGATATGATGTTCAGTACACTGTCATACATCTGTGGAAATACAGTGAACCTATTAACTGATTATGATAAGAACAAATTATTGTGGGTTAAAGTGACACCCTTGTGACAGTGAATCCAGCACATGCTATTAGCATGTTTTTAGATCATGGAAAATAAAAAAATAAATAACAAAACTAAGAATTTTGTGAACTTACAAATTTTTTCTCATCTCCCAGAAATCAGTTCCTGTTTCAAATTTATGCTATTTTAAAATTATGTTAATGAATAAAAAAATTGAAACAGATGTAAAATCACGGAGTCATTTCACTTCTCTGGACTTCATTTATAAAACAAGGGAATTAGCCTAGATGTTTTGCTCCTCAAACTGTAATCGATACATGAGCAGCATCATCACGTGAAAATTGCCTTGAGAGCTGGGTGCAGTGGCTCACGCCTGTAATCCCAGCACTTTGGGAGGCTGAGGCAGGCAGATCACAAGGCCAGGAGATTGAGACCATCCTGGCTAACACAGTGTAACCCCATCTCTACTAAAAAATACAAAAAATTAGCCGGGTGTGGTGGTGGGCGCCTGTAGTCCCAGCTACTCGGGAGGCAGAGGCAGGAGAATGGCATGAACCTGGGAGGCAGAGCTTGCAGTGAGCTGAGATCGCACCACTGCACTCCAGCCTGGACAACAGAGCAAGACTCCGTCTCAAAAAGAAAAAAAAAGAAAATTGGTTTGAAATGCAGAATCTGGGGCCCAATTCTAGACCGTCTAAATCAGAACCTGAACTTTAACAAAATCCCCACCTAGGCTGGGCATGGTGGCTCACACCTGTAATCCCAGCACTTTGGGAGGAGACCAAAGGTGATCCTGAGGTCGGGAGTTCAAGACCAGCCTGGCCAACATGGTGAAACCCCATCTCTGGTAAAAATACAGAAATTAGCTGGGCGTGGTGGCGGGTGCCTGTAATCCTAGATATCTGGGAGGCTGAGACAGGAGAATCGCTTGAAGCCAAGAGGTTGCAGTGAGCCGAGATCGCACCACTGCACTCCAGCCTGGGTGACAGAGTGAGACTCCATCTAAAAGAAGGAAGGAAGGAAGGAAGGAAGGAAGGAAGGAAGGAAGGAAGGAAGGAAGGAAGGAAGGAAGGAAGGATCCCCACCTTATTTGTATATATAGTGAAGTATGAGAGGACTGACATAGACAACATAGAGTAACTTCCAGCTAGTCGTATCTACCATTCCATGATTCTGATTGAAATATTTCAAGTTACATAAAATGAGAGTCACTTATGTAAGAGTTGTGTTTGACTTGAGGACACAGACTGCTCAGCAGGCTGAACTAACTTTCCGGGTCACAGCTTTAAATTAACAAGGGAAGCAGAAAATAAAGACTTGCTCTGCTTGTTGTTGCTGGGTTCCCTCCTATCACATTAAGATTCATTTTAATACTCAAGTGTACATAAACCATAGGCTAATATTGGTTGAGTTTTTACAATTTTCCGTGTGCCACAAAGAACTTAAAATATAAGATTCCTGCCTCCTGCTTGAGGCACCTAATGACAATGGGAGCCTTGCTTTAAAAGGCTCAGTGTATGGAACCCTGGGATGATTTAATTATAGAGGGCTTCCTAATTTGTTATTCTTATCCAGAATAGGAAGCCATCCAATTCAGTAAAATATCTCCTGCTTGAGTCATGGGGTGAAAAGCACGGGGTGCAGGTGAACTAAAGCAGCTTTATCTCTAGAGTGCTATTCCCATTGACATTGTATATGTGATTAGGCAGCCAGAAAATCATCGCAGACTATGAACTCTACTTTCCCCCTGATTTATCTGTGGCCCAAAATAGGATATAGTTTAGTTCAATTCAAGGTCAGCAGAAATTCAATATGAAAACACTTGAGTCCATTAGGAAATAGGCGGAAGTGGTGGAGAAAATGAGCTAGTCTTCTGTGTCGGGGGAGCAGTTAGCAACTTTGCTAGGAGGAGGCATTTACTCCAGAGGCTGTGGGAGAGAACTCGATAATTGAAGGAGGCCATTGTGGAGGTGGGCGAGGGGCTGTAGCAGGGATACTATTAAAATAGGTTTATATTTTCTTTCTCTCTCTTTTTTTTTTTTTTCTTTTTTTGAGACGAAGTCTTGCTCTGTCGCCTGGGCTGGAGTGCAGTGGCCGGATCTCAGCTCACTGCAAGCTTCGCCTCCCAGGTTTACGCCATTCTCCTGCCTCAGCCTCCCGAATAGCTGGGACTACAGGCGCCCGCCACCTCGCCCGGCTAGCTTTTTGTATTTTTTAGTAGAGACGGGGTTTCACCGTGTTAGCCAGGATGGTCTCGATCTGCTGACCTCGTGATCCGTCCGTCTCGGCCTCCCAAAGTGCTGGGATTACAGGCTTGAGCCACCGCGCCCGGCCTTTTTTTTTTTTTTTTTTTGAGCCAGGGTCTTATTCTGTCTCCCAGGCTGGAGTGCCGTGACTCGATCTCAGCTCACTGCAACCTCCGCCTCTGTGGCTCAAGTGATTCTCCCACCTCGGCCTCCCCAGGAGACTACAGGGAAGGACTGGGACTACAGGAGCGCCCCACCACGCTTGGCTAATGTTTTTGTGGGTTTTTTTGAGACAGGGTCTCACTGTGTTGCCCAGGCTGGAGTACAGTGGCTCACGGCAGCCTCTGCTGCCCGGGCTCAAATGATTCTCATGCCTCATTCTTCCAAGTAGCTGGGACTAGAGGTGCGAGCCACCATCCCCGGCTAATTTTTCTATTTTTTGTAGAGACAAGAGTTTCACCATGTTGTCCAGGCTGGTAATGTTTTTTGTTTGTTTGTTTTTGTTTTTTACATTATTTTGTAGAGGCGAGGTCTCACCATATTGGCGAGGCTGGTCTCAAATTCTTAGGCTCCTTCTGCCTGGGCCTCCCAAAGTGCTGGGAGCCACCGACTCTGGACTAGGTTTATATTTTCCGTTGAATGTGCCATCCTCAAAAACACGTTTGCCTTTTTAAATTGGAGGGTGGCTTACATGTTTTGGTTAATTGTTGTTAGTGACCGTGTACATGGTACAAACTCTTTCAGCATGTCATTTTATTAGTCTACTTTGTGCCTTTTAGTCTAGCCCGACACAAGCGGGTTCTCAAAGCAAATAAGAAGAGTTATCAAAGAAGATGAGGTAGACTTATGTGCTATCGCAATTTATAATTTACTGACACATAGCTGGCACTATTTTGCATTTTTTATCTTCACTAGTATGTGATCTGACATCACATCTGGATTTTAACTTTCTTGAAAAAAATGCAGAGGGCATAGTGCTTGACACAAGTTAACCCTGTAAGAGTCAATTATCTCGAGGTTTCTTAGACTTCTTTTAGTATTCAGTGGCTTTCATTAAATGAGTGTTCCATAATTCTTTTTTTTAACTGTTGACTCCTGTGGTTAATGGAACCCCCCATCTGTGGTTCAGTAAAACAAATCTCTTCTTTCACTTCTTTTTTTTTGCATTAACATTGTTCCACTTTACTTTTTTTTTTTTTATTTTGAGACAGAGTTTCGCTCTCGTTGCCCAGGCTGAAGTGCAATGGCGTGGTCTTGGCTCACTGCAACCTCTGTCCCCCGGGTTCAAACGATTGTCCTGCCTCAACCTCCCGAGTAACTGGGATTACAGGCGCCTCCCACCATGCCCAGCTAATTCTTTTGTATTTTTGGTAGAGATGGGATTTCACCATGTTGGTGAGGCTGGTCTCAATCTCCTGACCTCATGTAATCCACCCACCTGCCTCCCAAAGTGCTGGGATTACAGGCATGAGCCACCCACCCAGACTGTCCTACTTTACATTTTAAGAATTAAACAATTAATCCCACCTCAGGAAATCCTTATTAAATAAAGAATGTTATTACCCTTATCTTACAGATAAGGAAAATGTAGCAAAGTGGTATTGTTCAGTGTCAACAGATGTTATTCAACACCTATTATGTGCTAGGTATGGGGGGCAGAAAGATGAACAAATTA